>NC_053392.1:334377794-334703151 GCF_905171765.1 Bufo bufo | reverse complement strand
TACTTCTTTTTGAAATTTAAAAACATGGGGTGCCAACTTCACACAGGTCTTGCACACAGCTGTGGTTTTGTGTGCTGACCTTGTGCAGAAAAAACGCCATACGGTATTTGCTCGCACCTAGCTAGAGGCAGCCAAGCTTGGCCTAGGTTAGGCAAGTTTTGAGCCTGTGCCCACAGTATCAGCGGCATCTCAAGTTCCGAGCTGACCACAATAGAAGCAGATCTGGGCCTGCCACTTCTTTTGGAGGCTTTGGATATACATTGCCACCGCAATGTCTCCTCCACCCCCTCAGCAGCTTGATTCGGCTCCTAGGTCCTGTACACACACAATTATCTTATGAGTCACCTTCCCTGCCACATTTAGGAAATCCTGAAAAACATTTCAGCAAAATCTGCCCTCCAAAAGTCATATTGTCACGGTAGGGACCTATTTTCACCTATCTGCCTTAAATGGCGGCCCACAACTGTATGGCAGTCCCTTCTTTTTTTTAAAATTGTTTATTTTATTGATTTTTTTATCAATGAAAAAATAATACAGGTACATTGTCTCATAGCACAATCGTAAGAGGCAATACAGGTACAATACTATGTTGCATAACGTCAATATCAACAAATGTACATTAGTATACAAAACATACATTTTGCATCTGAGGCCTATAAACGCACTAAGGGCTGAAACCACAAAAGGACATAAGACAATTACAATGACACGACACATGGGGGAAATTAGAGGAAGGGGGAAAAATAACAATCTAACTGGTAATCAAAGGTCTTTTATTGTAAGTGATCAAAAGCGTCATCCCATGTTTGCCAGATCTTTGTAAATCTATCGACTGAGTTAGTAATACATGCAGTTAAGTATTCCATTTTCCTAACTTCCCTTACACTATGTATGAGGTCCATTCGGGTAGGCGCGTCTGCCCTCAACCAAAACCTCGCAATTAGGCGTCTGGCCGCCGTTAACACCTGAAGGACTAATAGGAGGAATTGTTTTTTTAATGACATTTTTGGCATATTCAATAAGTAAAAAAAAGGTGTAAAAGGAAAACGAATTGCGAGGAGTTGAAAAAAGACAGACTCCACCATTCTCCAGAAGGGCAAAATCACAGGACATTCCCAGAAAATGTGAAGGTGGGTCCCCTCACCTATCATACACCTCCAACATCTATCAGAGATATCTTGGCTAAAGTGTTTTAATAGCTGTGGGGTATGATACCAAAACATAAGCACTTTATATGTGTTTTCCCTATATGTGATACATGAGGACGACTTCGCTGCTCGTTCCCATATCTGTTTCCATTCTGCATACGTTATAGGATGGCCTAGAATTACTTCCCATTTAGACATGTAGGAGTGAGTGACAGAGGAGGATGATAGGATAAGATAAATGTCTGAAATGAGACCCTTCGTTGTAACATTCAATTTACAAAGTTTCTCAAACGGCGTGGGGGTTGACACCTTCGTTGAGTGAAAGAGGTCCGAAAAAAAAATGGCTAATCTGCACATATTGATACCTACAAGACTCTGGTAATTGATGCAAGGAACGTACCTCGTCAAATGAGAACAAGCCCAGAGTCCTATAGTTTACAACATCCGCAAATCTGAACAACTTCCTGGGAAACCATGTTTTAAGAAAAGCTGTGCTCATTCCCAACTTAAATAGTGGGTTATACAGAATCCAATGCAAGTGAAAACAGTCTGTTACATCTCGACCATATGTTACATGTAAAAGACATAGGGCCCAGTAGTTCAGGTCTAAGTGAGGGTTGTAGGGAGTACCAAATGAGTGAGTTCGGATGTACAGGGGCTATCCACAACTTCTCTATTTCCATCCATCTGGAGTACGCGTACATATTGGACCAGGCTGGCAGTCTTCTAAGGTGTGTAGCCCAGTAATATTTTTTAATATTTGGAACTGCTAATCCACCTTGAGTTTTGGGTGACATTAAAATTGAGCAAGCTATGCGATGCCTCTTTCCATTCCAGATGAACCTGAATATGGATGACTGAAAATCACGCAGCTCCTTCTCAGGGACAGGAATTGGGAGAGTTTCAAACAAATACAGTAATTTAGGCAAAATATTCATCTTAACTGATGCTATACGGCCCAAAAGGGAAATGGGAAAAGGCATCCATTTAATCAGTAAGGCCTTGAGTTCTCGGAACATAGATGGAAAATTTTGAGCGTACAACGAGGAATAAGTAGGGGTTAAGTTGACCCCCAAATACCTCAAGGACGTTTCCGTCCATTGAAAATTAAAGCTAGATTTTAAGGTGGTCAAAATATCAGGGGCTAGGTTAAGAGGGAGAGCCTCAGTTTTTGTGGTATTAATTTTATAACCGGACAATCTACCATAAGTCTCTAGTAATTTAAAGAGGTTGGGAAGCGAAATATGTGAGTCAGTTAATGTTAGCAGGATATCATCTGCGAATAGTGAAAGTTTGAATTCTACTGCATTCACTTTAATCCCATGAATATCAGGATGAGACCTAATGGCCGCCGCTAGGGGTTCTATGCATAGAACGAAGAGCAGAGGGGACAGTGGACATCCCTGTCGCGTACCATTTTTTATAGGAAAAGGCAAAGAATGAGCATGCTTCATTTTCACTATCGCTGTAGGTTGGGCATATAGAACATGGAGGGCTGTAAGGAAAGGGCCTTTCAGACCGAAGGCCTCCATGGTAGAGAACATAAAAGGCCACCCTAAGCGATCAAACGCTTTCTCTGCGTCAAGACTTAGCAACAACGCCGAGTCTCTGCGCTTATTTGTGATATCAATTAAATCAATGGTGCGCCTTGTATTGTCTCCGCCCTGTCGGTTTCGAACGAAGCCCACTTGATCTTTATGGATCAGTTGGGGTAGCCAGTCTGAAAGTCGGTTAGCCAGAGTTTTCGTGAAAATTTTCAGATCCGAATTAAGAAGTGCAATGGGCCTATAATTTCCACATTCTAGGGGATCTTTACCCGGTTTAGGTATTAAAGTTATATAGGAGTGTGACATTGAAGTGGGTATTGGTGACCCTTGTAGGAAAGAGTTGAACAACAGCGTCATATGTGGCAAAAGAATATCAGAAAATGTTGCGTAATAGATGTATGGTAGACCATCTGGCCCAGGGGCTTTATTATTAGGCAGCTGTTTCAGTACTTCCTGTAGTTCCTCCAGAGTAATGGGAGCGTTTAATGAGGCAAGAGCTTCTCCTGACAACTGAGGAAGATCACACTTAGAAAGAAAGGAATCTAGGAGGAGTCTTCTGCGCCTTGGGTCAGATGGGAGTTGTTGAGGGATAGAGTAAAGTGCCTTATAATAATCTTGAAATAAGTTGGAAATGACCTCTGGGTCATACACTATTGCCCCATCCCCTCGCCTCATTGCAGTCGGAGTGTTTATAGTGCCAGAGTCCCGAAGCTGTCGAGCCAGGAGGGTATGCGGTTTGTTTCCCCACATATAAAATCTTTGACGCGAATATAGTAATTTTTTCTCAGTTTTATAAAACAATAATTCCTTCAATCTAGCACGCAGGGTTATAATGCGCCTAAGCAGAGGCCGCGAGCAACGGGACTCTAGCATCTTTTCTAAATCCTTCAGCTGTGAGGTGATATTGTGTTGTTGCATAGTACGGTCTTTTTTCAGTCGAGACCCCATAGCTATACATGCGCCTCTAAAGACTGCCTTGTGGGCTTCCCATATCATAGATATAGGGGGTCCTGAGGACTGATTTAAGGGGAAGTATTCTGTGAGGCCCTCACGTAACTCCTGCCTAAGCGGCAGCTGGTGTAGGAAGGATTCATTAAGGCGCCAATGACATACTCTAGGGTAGTAACCTGATGTTTTAATGTTAATTGACACTGGAGCATGGTCCGACCAGGAAATTGGTCCTATGTCGGCATCTGCAAGCATCCTTAAAATTGGGATATTACCAAAAAAGTAGTCTATACGGGAATGTGTATTATGTGGATGTGAGAAGAAAGAAAACGTTTTTGCAGTGGGATAGTTAATTCTCCAGAGGTCATATAATTCAAATTTTCTAATAAGACGCCTAAAAAGACGTGAGTTTCGACACTGATCCTTAGTAGGCGGTCTATTCTGAAGGGTTAATCTATCTAGACGCTCGGAGAAGGAGAGATTAAAGTCTCCTCCTACTAGCAATGCAGCTGGGAGCAACTTCGATAATTTCAAAAACACCTTATTAAGAAAAGGGATTTGGGCAGTATTCGGAGCGTATAAATTGCACAGTACGTGTGGGCTACCATTGAGTGTGGCTTTTAGTATAATATACCTACCAGCTGGATCAATAATAGCATCTTCCACCTGTAAAGGGCAATCAGCAGATATGAGAATGGCAACACCTGCTCTCTTTCTCCCAGAGGAAGCAGAATATATAAGAGGGAATAAATATTGCGCAAACTTGAAAGAGCCCTGGTGATCAAAGTGGGTCTCCTGAAGAAAGACTATGTCAGCTTTCTGAGACTTGCACTCAGTAAGTGCCAGGCGTCTCTTCACATTAGAGTTAAGACCTTTTACATTAAGCGAGACATATTTAATCATTTTCAAAGCATGGAATATATGTACTTGCTATGTGGTTGCAATGGATCCTTCTCAAGGACACTGTCATAGATGAAAACACCTTAAGGCATTCAGTCGATTGTGATTTGGGTTCTGGAGACCTGAGTATAAAAAACAATAAAAAGAGACACAAAAGGGAAGGGGGGGAGACACAAGACCATACAAACATAAAGAATACACCATTTAGTATCAGAACATTGGGTGTTGTCACCCAGATACAGATCAGTGAGCAACAACTAGTGATATTAATATCAGCAAACTGCCGCCCCTCCAGCCCAACCAACAGAAGCTGGGGGGGGGGAGGGCGAAACTACTGGTCTGCTTATTGGAAGCATGACTGGACTGGCACAGGATGGGCCAGGTTTCAAAGCTTATTAGAACATGAAATAACCAGAGAATTGAACAATAAACCAATTCTACTAACATAGGACCTTAAACAGAGAACCATAAGGCCGTCGCCTCCTGGCGAATAAGAACAGTAGGAGATACAATTTAAGCTAATGAAGTCCATGCAGCAATCATGGGGGTTCATCTTGTGGCTCACGTAGAGGGGTCCCTCCAGCGGGGGAAGATCTTCTTCTCTTTTGTCTGGCAGGTTGCCAAATTGGACCCAGGGCAGGCTGTGGATCCGGTAGTTCCCAGTCCGTGATGGATGGAATCTCAATGCCCAAAGCAGCACAAAAATCAGGGAGGTCTGAATGCTGACGCAAGATGGAGGATCTGCCATTTTTTGTGACTATTAATGCAAACGGGAACCCCCATCTATAAGGGATCTTCTTTTCCTTCAGCAGTTGCAATAAAGGCTGTAATACTCTTCTTTTTTGGAGTGTGCACCAAGATAAGTCCTGATATAAATGAACAGAAGCGCCATGGAAATCAATGGAGCGTGCTTCCCTGGCTTTGGACATAATGCTTTCCTTCACCTGAAAATCGTGCACGCAGCAAATTACGTCTCTGGGCTGCGTGGATGAGGACTTAGGCCGCAGCGCTCTGTGAGCTCGATCAAGCTTGATAAACTGGGGTGGCTGTGTGCCTAATAAAGCATTAAAAAGTTCAGATAATATTTCCTGCAGATTTTCTTCCGCATTAGCTTCAGGCAAACCCCGTACACGGATGTTATTTCTGCGCCCTCTGTTATCTAGGTCTTCCAGATGACGTGCATTGTCCCTGATAACTTGGGATTGAGAAGCAATAACAGATTGTAAATGTGCCACACTTCTACGGGTGTCATCATGGTCTATTTCAATAGTGTCCATGCGGTCTGCTAAGTGCTTCAGATCCTGCCTTAAAGTTGAGATTTCCGATTTACAGGCATTTCTGACTTCTGAGACCAGCATTTTAAAATCATCCTTAGTAGGCAAATGTTGTAATGTCTGCTGAAGTATTGTAGGGCCCTGGGAAGGTTGCAGAAGATCTCCCTCTCCCTCGTCCTCATATTCACTTCCCTGCTCCCAAGTAACAGCTTCTCCTCCCTCTCTCCTTCTATGATGCTGCTGGTTAGGGGGATCTTCAGAGGATTCGGCCCAATCTCGCCGCCTCTGGGACGGAGTGGCCATTGGTTTGGCTTGTTTAGCTGCCGATTTTGGCGGCATAATGGCGGCTATGCCTCCTGTTAGATGTAGCCCCTCTCCTGCCCCTGTGGGGTTTAGCTGTGTCCCCACAGCGCTAGTGGGTAGGAAAGTCCTTGCTAGTGGGGACAGGGAGGAGGTAGGAAGCCGTAAGGCTGGATTACTGCTCGTACCTGTCGGCGGCTGTGCGCTCGTCTCTTCACCCTCACACGCGCCGGAGGCCTGAGATGGAAGCAGGCCGCAACCGGACGGAGCCGCGCGGAGTGGACGGCTGAGGTAGGAATCGAGCGTCTTATTCCCCCAGGCGGATGATCGGGACGAGGTGGAGGGCTTGCCCAGCAATTTTTTCCCCATGTGCTGCGATGGCGCGGTAGGAGAGTCTCCTTTAGCAGCTAATGGCGGCGGAGCTCTGTCTTCACGCGGCCATTCCTGAAGACGTCCAGGCCACGCCCCCCGGCAGTCCCTTCTTAAATAAGTGCTAGATCTAAATGTGGAAAAGGAGTGCAGGGAGACAAATAACAAACCACTAGTGACAGAATAGCACAGAAATCGAACAAAAACAAGAAATGTACCAAGCTGAGGTCACTACCAGGAGAGTCCAAACCGAATCTAAACAGAACAGGGGAAGCCAGAGGTCAAAAGCAGGATACCTTGTCAAGTCCAAAGGGCCAGGCAGGAGTCAGGTTACAAATTACATGATTTTCCTAACTTGTGACGTAAAGTCATGATTTTATTAAGGACACGGAGGCTCCTATTGCATTCTCTTTCTTTACTGAAATCAATAGCAGCATAGAGAAAAAACCTTTACTACACAGGGTAACCATGGCAACAAGCCCTCCCCTAACCCAGTATAAGAGTCCTGGAATCCAACAGCTCCTCCTCTTTCTTTGATGAAGACACATCCTCAAATAGTCGTGAACCAAACAGGATCAACTCCAACCGCGAAGAACTCAATCCGAACACATCCAACAGGGATGGCTGTAGAGACAAGGCAATGGAACAAAACTTGACATCAAGCTCCAAGAATATCCGGGTGTTTATCCTAAGAAAAAAAGAGTAGATAAAGAGAAACATAACTAATTTAAATCCAATGTACTGTAGATCCAAATGAACGGTTCAATGTAGAATGTAGACAGGACAATATAGTAATAAGGTAAATATGGTAAATATTAATAAATACAAATAAATACGGAGCATAATAACAGCATCATAGAAACAGTACATCAAATAAATCAATACCATAGTAGAAAAAAAATAAGGGAAGGGAAGAACAATAAGGGAGGGGCAATACTCGCATCCGTGTCCTTAATAAAATCATGCCTTTACGTCACAAGTTAGGAAAATCATGTAATTTTATAACATGACACGGAGGCTCCTATTGCAAGTTTAAAGCTGTTGGATAACCGATGAAAAAGCATGAGTGGATGGTCGGAAATAAAACTCCCGAAATGTGGAAACTCGAGACCAGTTTGCCAACCGAAGAATATCCTCTAAGCGGGCACCAGCTACCGCCATAGATGTAGAAGCAGCGCCCCTAGTGGAGTGAGCCGTGAAAACAGAAGTATCCACTCCAGCCAAGGACATAACCCACTTAACCAATCTGGCCAAAGTGACTGTAACAGTCCTACAGGCTTACCTGAGTCAGAGGACCGCTGGCTGGAGGTAGGAGTGGAGCCCAGTGGCAAGGACCACAGGCAGGTAGTAGGTGCAGGAAGTCTGGCAGAGGCGTAGTCGGTAGGCAGGCGGTGGGTCAGGGCAGGCGGCAGTAAGCGTGGTCAGACAATCCGGATGGCAACGGTGGTAGCAGTTCAGTAGGTAGGGAGAAGCAGAAGAGTAGTCGGTAGGCAATTCCTGGTCAGCAGTGGACTTTCAGTAGTAGCAGGAGCAGCAGATGAGGAGAAGCTTGATCAAGGCTCAGGAGCTCAATAATCAGCAAGCTAGAGTGCAAGGGGCTGGACTTATATAGGGAAGTACCAGGTGTGGGGAATCAAGGGTGATGAGCAAGGCTTGGCAAGACTGAGGTTACATAATAGGTTTCAGGGAGTAATGTCCAGAGAGGACGGTAGCCTAGTAAGCAGGGCTACCGCCTGGGATGTGGCTGGTCACGGGTTCGAATCCCGACAGTACCCCCCCCTACCTTCCAAGGTGACCTCCGGGCACCGCAGGAGCAGGCTTACCGGGGTGCCGTTGGTGGAACTCTTTTACCAGTCTGGGGGCGTGGACATTTTCTTCTGGCTCCCAGGAGTTATCCTCGGGAGGGTAACCCTCCCACCCAATTAGGTATTGTAGTCTTCCCCGGTGAATCCTGGAGTCGAGGATCTTTGCGACAACATATTCTTCTTCACCCTGTACCCTCACGGGTGGTGGAGGGGGCAAGTGGCGGCCTGTGAAGGTGTTCTCCACGTATGGCTTGAGGAGTGAGCAATGGAAGACAGGGTGCACCCTAATGGAGTCCGGAAGGTCGAGCCGGAAAGTGACCTCGTTGATTTGTGCGGTGATCCGAAACGTACCCATGTATCTTTGGGCCAACTTTTTGGAGGGGACCTTCAATCTGAGGTTCCTGGTGGACAGCCACACCTTGTCTCCCACATGGAAGCCCGGGGTGGGTTTGCGACGTCTGTCTGCTCCCTGTTTAAAACACCTCTGGGCGAACTGGAGGTTGTCTATAATGTTCTTTTGTGCCTCCTGTAGGGTTGTTAGGCGTTCGGCCACTGCTGGGAGGGTGGAGGCGACGGGCAGGTGGGGAATGAACACCGGGTGCGAGCCTGTGTTAGCAAAGAATGGGCTGTGCTTGGTTGAGCTATGCTCAGCATTGTTGTAGGCGAACTCGGCCGTGGGGAGATGGTCAAGCCAGTCATCCTGCAGGTGGGAGCTGAAACAGCGTAGGTACTGCTCTAGGGTCTGATTAGTTCTCTCAGTCTGCCCGTTTGACTGAGGGTGGAAAGCGGAGGATAGGTTCACTTTAACCCCGAGCGCCAGGCAGAAGTTCTTCCAGAACTTTGAGGCAAATTGTACGCCTCGGTCGGAGACCACGTCGTCCGGGATCCCATGCAGCCTGAAGACCTCTCTGAGAATTAGATCAGCCATCTGTTTGGCGGTGGGTATGCCTTTGTAGGGGATGAAATGGGCCATCTTGGTGAGACGGTCGACCACGACCAGGATAGTGTTCATCCCTTTTGAAGGAGGAAGGTCTACCACAAAGTCCATGGAGATCGAGCCCCAGGGGCGGGAGGGAATAGGGAGGGGTTGTAACAGACCCACGGTGGAGGAACGAGGAGTCTTATTGCGGGCACAGACCGCGCACGAGGAGATGTACCTCTTGATGTCCTCCTTGTATGTTGGCCACCAGAAGGAGCGGGAGAGAAGCTCCTGGGTCTTTCTTGTGCCAAAATGGCCGGCCAGCTTGGAGTCATGGTTGAGTTTGAGCACTTCGAGCCGTGCGATTTCTGGTACATATAGTTGTAGGTCCTGATGAAACCAATGACCGTTCTTAAACGTAAGGCTGACATTTCCTGTGGGGTGGGCGAGGAAGGGGTCATTTTCGTATCCTTCTTTGATTGTGCCCAGGAGTTCTTTAGAGTAGGTGGCCCCTACGACCCTTCTCTCGGGTAAGATGTTATTTCGGCCCTTGTTACTCTGTGAGGGCTCGGAAAACATTCTGGAGAGGGCGTCAGCCTTGCAGTTTTTTGATCCAGGGCGATAGGTGATGAGATAGTTGAAGCGGGAAAAGAATAGGCTCCATCTGGCCTGTCTGGCTGAGAGTCTCTTAGCGCTGCGGATGAACTCGAGGTTCTTGTGGTCAGTTAGTACGATTATGGGGTTGGTGGCTCCCTCCAGCAGGTGTCTCCACTCGGAGAAGGCATCCTTGATCGCCAGTAGTTCTTTGTTCCCGATGTCATAGTTCTTCTCGGAGGGGGACATCTGGCGGGAGAAATATGCACACGGGTGTAATAGCATCCTCTCCCCTGTCCGTTGTGACAAAACTGCCCCCACCGCAGAGTCTGATGCATCCACTTCGACTGTAAATGGGAGCTCGGGGCTCGAGTGGATTAGGATTGGGGCAGAAGTGAAGAGGAGTTTCAACTTGGTGAAGGCCTCCTGGGCCTCGTATGTCCAGGAGAAGGGGACTGCCTTCTTGGTGAGTTGGGTGATTGGTGCTATGACCTTGGAGAAGTTCCGGATAAACTTCCGATAGAAGTTGGCGAAGCCAATGAATCTTTGTATCTCCTTCTCGTTTTTCGGAACGGGCCAGTTCATCACAGCTTGGACCTTCCCTGGGTCCATACTTAGGCCCTCTGGGGAGATGATGTATCCGAGGAACTGAGTGGTGGTTCGCTCAAACTCGCATTTCTCTAGCTTGATATAGAGAGAGTTCTGTCTGAGTCTCTGCAGTACCCTGCGGACGTGTTCGCGGTGCTGCTCGAGGTCTTCAGAGAAGATCAAGATGTCGTCCAGGTAAACGACTACAAACAGATCCAGCATGTCCCTGAGGATGTCGTTAATGAAGTGCTGGAAGGTGGCGGTAGCATTGCAGAGTCCGAAAGGCATGACCAGGAACTCGAAATGACCATAACGTGTCCGGAAGGCGGTCTTCCATTCGTCCCCAGGGCGGATTCGGACGAGGTTGTAGGCCCCTCGAAGGTCGAGTTTGGTGAAGATCTTCGCTTCCCGGAGTCTCTCAAGGAGTTCGGAAATCAGTGGGAGCGGGTACCGTTTTTTTACGGTTATGTCATTAAGCTTTCTGTAGTCTATGCAGGGACGCAGGGAGGAGTCTTTTTTCTCTACGAAGAAAAAGGGGGCTCCCGCGGGGGAGGTGGAGGGCCGGATGAACCCCTTCCTCAGGTCCTCGTCCAGGTACTCTTTCAGAGCCTTGAGTTCAGGAAAAAATCAAATATGCTAACTCCTGCTGGTGGTGTGGAGACACGGGTAGACGGTGACCTGGACAGGGTCCCTACTCTTTCTCTAACATACAGTAATGAGTTTAGCACAATTAGCTCTGCAATTAAGAAGTGCCTACCCATTTTGTTTGACGATGCTATCCTTTATGAAGCACTCAAATCAGGTTGTAGAATTGTCTCCAGAAGGGCCCCCACCCTGTCTAGCTCACTGTCCCCGTCTCTTTACACTGCCAGCGGCGGTGGTATACAACCTAAGCCTAGTTGGCTTATATATAAAGGATTTACGAGATGCGGCAGTGCCCGCTGTAGGACCTGCGAATATGTCCTGCCCACAAAAACATTTGACAGTGCAGACCATATAGACAATTTCCCAATCCGTATGTACATCAATTGCAATACGGAAGGCATTATCTACGTAATTCGATGCACCAAATGTGACCTTATGTATGTGGGCAGCACTGCCCGCAAGTTCAAAAACAGAGTTTTAGAACATCTCAACTATATCGCTAACCCCAATATTCTTAATATTTCAAATATAGCTAAACATTTTATACACGTTCATGCCCGCCAAGTATCATTTTTTTAGGCGTATGCCATTGAACGTGTATTAGCTCCGCAAAGGGGTGGGGATTATCGTAAGAAAATTCTGTTACGTGAGGCTTACTGGATTTTTAGATTGGGTACTAGGGTACCAGGGGGTCTCAACCTCAAGAAAGAACTCATCTATATATATCAATAATATACCTGACAAACACAGCAGAATATTGATATGTGTCACTATTAGCATTATATGTCAGGCTTACCCACATTTGGGCGGGTACATATCTCCGATGTCTTTCTTGCCATTTCGGGAGTATTAATGTGATGCATATGATCACAACAATAATTTTGTACATGTGAGAGTCCCTACTACTATGAGGGTTATGCATCTCTGTTCGTCACTGGTTCTATAACGCTGACATTACACAGCGTTTTTATCTCCTTATTTTATTTTGGATGTTGTAAGAAAAGATTTCCAATGAACTTGCGCAGGATTGTAGCAATTTCTTGTCATATTCCATCTGCGACCTGATCTATCTTACAATTATATTCAAAACGTCCGGCCTTTTACCTGGTAATGGTGGTTCTGCAGCCCCATTGATATATAACAATGTATCTTTATCATCATATTTTTAGACAAGTCTGCCATGAGATTGTCAGTGTTAGGCTGCTAACTAGAACTTGCTTGAACACACAGGGCCATTGTATTTATATTTGTTACAGTATGTCTATGTTTGTATCAAAGGTTTTTTTACATATATTTCATGTTTTCTATGGAAGGAAGTATTCACACTGTGCGACTTCTGTTGAAAATAATCACAGGGCAACCTGGGGTTAAGATGTCAAGGAAAGGTTCGCACAGTGTACTACTAATTACAAACTGATTGATGCAAGCTGAAAGAAAAAAGGTGTGTCTAGGTGTGGTGCAACGGATGTTGCTTGAAACCAGTTCCTCCCCATTAGAGGAGGGGTGCTTTCAACCCCTTTATATTGAGGGACCACAGTTAGCAATTTGTTACGACTAAGGGTACTCACCCGAAACGCGTCAATCTTGCCGTGCACCTGATGGTTATGTCTGTCGATGTCCATAACTAATAAAGAAGAGCTGAAAGAGGATTTTATTTGTCTCCGGGACCCTTCCTTTACTATTTTCTGCCTTGAGTTCAGGCTCTGAGAGGGAGTAGATACTGCCAAAGGGTATTTCGGCCCCGGGCAACAGTTCTATAGGGCAGTCGTAGGGTCGGTGTGGTGGCAGCTTGTCTGCGTTTTTCTTGTCGCAGACATCCTGGAAATCGCGGTATTGAGGGGGTAGCAGATCCTTGACGGATAGTTTTGAGATGGTGGTGTCTTCGGGTGGAAGGACGGGTTTGTGGGAGCAATTTAGCGTGCAGAACTCGGATGGGAATCGTATGCAGCGGGTTTCCCAGTCCACCGAGGGGTTGTGGGTGGCCAACCATGGGATGCCCAAGATCACTGGGAACTTCGGGGAGGCGATCAGAGAGAAGTGGATCTTTTCACGGTGATCTGGTTCTATGAGGAGTTGTAGTTCGGTGGTCTCGTGAGTGGCCGGCTCCGAGGAGAGTGGGGATCCGTCGACGGTTTCCAGGTCAACGTGGGCTGCCTTGATTGTCAGTGGAATGTTCTTTTCGCGGGCGAAGGTTAGGTCCATGAAGTTGCCTCCCGCCCCGGAGTCTAACATCGCTGAACAGGGGAGTTGTCGCCCCTCAATGTCGATGAGGATGGGGACGATGAAGTGGGATCCATGAGCCGCCGTGTTGTTATTTTCAGGGGCTGCTGGCGGGGTTGGAGTCTGGGGTTGCTCCTTTAGCTCCGTGACAGCAATAGTCTTTCGGATCTTATGAGGACATTTGATGGCAAAATGACCCGGCTCCCCACAGTAGAGGCAGAGGTTTTCGGCCAGCCTTCTCTCCTTCTCAGCTGTGGATAGAGACCTACGTAGAGCGTCGACCTGCATAGGTTCAGTTACTGACTGGGGGTCGCGCTGGGCGGTGGAAGAGAAGGAGTAAGTGGGTCTGTGGTCCGAGGACCAGAGTCTTTCTTTCTTCCTCTCGGAGAGTCTTTGATCTATCCGGATGCATAACTGAATGAAGTCATCCAGATCGTCCGGGGCATCAACTCTGGCGAGTTCGTCCTTTATTAATTCTGACAGGCCTCGCCGGAATTGGCTTCTCTGTGCCGCTGGGTTCCAGGTGGTGTCCGTGACCCAACGGCGAAACTCGGCGGTGTATTCGGCGACGGAGCGTCTCCCTTGCCGCAGACCATGTAGTCGCGCCTCGGCTGTCGCACAGCGGTTGGGGTCATCGAAGACTTGGCTCATGGCGGTGATGAAGTTGTTTAGGTTGTCCAGGAGCTGACTGTTAGTCTCCACGTATGGTGATGCCCATGCTAATGCTTCATCCATCAGGATATTGACCACGAATAGCACCTTCTTTTTCTCGGTGGTGAAGGGGGCCGGGTACATCTGAAAATAGATGCGGCATTGGTTTAGAAACCCCCGATACTGGTGTCTGTCGCCGCTGAATCTTGATGGGAGTGGCATGCGGGTGTCTGCGGGCGCGCCGCGGACGTCCAGGAGTTGCCTCTGTAGTTCAATAATCTCCCTCTGTTGGCTTTGGACTACGCCTTGGAGCTGGGCAAATTTCTCCTGATATGTAGTACCAAATTCTTGAAGTTCGGAGACCTGCTTACGCAGAGTGGCCATTGCGGACTCCATAGTGGGGCTGATTATTCTGTAACAGTCCTACAGGCTCACCTGAGTCAGAGGACCGCTGGCTGGAGGTAGGAGTGGAGCCCAGTGGCAAGGACCGCAGGCAGGTAGTAGGTGCAGGAAGTCTGGCAGAGGCGTAGTCGGTAGGCAGGCGGTGGGTCAGGGCAGGCGGTAGTAAGCGTGGTCAGACAATCCGGATGGCAACGGTGGTAGCAGTTCAGTAGGTAGGGACAAGCAGAAGAGTAGTCGGTAGGCAATTCCTGGTCAGCAGTGGACTTTCAGTAGTAGCAGGAGCAGCAGATGAGGAGAAGCTTGATCAAGGCTCAGGAGCTCAATAATCAGCAAGCTAGAGTGCAAGGGGCTGGACTTATATAGGGAAGTACCAGGTGTGGGGAATCAAGGGTGATGAGCAAGGCTTGGCAAGACTGAGGTTACATAATAGGTTTCAGGGAGTAATGTCCAGAGAGGACGGTAGCCTAGTAAGCAGGGTTACCGCCTGGGATGTGGCTCGTCACAGGTTCGAATCCCGACAGTGACACAAATAACCGGAGAAAAGGGCCAACGATAGGAAAGAAATAACTCCGGAGACGTTGAAGAACGATGAGAAGATGTGCGAGCCTCATACACCTGGAGGCACGCGACCGGACAAAAGGCAGGAACCGCAGGGAAACTAGGGTAAGAAACCGATCTTATGTTGGTTTTGGTACGCCGAGATATGTTAAAAACAACACCCTCGGGTGTAAAAGATCTCGCATCCAAATCTGAAGCCCTGACATCGGATACTCGCTTGCACGAAATCAAACAAAATAAAGTAACCAATTTGGCAGACAACTGTCGCAAGGACAGCTGGTTATTGGAGGGCCAGGAGGAAAAAAGGGAGAGAACAAATGAAACATCCCAAGTACAAGAAAAACGTGGACGAGGGGAACGAGAAAGACGGGAACCTCTGAGAAGACGACAAACTAACGGATGTTGACCAGCTGGATGACCGTCAAAACCCGAATGGAAGGCAGATATGGAAGAACGGAATAAGTTGATCGTACGGTAGGCTTTACCTGACTCAAAAAGAGACGTGAGAAACTGCAAGATCTCCGTTACAGGGGCTGAAACGGGATCCAAGTCCCTTGCCAGGCACCAGTCAGACCAAGATCGCCAGGCAGCATGGTAAGATCTTCTGGTCCCAGGGGCCCATGCGTTCTCCAGAAGACGTCTAGTTGCTTCCGGAACATCCGAGACGTCCCAGGGACTCCTGAAACTCTGCACGCGAGCAGGCGTAGAGAACCGTCCAGCACGAGCGGATGTTGGCGACCTGACGGGTCGAGCAGAAGGTCCGGGAACGACGGCAGAAGTAAGGGAGGTTGGATCAGACACTCCAGCAGCTGAGGAAACCACGATTGGGCCGTCCAGAAAGGAACTAGAAGGACCATCTCGGCTCTCTGGAGATGTAGTTGAGCTAGGACTCGTGGGATCATCATGAATGGAGGGAAGGCATATGACAGAAGAGTGGTCCAGTCCTGGAGAAACGCGTCCACCGCCTCCGCATCCGGATCCGGCCTCCAGCTGTAGAATCTCAGAAGTTGGGCATTCAGGCGAGAAGCGAAAAGGTCGATGCACATAGGACCCCATCGAGAAGAAATGGAGGAAAACATCATCCCGTCTAATCTCCAATCGCTGGAATCCACCGGAAAACGAGAGGACTAATCCGTGTGAGTATTGTGAAAACCCGGAAGATATTCTGCCACAACATTGATGTCCTTCTCCAGGCAAAACTCCCAGAAGTCCCTCGCTAGATGGGAAAGGGCCGAAGAACGTGTTCCTCCCATGGCGTTGACATAACGTACAGCCGAGATATTGTCCATCCGCAGTCTGACACATGCGTTGGCCATACCATTCGTGAAGCTGCGTATAGCAAAGGAGCCGGCCAGTAGCTCCAGGGAGTTAATGTGTAGATTCGCTTCCGCTGGGGACCAACGGCCGCCGGTGGTAACGCCGTTGCAGTAGGTACCCCAGCCCGAGAGGCTGGCGTCCGACTCTATCGTGAAGTCGGGTTGCGGGCCGAAGATCACTCTGCCATTCCAGGCATCCAGATTGTGGATCCACCACCGCAGTTCGTCCTTGGTCTCCCTGTCTAGGCAAATCAGGTCCTCGTATGTAGCACCGGCACGAAGGTGTGCAAGCTTGAGGTGTTGAAGGGCCCGATAGTGCAATAGAGCCGGAAAGACCGCCTGGATGGAAGAGGATAGTAGACCTATGACGCGGGCAAGCTGACGAAGGGAGACTTGTGGGAGAGATAACGTCCGGCGAAGTTCCTTGCGAATAGAGCGAACCTTGGAGGAAGGAAGACTGAGGGACTCTGTGGTAGAGTCGATCCGAAACCCCAGAAACTCCATGGAGTGAGACGGAACTAGGCAAGATTTCTCCAGATTGATGAGAAAACCTAACCGGGACAGAAGATCTATCGAAGTTGATAGGTGCTCCAGGAGGAGACTGCGATCCTGGGCCATGAGAAGGATGTCGTCTAGATAGATAATAAGATGAATCCTGCGACTGCGGAGGAAGGCCATGTCCGGCCGCATCAGCTTCGTGAAGCACCAAGGGGCTGATGACAGGCCGAATGGAAGGCAGGTAAACCTCCAAGTCTGTCTGCCCCAATGGAATCGTAGAAGGTCCCTGGAGGAATCTGTGACCAGGACCGTCAGATAAGCGTCCTTCAAATCGAGTTTGGCCATCCAGTCGTTGAGGAGAAGCATGTCCCGGAGAAGGTGAATGCCCTCCATTTTGAAATGGCGATATCGGACATAATAATTCAGGGGACGGAGATTGATCACCGGGTGCATCTGGTCGTCTTTTTTGGCCACTAGGAAGATGCTGCTGATGAGTCCGGTGGAATGGGAAGGAGCCCGCTCTATCGCGCCCTTCCGAAAAAGAGAGAGCAGTTCTATGTGTAGAAGACGTTGCTTCTGTATTGGCAGGCAAACAGGGTGGGGGTGGGAATCTGTACAGATGGAACAATCAATTCTATATGTTACCCCTGAACTGTGGACAAGACCCAAGGGTCTGCGGTAATAGTTGACCAAATATGGGAAAAATGATGGAGTCTGCCTCCTATCCAAACTGCTGAAGAAAACAGAGGTTGACTTACCGAGGGGTCGACGGTAGGAAGAACCTCTGGATCTCCATAAAGGACCGCGGGACGGGAAGAACGCCGGAGGTTGTCTTGCGTCCTGGGAGGCACGGTATGAGAAGGAGCCTCAAACCCGCAGAGCCTTGGGTCTGAAATGATGCACGGCCGGACATGAGGCCCCTGGAGCTGCCGGCCCTAGAAGAGACCCGCCCCTGGAAGACGCGTCTGATAGACGACTGGGCCTTATCAAGGGCAGTGAAGGCCCCTACAAAACGACCGAGGTCTTTGATGAAGGAGTCTCCGAACAGGAGATCCTGTGCGTCCTTGCCGGCCTCCTTGAGGGCTAAATTAGAGAGTTTTGGCTCTATTTTAAAAGTATAGCCTTACGCATCTCGATTGAAAGAGAGGTATTGACATTACCGGTGATGCACACCGCTCTCTGGACCCATCCACTAAGCTCGTCAGGGTCAACGAGTATATTCTGGGCCCTGGCAGACTGCCATTTCAAATATTTTGGTCAGAGGACCTAAAATGTCAAGCAATTTATCTTGACAGGCCTTCAAGGCCGATTCCAAACCCCTACGCGGATTCCATCCGGACTTAATCAGGAATTGCGTCATCTTCGGGTCTACCGAAGGGGTCTCGCCCACCTTGCTAGGAATTATGGGCCTAGGGCATTCTGCCCTTAGTTTATTTCTTGCCTCCTTGGATAGAGGATGGCGAACCCGAGACTCTACAGTAAATATCTCGCCACATGGTCGGATGCCAACCATTCGGAGGAACGAGGGTGGTGTAAAGCGTCTGGGTCAAAAAGGGACTCTCCTTACGGGTCAAGGACCGCAGAAGTAGGGGTTGGAGGTGGGTCAGAAGGGGAGACCACAGGTTCCGCCAAAGTGACAGAGGGGCCCGGGAGGATCTCCTCTGTGTAATCAAGCTCCTCTTCCCCATCAGATATATCTTGTAAATTTGCCTCCTCATCCGTTAATACTTCTGATTCAGAATCGGGTTCAGGCTGCGCTCTGGCGCACTTCCAAGGCCTCGCCTTTTCTGCCCGGCGGGCATGGGCTCTTTTGCACGATGTATGCGCGCTTTCAGTGGTGGAATCTTGCACACCGGTCATAGGGTTTCTGGAGGCACTGGGCCCAGGCACAGGGTGACTGTGCTGACGGGCAGGGCGGTGATGGCGTTTAGTGGAAGCATGACCCTTAAGAGCTTCAGAAATGGAGCTAGTAATGGCGCTGGATACAGAGCCCATGGCGGCTTGAATAGCAGCTGCTACTGAACGCTGAAAATCAGAGGCATGTAATGTATCAGGACTGGAGGGTAAAATCTGACCCAGAGGAGGATTCTCAACCTCCTCAGGAAGCCCAGGTAAGGTAGGGTTAATGGGGTTATTGCCCTCTGCCATGATATAGAACACTTAGCTTATGAACAGCAAAACAGGGAGAAAAGACACAAGAGCGCACAGGAATCGATGCTGCTCCTGATCCGGTGCGGCCGCGACTAAAGGAAAACCGCGAGCTGCAGGGGAAGATGGCGGCCGAAGTCTCGCGAGAATTCGCGAGACTTCCGGTCAGCCGCCGGCAGACAGTCTTCCCGCCGCGGCAATACAGAGGCGGGAGAAGCGCAAGGAGAAGAAGAAGAAGGGAGGTCAAGATGGAGAGGGGGAGTGGCAAAGCGGAACCAGCGCTCGGAACAAGTAGGTACCAAAGAAAGCGGGGAAAAAATAGAAGGGGGGGGGGACAACCAACCGAGGGAAAACCTCAGGGCAGAAGGGAATAAGGGAATAAATCCGAGACTATGGCAAAAGACAGCAAAACCAAGTGAAACAAAATAACATAAAAGCCACAGAATAAATGTGAGGTTCGGAGGACCAAGGGACAAGCCGAGGGGAGAAAAACCCCAGCGATCCCTATTTAATTATAACCATATCACAGAGAAACAGTAAAAAAATAGCTACACCGCATAGAATAGTACTCATCTTGATGTGGAGCAGCAAAGAAAGAGGAGGAACTGTTGGATTCCAGGACTCTTATACTGGGTTAGGGGAGGGCTTGTTGCCATGGTTACCCTGTGTGGTAAAGGTTTTTTCTCTATGCTGCTATTGATTTCAGTAAAGAAAGAGAATGCAATAGGAGCCTCCGTGTCATGTTATAAAATCCAAGGTCACTTCCTTCTGGGATTCACGTCCCCACCTATCCCTTGGTTGAACTTGATGGACGTTTGTCTTTTTTCAACCGTATTAACTATGTAACTATGTAGGTATCCAGAAGTTTGTAATGCAGTCAAAAGGGCTAGTGAGGCAATCTAGGTTCGAGAAACCAATCACAGTGACGTCAGCATGTCTAGCGTGTGAGCGTTGGCTCTGATTGTCTGGTGTTCCTTAACTGGGAGACCCAGCTGCTTAGCAACCAGATCAAGTGGCACAACGCACGTGTTGGCTGAAATCATTACACATATGGTGCTTCTTCCCTTTTGACCCCTGTATTGTGCCTATACAGCAGCTTACAACTACATATGGGGTGTTGCTATATTGAGGAAAAAAGTCGGGTGCTTCCATTGTGAAAATGAAAAATCTGGGGCTAAGTCAACATTTTATCGGAAAAAAACCGCAATTAGACTTACTGGTAATTCCGTTTCCTTGAATCCACCATGACGGCCCACATTGAGATTGACCCTTGACCTCTGTAGGGGCAGGAACACATAGAGAGTTTAAGAACCCCCCACCCCTCCACCTCCTCAGTGCTTTACAATTACCCGAAAGGTGGAACAAAAGTAAAAGGATATTGATTCATACCCTTAAACTCCTATTTAATCTTCTGCATGTATATGTAACTTTATATATATATATTTTTTTTTTTTTTTTTATGGGAAGGGGAATAGTATGGGCCGTCATGGTGGATTCAAGGAAACGGAATTACCGGTAAGTCTAATTGCAGTTTTTCCATTTCATCCACCATGACGGCCCACATTGAGACATATCAGATAACTAAATGGGTGGGGATATCGCCTGTAAAACCTTCCGGCCGAAAAGAGCTTCATTCGAGTCCGGAAGATTAAGACGATAGTGCCTTACAAAAGTATTAGCGCTAGACCAGGTTGCGGCTTTACAGATCTGGTCCAGCGAGACCCCTCCTTTCTCGGCCCAAGAAGAGGCAGTGGCCCTAGTAGAGTGGGCTTTAACATTACCAGGACTGGGCTTGTTCTGGATCTTGTAACAGCATTCAATAGTGGATCTGATCCATCTGGCTATGGAAGACCTGGCTAACTTCTTTCCTTTATTTTTCCCCGAAAACTGAATAAGAAGATTGTTATCAACCCTGAAATCTCTGGTAGAATCCAGGTAATGGATAACTATGTCCCTAACATCTAGGAGATGTAACCTATCGCTAGACCCTGAATGCTCGGATCTAGGGATAGAGGGTAGGAAGATCTCCTGTTCTTGATGGAAAGGTGAGACTACTTTAGGGAGAAAACCTGTTTCGAGAGTTAGACGGATGTGATCTTTGCTGATCTGGAGGTAGGGCTCTCTACGAGAAAGGGCCTGGATCTCTCCAATGCGTCTTGCTGAGGTGATAGCGATCAGAAAGGCAGTTTTTAGGGAAAGTTGTTTTAAAGAGATTTCCGACAATGGTACAAATGGAGGTTTTGTTAGGCCTTCTAGGACGATGTTAAGATCCCAAGTCGGAGCTCTGGATCTCAGAGAGGGTCTCAATCTTGAAACTGCTCTGAAGAACCTCCTGATCCATCTGTGATTGGCCAGGCTGCAGTCGTAGAAGGAGCTGAGGGCAGAAATTTGGACCTTCAGAGTACTAGGTCTCAGGCCTAACTCGAGGCCGCACTGTAGAAAGTCTAAAATCCTGTTGATGGGAGGAGAGGTGGTGTCTGGGTGCTCAACTCCTAACCAGGAACAGTATTTCTTCCAGATCTTAAGGTAGATGGAGGAGGTCACCTTTTTCCTACTATCCCTCAGAGTAAGTATCACCTTTTCCGAAAGACCCCTGCTTCTTAATGTCTCGCTCTCAGTATCCAGGCTGACAGTTTGAATATACCTGGGTCTGGATGAAGAGGGCCCTGAACTAGAATATCCCTCTGGAAGGGAATCTCCCACGGATCTTCCAGCGATAGCTGTTTTAGAGTGGAGAACCAACTCCTCTTTGGCCATAGGGGGGCTATTAGGATGAGAGTAGTTGGTTCCTCCAGGAGCTTCTGGACAACCCGAGGTAGTAGTGGTATTGGGGGAAAGGCGTAGGCTAGTTTCCATTTCCATTGTATTGACAGGGCATCGATTGCCCATGGACTGTCTCCTGGGTTTAGGGAGCAGAAACATTTTACCTGCGCATTTCTTCTGGAGGCGAATAAATCTACCTCCGGACAGCCCCATCTTTCCGAGATCTTCTGGAAGATATTCCTGTTCAGAGACCATTCTCCTGGATCTATTGTCTCTCTGCTCAGAAAGTCTGCTACTGCATTTTCGCAGCCCCTTAGGTGGATGGCGGACAGAGATAAGGCGTTCTCTTCTGCCCAGGAGAAGATTCTTTTTGCTATCTCGCTTAGAGGCCGTGACCTTGTCCCTCCTTGGTGACGCAGATAAGCCACAGTTGTGGTATTGTCGGACATTATTCTTAGGTGTCGCCCTTTTAAAATACACTCTCCTTTTACTAATGCTTCCAGGACTGCGTATAGTTCTCGGTAGTTAGAGGATCTGTCTCTTATCTCGGCAGGCCAGGTACCCTGTAGAAGATGATCTCCTATCTTTGCTCCCCAGCCTCCGAGGCTTGCGTCCGTGATTACTTGAACGGCCGGATGGTTCCGCCACTGAAGGCCTCCTAGCAGTCTTCTTTTTACTTTCCACCAATCCAAGTCTGTTTTCACGGCCTGTGGGATCCGAAAAATCCTGTCTAAACTTACTTGTCTTCCGTCCCAAATAGTTAAGATCCAATTTTGGATTATTATTACATGCCACCAAGGGAATGCAGGCGGTTAGGCTTCCAAGGAGACTCATGGCCTTTCTGATGGAGCAATTGCGAGCCCTCTGGAACGCTCTGATTTTCTCTGTCAGCGCAGTAGCCTTGTCCTGAGGGAGGAAGGTCATCAACAGGGACGAATCCAATTCCACACCCAGGAACCTTATTCTCATGGATGGGGTTAGGGTGGATTTTTTTATATTTATAATTCAGCCAAGGTTTTTTAAGAATTCCGAGAATCTTTGGGTTGCCAGAAGGTTCTCGGATTCTGTCTTGCCGAGAATTAAAAAGTCGTCGAGATATGGAATGATTGTGATTCCTTCCTGACGAAGGTAGGCCACCATCTCTACCACGACTTTTGTGAAGACCCTGGGGGCCGAGGAAATACCGAAAGGGAGGGCGACATATTGGAAGTGATGGATAGACCTGTCTGGTCCTCTTAGAGTGAATCTTAGATATTTTTGGGAGAGATGATGGATGGGGACATGGTAGTAAGCGTCTTTTAGATCGATTGACGACATGAACGCCCCTTTTGGAATCAGAGGGATTGTGGATGTGATGGTCTCCATCCTGAACCTCCTGTATAGAATAGACCTGTTTAGGGGTTTTAGGTTTATTATCGTGCGAAAGGATTGGTCTGTTTTTTTTACTAAAAAGAGGCTGGAATAAAATCCTCCCCTTTCCTCTGGGATAGGGACCTTTTGAATTACCCCTAGCTCTAAGAGGTCCTGGACGCCCTGCCAAATTTTCGGAAGATCTGATCTTGAGGTGTGATGCAGAATCTTCTCGGGGGGACTGATGTGAACTCTATCCTGTAACCCTGAGAGATTACGTTTAGCACCCAGGGATTTGAAGTTACCTGACTCCAGAAAGATAGAAAACCCATCAGTCGCTCCCCTACCCTGGCGTCATTGCCTTTAACTCCTTGCTGCCCTGCAGAAGGAAGCAACCAGATATCCCAGCATTAGTAATTCAGGCTAGAAAACTGAAATATACACCCCCCAGAAGGGGACTCACGGTACTGGTGGCAGAAGGGTCAGGACCTTCCTGGCGGGGAGCAGGTGTCTCGGACATCGCGGTGTAGCAGGCGAGGGGCCGAAAGGAACCGCGGCCTTCTCTTTTTAAAAAATCCCGGCGTCTGACGTCATCTAGCTGCGCCCTGTTGACGGCGTGGGCCTGCGCCGCACCAGCCTACTAAGGGATACGTGCGTCGCCCGGCCCGCCCATAGAGACGCTCCATGCGCCGCACCTGCTCCCCCTGCCGGACACTAGCGCTCGGCCCGCCTCCAGAAAGAAAGGACGCTGAGCGCAGCGTGCGATGATCCGTGAAGCCAGCACCTCCGACTGCTTCCTCAAGGAGGGAAGGAAGTACGAAGGTATGGGGAGGACCACAGGCCTCGGCATAAGCCAAGATGAGGGTCCTCGATGCTCCTAGCTGGCCAGCCTTAGCCCCTGCCGCGGGAGGCCAGCTGGAGAACCTGTAAAGAAATAAGGTTGTTTTATCCTCCCTGAAGGAGGAACTCTCCACGTGTTGGAGGGTGGGAAAGCACTGAGGAGGTGGAGGGGTGGGGGGTTCTTAAACTCTCTATGTGTTCCTGCCCCTACAGAGGTCAAGGGTCAATCTCAATGTGGGCTGTCATGGTGGATGAAATGGAAAAAAAGATTTTTCATTTTCACAGCCAAGTGTTTCTAAATTCTATCACAGGGGTACTCAAGTACTTTTTGTTTGTAAAGGTCCACATACCTGAGTCTGCTGTAGGATGAAGGTCCGAGCTGCAAAACAAAAAATACATAAGGAGGGACAACACCATTGGCGTCTAGCGCTGCATTATTTATATATTTTTTTTTACAATAAGCCATACCTCTAAGCCCACCTAATCTCCTTTCTGCCGACCAAACAGTAAGAATGTCCTTTCAGTGCCCCCTAACAATAATGATGCCCCTTTAATGCCCCTCAGACTGTATGATATCCCTTTAGTGGTCCACAGAGTATGATACACCTAAATGACCCCAAACAGCAGGGTGATCCCTTGGTGCCCCCAAACATTATGATGCTCCTTAGTGCCCCTGACACATTGTGATAACTCCTTAGTTCCTCACCACAGAGTATGATTCCCCTAAGTGCCCCCTCACAGTAGGATGATCCCTTAGGTGCCCCTCACACAGAATTAGCCCCTCTTAAAAGCCCCCAGAACAAAGTGATGTTCTCTATGTGCCCCCTCACACAGTATAATGTACCTTTAAATGCTCCCCTCACAAAGTGATGCCCCTTAAATGTCCCCCACACAGTATGATGTACCCTTAAGTAGACTCAACACAGTGCTGCCCCCTTAAGTACTCCCCACACAGTATGATGTCCCATACACAGTGATGTCCGCCTCATAGATTATCCCCCCTAATGGTTATGCACCCTTTAGTGGTCTTCCTCACAGAGCTATGCCCAGCTCCCCACACATATATGCCCCCTAGATGGCCCCCACACACAGTTATGCCCCCTTTAGAGGACCCCACAGAGTTATACACCTTTAGACGCCTCCCCACAAAGTTTTTCCCCCACAGTACTGCCCCCTCAAGTGCCTTCACACATAGTGATTGTTATCGCAATTAATGCGATTCTCATCTTCTTTGTGTGGTGCCAAATCACAGCCAAGTGTTTCTAAATTCTATCACAGGGGTACTCAAGTACTTTTTGTTTGTAAAGGTCCACATACCTGAGTCTGCTGTAGGATGAAGGTCCGAGCTGCAAAACAAAAAATACATAAGGAGGGACAACACCATTGGCGTCTAGCGCTGCATTATTTATATATTTTTTTTTACAATAAGCCATACCTCTAAGCCCACCTAATCTCCTTTCTGCCGACCAAACAGTAAGAATGTCCTTTCAGTGCCCCCTAACAATAATGATGCCCCTTTAATGCCCCTCAGACTGTATGATATCCCTTTAGTGGTCCACAGAGTATGATACACCTAAATGACCCCAAACAGCAGGGTGATCCCTTGGTGCCCCCAAACATTATGATGCTCCTTAGTGCCCCTGACACATTGTGATAACTCCTTAGTTCCTCACCACAGAGTATGATTCCCCTAAGTGCCCCCTCACAGTAGGATGATCCCTTAGGTGCCCCTCACACAGAATTAGCCCCTCTTAAAAGCCCCCAGAACAAAGTGATGTTCTCTATGTGCCCCCTCACACAGTATAATGTACCTTTAAATGCTCCCCTCACAAAGTGATGCCCCTTAAATGTCCCCCACACAGTATGATGTACCCTTAAGTAGACTCAACACAGTGCTGCCCCCTTAAGTACTCCCCACACAGTATGATGTCCCATACACAGTGATGTCCGCCTCATAGATTATCCCCCCTAATGGTTATGCACCCTTTAGTGGTCTTCCTCACAGAGCTATGCCCAGCTCCCCACACATATATGCCCCCTAGATGGCCCCCACACACAGTTATGCCCCCTTTAGAGGACCCCACAGAGTTATACACCTTTAGACGCCTCCCCACAAAGTTTTTCCCCCACAGTACTGCCCCCTCAAGTGCCTTCACACATAGTGATTGTTATCGCAATTAATGCGATTCTCATCTTCTTTGTGTGGTGCCAAATCAATTAGAAGTATAAGTATGAGCGCTCCATACTGCTTTCATAATGAGACGAGACACAAGTTGGTTTCATGAAAGCATCTTCTCACCCCCCTGAGCCAGAACAAGAGAGAGCTTTATTCAAGTTACATTCACTTAAATAGCAGACATGACATCACAAAAGGGGTGTTCCTTAAGAAAAGACTATTGGCTCCTTAACTTGATGGGAGTGGTTTCTGCAACTTCAACTCTGAGTTCATAGGTAGATTTGAAAATTGCAACCTAATTCCCCCTTCCCCCTCCCCCAGTGACCTTAAGACAAAGGAATGCACATGAGGCTTACATATCTGGTTTGCTACCATCTAGTGAACGAAAATGTGTACTACAGAATGTTTACATTATATATAGAGAAAAAAACCCTATCTTTCACAAATCCCTCCTTTTGCGGGAAATAGACCAAAGGTGAACAGGCATAAGTGAGGTGCTCTCCCAATGCCCTAAACAGCGAAGAGTTGGACTTTACTTATTGCTTCACCAGGTTCCCTCAACTCCCTTTCAGGTTTGCCTTCACCTTGTCCTATTTACCCCGCAACCATCAACAAGGTTTTATTTACTTCAGGATTGAATAATCTTTGTCTTTGACAGGGGCACAGCACATATACATAGTGTGGGCATAGATGTATTAAACATTTTTAAAAACTATTTTCCTAAAACGGAGAACCATAAATAACAGCCTGTTAAAGCCAAATGCAAAAAAAAAAAAAATGTAGTCACTGAACCAGTTCCCTAAACATTGTTCTGGCCATGATGTGATTAATTTCAGAATTTTTCCCATCAGTTAATTTGATAAAGTCCATCAGTAGCTTGCAGCATTACTGAGTGCATCTGAGATACTCAGGAGGTAATCAGGAGGTGAATACAATCTAAAAAAGTAAGATTTGTTTGTTTAAAATCTTTCCCCTCTTTAAAATGGCAGACCTGGTTCTGTGCAGGAATTGTGTTTTTATTTCAGGTTCCACTCTTCGGAGGTTTGGATGCTGTCTGATCTGTAGACAGCTCTCCATAATGCAGCAGGAAATTGCATTTTTGAAATCTGAGATTTGTAAATTAACTGTTAAACAAACTCAGTGTAATGGTCACGTCCACACACACACAGGGAAAAGGATAGTGACCACTGCGCTCCACCCTCACCCCTGGCCCTGCCTACTTGCCTCACGAGTCCTGATGACAGGGGACAACTGGACGACAGTCCCTAACTTAGGATATGTGCAGGGAAGACAGACAAGACAAAATACGGAACATGAACGGACCGTGTCAGAACCAAGAGAGCTACGCAGTACAAAGGATTAAGCAAAGAATGGTCAGGAGAAGCCGGGGTCAAATACCAGGAGAGCAGAGAAGTACAAGAGGAGTCCTAAGAGAGTAGTCAGGTGGGAGCCGAGGTCACAATACCAGGACGGATGCGCAGTACAGGAGGAGCAGGCAAAAGGATGGTCAGGGAACAGGATCAGGTAAGTATTCAGCAGTCCAACAAATAGCCAGGAACCTAGAAATTAACAGGCAACCTGTAGCCAGCAGGCTGCCTGTATTTATAGTGGGGAGTGAGGGTCATGTGACGTGGCCAGCGTCACATGACCGACAGACCAACCAGTCGAGCACCGAGTGATCAGCTCGGCACTCAAGGCAGACTAGGAGCAGAGAGCCACCCAGCTAGTAAAGCCGCCCTGGGAATGAGGTCAAACACAGAACCTCATTCCAAAAGCTAAGCAACAGGTCTGCGGGCAATGGGGGACCGAGTGCACCTTCGGAACCCCGTGACAGTACCCCCCCTTTTACGAGGGGCCACCGGACCCAAGACTTCAGGCGATGGCTTTTCAGGGTGTTCTAAATGAAATTTACGAACAAGTCTAGGAGCATGAACCTCCCTGGCAGGTACCCAAGATCTCTCTTCAGGTCCATACCCCTTCCAGTGAATCAGGTACTGCAAGGAATTACGCACCTTCCTGACATCCACTATTTTAGACACCACATACTCGACAGCATCATTAACAAGAACCGGCGGAGGCGAGGCTTTTGATGGTACTACCGGTTCAAAATATTTTTTAAGCAGAGATTTATGGAACACATTATGCATGTGGAATGACTCAGGCAGCTCCAACCTAAAAGATACCGGGTTAATCACTTCCGTGATCTTATATGGTCCAATAAAACGAGGAGCAATTTTTTTAGAAGTTACCTTGAGAGATAGATTCTTGGAGGACAACCATACTTTATCCCCAACCTGAAAGTTTACCCCCCTTGAACGTCTCCTATCGGCCTTGAGTTTTTGAGAACATTGAGCCTTTTCTAGGTTCGATTGAACCTGGGCCCAAACTGTGCACAGTTCGGAGGAGAGTTTATCCGCTTCAGGGTTAGAGGAGGAGACGGACGACCCAGAATGAAAACGGGGATGAAAACCATGGTTACAAAAGAAAGGGAGACCCCAGCGGAAGAATTGACACGGTTATTCAAAGCAAATTCAGCCAACGGAAGGAATTTGACCCATAATTGCTGGTCATCAGCAACATACAACCTCAAGAATTGTTCCACAGACTGATTAAGGCGTTCAGTCTGCCCATTACTCTCAGGATGGTAGGCGGAAGAAAAAGACAATGAAATTTGACATCTTTGACAGAAGGCCCTCCAGAATTTGGACACAAACTGCACACCCCTGTCAGAAACAATATTTTCCGGGATGACATGTAAACGAACAATCTCTCTCACAAAAATAGACGCCAGGGTTTTAGCATTCGGAAGTTTAGACAGGGGAATGAAATGAACCATCTTGCTAAACCTATCGACCACTACCCAAACCACAGTCTGACCCTCCGCCAGCGGTAGGTCAGTTATAAAGTCCATCGAGATATGGGACCAGGGTCTACTGGGAATGGGTAGGGGTCGCAGGTTACCAGCAGGGCGAGTCCTAGGTGTCTTAGACCTGGCACAAACCTCACAGGCTGACACGTAGGACTTAACATCCCGGGTCAGAGTGGGCCACCAATAAGATCTAGAAACCAGATCCTTAGTGCCCTCAACACCCGGATGTCCACAAAAGGCAGAATCGTGACACTCCCCCAACAGCTGGAGACGAAATTGTACGGGAACAAACAACTTATCTGTTGGGGTGGATGCCGGTGCCAGATGTTGTTCAGCCTTAATGCGAGCCGAGATATCCTGGGTTAGAGCTGCTAAGAAGATGTTTGTTGGTAGGATGGATTCAGGCGGCGTCTCAGTGGGTTGAAAAGCATGGAAGCTCCGAGATAATGCGTCTGCTTTCACATTTTTACTTCCCGCCCTGAACGTAATGGAGAAATCAAAACGGGTAAAAAACAGAGCCCATCAGGCTTGTCGGGGATTCAACCTCTTAGCTGACTCGAGAAACATTAGGTTTTTATGATCAGTGACAACAGTTACTCGATCCCTTGCCCCCTCCAAAAAATGCCTCCACTCCTCAAATGCCCATTTAATAGCCAGCAGCTCCCTATTCCCTATGTCGTAGTTTCTCTCCGTGGGAGAGAATTTCCTGGAGAAGAAGGCACACGGTCTAAGGTTAGGGAGGCTAGCAGGACCTTGTGAAAGGACTGCTCCTGCGCCATCCTCGGACGCATCCACCTCTACAATAAAAGGTTTCTCCTGATCAGGCTGGATCAGAATGGGAGCGCTACTAAATGCCTTTTTTTTTTTCACCAACTCTCCTTTGGACCAATCAATTGTGGGGTTATGTAAACGGAGCCAAGGCAACCCTAGTACCACCTCAAACGGTAGGTTCTCCAGGACTAAAAGAGAACATCTCTCGGAGTGGCACACACCCACGGTCAGAGAAATTTCAGAGGTACATGACCTCACCGTACCACCCATCAGGGGAGTAGCATCAATAGCCATGACATGGATAGGTGTAAGTAAAGCAAACATTGGAATACCCAATTTACTAGCAAATTCAAAGTCAATAAAGCTGGCCGCTGAACCGGAATCAATAAAGGCCTTACCCGGCCACTTATTAACCCCCAGAGAAATTGTTATGGGTACCAAAAGCTTATATTTAGAAAAATCAGGTTGTACCTGGTCTTTAGGTTGTCTTGCCTTAGGAGATTTGTCAGAGAGGACCCTCTTAGGACACTTGATGATCCAATGGCCAGGATCTCCACAGTAGAAGCACTCTCCGCGTCTGCGACGAAGATTACCCCAGGTCATGCCAACCTGCATGGGTTCCTCGGTGGAGGCCTCAGTGTTGTCCCTGGAAAAGGCTTCTGGCTGGAACACCATCTGAGAACAGAACTGTCGTTCTTGTCGTCTCTCTCTAACTCGTCGGTCAAGTCGGACAACTAGGGTTATCATCTCCTCTAAGGTCTCTGGAATTTGATAACTGACTAATAGATCTTTTAAATTATTCGACAGACCAGACCTAAACTGACTCTTCAGGGCTGGTTCATTCCATCCTGAGGGGACACACCACCGTCTGAACTGCAGGTTCTGGTAGACTTTGAGTTGTGGATAGAAGACATGTCCCACAGTCTGTGGCTCTCCATAATTCATTTTCAGCACTTTCAGAGTGCAAGAGCAACATGGAGGATGTCTCAGGCACAGTGGGTGAGGAACAATCATCTCCTATGCCAAAAGTATGCAAGACTGCAGCCAAAGACAAAAAGGATAAGGTGAGGACTGATAGTAAGCAGCTGTTGGTGGGCGATTCTATCATAAGAGGTGTGAAGTTTGAGGAAAATGGTTTTGTAAGATGTCTCCCTGGTGCTACCGCTAGCAGGGACAGACAACGTATCCTTAATATTGTTAGGCAAGCAAAGCAGGAAAGGGAGGTGGATGTTATTGTCCATCTTGGGACAAATGATCTGGCTTGCAATGAGGTTTCAAAGGTGAAGGAAGCTTTTCACACACTTGGTAATGACATACGGAAGGTTGTACCTGGTCTTTAGGTTGTCTTGCCTTAGGAGATTTGTCAGAGAGGACCCTCTTAGGACACTTGATGATCCAATGGCCAGGATCTCCACAGTAGAAGCACTCTCCGCGTCTGCGACGAAGATTACCCCAGGTCATGCCAACCTGCATGGGTTCCTCGGTGGAGGCCTCAGTGTTGTCCCTGGAAAAGGCTTCTGGCTGGAACACCATCTGAGAACAGAACTGTCGTTCTTGTCGTCTCTCTCTAACTCGTCGGTCAAGTCGGACAACTAGGGTTATCATCTCCTCTAAGGTCTCTGGAATTTGATAACTGACTAATAGATCTTTTAAATTATTCGACAGACCAGACCTAAACTGACTCTTCAGGGCTGGTTCATTCCATCCTGAGGGGACACACCACCGTCTGAATTGGGTGAAATACTCCTCTGCAGGGAGATGGCCCTGAACCAGTGCCCTAAGAGCCGTCTCGGCTACCAGGGCCCTGTCTGGTTCATCATAGAGGGTACCCAGGGCCTGAAAAAAACCCTCCACAGAAGTCAGACAACTGGCCCCAGGAGGTAACGAGAATGCCCAGGCCTGGGGATCACCCTGTAAAAGAGAAATGATAATCCCCGCGCGTTGGCTCTCGGGACCGGAGGACACGGGGCGCAAACGGAAGTAGAGTTTGCAACTCTCCTTAAAGGAGAGAAACCTCTTCCGGTCTCCAGAAAAGGGTTCTGGGAGCTTGATCTGGGGTTCAAAGTGTGGACTGGAGGGCAGAGGAGTGGAAGAACCATGCCCTAACTCAAAAGAACGGAGTTTCTCTCCTAGCTCCTGCACCACCTGTGTCAAGCTAGAGACATGGTCAGTCAGGGTAGTAAGCGGATTCATGATACAGTGGTTTTTCGGCCTGTTAATCTGTAACGGTCACGTCCACACACACACAGGGGAAAGGATAGTGACCACTGCGCTCCACCCTCACCCCTGGCCCTGCCTACTTGCCTCACGAGTCCTTATGACAGGGGACAACTGGACGACAGTCCCTAACTTAGGATATGTGCAGGGAAGACAGACAAGACAAAATACGGAACATGAACGGACCGTGTCAGAACCAAGAGAGCTACGCAGTACAAAGGATTAAGCAAAGAATGGTCAGGAGAAGCCCAGGAGAGCAGAGAAGTACAAGAGGAGTCCTAAGAGAGTCCTAAGCAACAGGTCTGCGGGCAATGGGGGACCGAGTGCACCTTCGGAACCCCGTGACACTCAGACTGGGAACGTTGCAATGCCACTGCCACAGAGGCCCCCTAGAAATAGAAGATGGGTTACTGCAGGTTCTGGTAGACTTTGAGTTGTGGATAGAAGACATGTCCCACAGTCTGTGGCTCTCCATAATTCATTTTCAGCACTTTCAGAGTGCAAGAGCAACATGGAGGATGTCTCAGGCACAGTGGGTGAGGAACAATCATCTCCTATGCCAAAAGTATGCAAGACTGCAGCCAAAGACAAAAAGGATAAGGTGAGGACTGATAGTAAGCAGCTGTTGGTGGGCGATTCTATCATAAGAGGTGTGAAGTTTGAGGAAAATGGTTTTGTAAGATGTCTCCCTGGTGCTACCGCTAGCAGGGACAGACAACGTATCCTTAATATTGTTAGGCAAGCAAAGCAGGAAAGGGAGGTGGATGTTATTGTCCATCTTGGGACAAATGATCTGGCTTGCAATGAGGTTTCAAAGGTGAAGGAAGCTTTTCACACACTTGGTAATGACATACGGAAGGTTGCATCGACTGTTTCATTCTCTGCAGTTTTGCCTGTGCATAACCTTCAGCATGACAGGAAGATGCGCATTAAGGAATTCAATGTATGGCTTGGAGAACAGTGTCTGAACCAAAGGTTTGGCTTTGTGTCTCATGTTAGCTCTCGTTGGAATAGAAAAGAGTTGTACAAGAAAGATGGTTTGCTCAAGGGAACGAATGTCCTCAGTGAACAGTTCAAAGTATTTGCTAAGGAGCATTTAAACTAGGAAAGGGGGGCAAAAGAGTGATAATCCAGCAGTCCGAGTGCCCCCCGGAACAATGCCAGAAGATGCCAGTAGCACATAGGTTAAGAAATTACAATCTCAGAGTCTTGTCTACAAATGCTCGCAGTTTAGGGAATAAGATCAATGAACTTTAGTCTATAATGGCATCTGAGAATATAGATTTAGTTCTTTCTATATAGGAAAGACAGAGAAGGCAAGAAAGGGGGAGGGGTGGCCCTGTATGTGAAAGATAGCATAAAATCTAATTTAATACAAGTTAGCGAGACCAATTTAGAGTCAGTTTGGGTTACGTTGCAGCTTGATAATCATAAGGTAACTCGTGTAGGTGGGATATATAGACCACATAGCCAAGTCAAAGAATTAGATGATCTACTAGTTGAGGAAATAGCTAAAATGACATTGAAAGGGGAAGTTATCATTATGGGAGACTTTAATCTTCCTGATGTAAACTGGAAAACCAAAATAGCTAGTTCTGCCAGGAGTACAGATATTCAAAATCCCCTACTGGGATTATCTCTACAGCAAGTAGTGGAGGAGCCAACCCGGGAGGAGGCCATTTTAGATTTAGTATTCACAAATGGGAATTTGGTATCTTATATTACTGTAGGGGAAAGCTTGGGATCTAGTGATCACCAGTCAGTGTGGTTTACTATAAGTACAGTGACTGAGTCACACCACACAAAAACAAAACTTTTAGATTTATTCAAGTTACATTCACTTAAAGGGGTAGCGCGCTGTCCACTTCCTGGTTTTGGCACTCGGCAGGGGGCGGGCTCCATCTTGATTGAAGTCTTCTACCGGCCGGGCCGCGCGCTGGACTGAACGCGCACTCCGAGGCCGCGCATGCGCCCTGGTGACTTCTCCCTGGCAATTATACTATACTGGCCAAGGAAGAAATTACCATAGCGCATGCGCGGCCTCGGCGTGCGCTTTTGGGACTGCGAGCGGCCGGCAAAAGAGAAGAAGTCGTCTGCGCAAGCGCGGCCACCGCGATTCCTGAGAAGAGCGGTGGCCGTAACCAGGGGAGACGGAAGACAACAGTCAGGTAAGTATATGTTTATTTTCTTCTAAGGGGTGGGAATTAGTTAATTAAATATATTTAGAAAAATGATCACTGTTAAATCATTAACAGATTTAACAGTGATCATTAAGATGAGAATACCCCTTTAAATAGCAGACATGACATCACAAAAGGGGTGTTCCTTAAGAAAAGACTATTGGCTCCTTAACTTGATAGGAGTGGTTTCAGCAACTTCAACTCTGATTTCATAGGTAGATTTGAAAATTGCAACCTAATTCCCTCTTCCCCCAGTGACCTTAAAGGGGTTGTCTAAGTTATATTTATTGATAGGTCATCAATATCAGATCAGCTGGGGTCCAACACCCGATCAGCTGTTTGAAGAGAAGACGCGCGCCGTGCCAGCGCTGCCTCCCTTCACTGTTTACCTTCTAGCCATTGCATCTGCAGTGGTGAGCAGGTGTAATTACACCCAAGCCATCCCATTCATTTTAATGGTACGGATCGCTTCTATACAAGTGAATGGGAATGATCCGTACCATTGAAATGAATGGGACGGCTTGGGTGTAATTACACCTGCTCACCGCTACAGATGCAACGGCTAGAAGGGGAGGCAGCGCTGGCACGGCGCGCGCCTTCTCTTCAAACAGCTGATTGGCGGGGGTGCAGGGTGTTGGACCCCAGCCGATCTGATATTGATGACGTATCCTGAGGATAGGTCATCAATAAATCTAACTTGGACAACCCCTTTAACCACTTAAGGACCACAAGTTTATACCCCCCTAAAGACCAGGCCCTTTTTTACAAATCGGCACTCCACAACTTTAGCGGTTTATTGCTCGGTCATGCAACTTACCACCCAAATGAATTTTACCTCCTTTTCTTCTCACTAATAGAGCTTTCATTTGGTGGTATTTCATTGCTGCTGACATTTTTACTTTTTTTGTTATTAATCGAAATTTAAGGATTTTATTTTGCAAAAAAATGACATTTTTCACTTTCAGTTGTAAAATTTTGCAAAAAAAACGACATCCATATATATAATTTTGCTCTAAATTTATTGTTCTACATGTCTTTGATAAAAAAAAAATGTTTGGGTAAAAAAAAAAAATGGTTAGGGTAAAAGTTATAGCGTTTACAAACTATGGTACAAAAATGTGAATTTCCGCTTTTTGAAGCAGCTCTGACTTTCTGAGCACCTGTCATGTTTCCTGAGGTTCTACAATGGCCAGACAGTACAAACACCCCACAAATGACCCCATTTCGGAAAGTAGACACTCTAAGGTATTCGCTGATGGGCATAGTGAGTTCATAGAACTTTTTATCTTTTGTCACCCAGCATGGGTATATGTAAAATGACACCCCAAAACACATTCCCCAACTTCTCCTGAGTACAGAGATACCACATGTGTGACACTTTTTTGCAGCCTAGGTGCGCAAAGGGGCCCACATTCCAAAGAGCACCTTTCGGATTTCACCGGCCATTTTTTTTACAGATTTTGATTTCAAACCACTTCTCACGCATTCGGCCCCTAAAATGCCAGGGCAGTATAACTACCCCACAAGTGACCCCATTTTGGAAAGAAGACACCCCAAGGTATTTCGTGATGGGCATAGTGAGTTCATGGAAGTTTTTATTTTTTGTCACAAGTTAGTGGAATATGAGACTTTGTAAGGAAAAAAATAAATAAAAAATAAATCATCATTTTCCTCTAACTTGTGACAAAAAATATAAAATTCTAGGAACTCGCCATGCCCCTCACGGAATACCTTGGGGTGTCTTCTTTCCAAAATGGGGTCACTTGTGGGGTAGTTATACTGCCCTGGCATTTTCCAGGGGCCCTAATGTGTGGTAAGTAGATAAATGACCTGTGAAATCCTAAAGGTGCTCTTTGGAATGTGGGCCCCTTTGCCCACCTAGGCTGCAAAAAAGTGTCACACATGTGGTATCGCCGTATTCAGGAGAAGTTGGGCAATGTGTTTTGGGGTGTCTTTTTACATATACTCATGCTGGGTGAGAGAAATATCCCGGCAAAAGACAACTTTTCCCATTTTTTTTTATACAAAGTTGGCATTTGACCAAGATATTTCTCTCACCCAGCATGGGTATATGTAAAATGACACCCCAAAACACATTGCCCAACTTCTCCTGAGTACGGCGATACCACATGTGTGACACTTTTTTGCAGCCTAGATGCGCAAAGGGGCCCACATTCCTTTTAGGAGGGCATTTTTAGACATTTGGATCCCAGACTTCTTCTCACGCTTTAGGGCCGCTAAAATGCCAGGGCAGTATAAATACCCCACATGTGACCCCATTTTGGAAAGAAGACACCCCAAGGTATTCAATGAGGAGCATGGCGAGTTCATAGAAATTTTTTTTTTTTTTGGCACAAGTTAGCGGAAATTGATATTTTTAATTTTTTTCTCACAAAGTCTCCCGTTCCGCTAACTTGGGACAAAAATTTCAATCTTTCATGGACTCAATATGCCCCTCACGGAATACCTGGGGGTGTCTTCTTTCCGAAATGGGGTCACATGTGGGGTATTTATACTGCCCTGGCATTCTAGGGGCCCTAAAGCGTGAGAAGAAGTCTGGAATATAAATGTCTAAAAAATTTTACGCATTTGGATTCCGTGAGGGGCATGGTGAGTTCATGTGAGATTAAATTTTTTGACACAAGTTAGTGGAATATGAGACTTTGTAAGAAAAAAATAATAATTTCCGCTAACTTGGGCCAAAAAAATTTCTGAATGGAGCCTTACAGAGGGGTGATCAATGACAGGGGGGTGATGAATGACAGGGGGGTGATCAGGGAGTCTATATGGGGTGATCACCCCCCTGCCATTGATCACCCCCCTATAAGGCTCCATTCAGATGTCCGTATGTGTTTTGCGAATCCGATCCATGTATCCGTGGATCCGTAAAAATCATACGGACATCTAAATGCAGCCTGACGGGGGGGTGATCAATGACAGGGGGGGTGATCAATGACAGGGGGGTGATCAGGGAGTCTATATGGGGTGATCACCCCCCCTGGAAGGCTCCAGGGAGACGCCTGTATGTGTTTTGCGGATCCGATCCATCTATCAGTGGATCCGTAAAAATCATGCGGACGTCTGAATGGAGCTTTACAGGGGGGTGATCAATGACAGGGGGGTAATCAATGACAGGGGGGTGATCAGGGAGTCTATATGGGGTGATCACCCCCCCTGGAAGGCTCCAGGGAGACGCCTGTATGTGTTTTGCGGATCCGATCCATCTATCAGTGGATCCGTAAAAATCATGCGGACGTCTGAATGGAGCTTTACAGGGGGGTGATCAATGACAGGGGGGTAATCAATGACAGGGGGGTGATCAGGGAGTCTATATGGGGTGATCACCACAGTCATTGATCACGCCCCTGTAAGGCTCCATTCAGACGTCCGTATGCGTTTTGCGGATCCGATCCATCTATCAGTGGATCCGTAAAAATCATGCGGACATATGAATGGAGCTTTACAGGGGGGTGATCAATGACAGGGGGGTAATCAATGACAGGGGGGTAATCAATGACAGGGGGGTGATCAGGGAGTCTATATGGGGTGATCAGGGGTGATCAAGGGTGAATAAGGGGTTAATAAGTGACAGGGGGGGGGGGTGTAGTGTAGTGTAGTGCTTGGTGCAACATATTACTGAGCTACCTGTGTCCTCTGGTGGTCGATCCAAACAAAGGGGACCACCAGAGGACCAGGTAGCAGGTATATTAGACGCTGTTATCAAAACAGCGTCTAATATACCTGTTAGGGGTTAAAAAATCACATCTCCAGCCTGCCAGCGAACGATCGCCGCTGGCAGGCTGGAGATCCACTCTCTTACCTTCCGTTCCTGTGAGCGCGCGCGCCTGTGTGCGCGCGTTCACAGGAAATCTCGGCTCACACGAGATGACGTCAATCGGCGTTAGCGTAGCCTGGGAGCGCCGCAGAGATGACGCCTTTCGGCGTTAGCTTAGCGGTAAGTGGTTAAGACAAAGGAATGCACATGAGGCTCAAATATCTGGTTTGCGCAGCAGGCGTGCATACGCTGGACTGCTGGCAGCACGAAATGGTGAATCAGGGAGATGACGGCTCCCTGATTCACCATTCTATTCAACTGGATCTGCGTCCTCAGGACACAGATAGAGTTGAACGTTACGTGGGACATGCAAGGGTCCGGACAGCTAGCAACCGCGGTCTGCCAGTTGAGTTCAGGAAGCGGCTGCAGAGTCACGTGGGACGCTACGTTCGACTCAGAAACCACGCGGGACGCCGCGCTGGGTAAGCCAAACTAAGGAGCCTCCACAACCGACAACCGGAGAGCCCAGGAGCGGTAATGTACCAGCATAATACTGCTTATTAGATACCGTGTACCTGAATTGAAGAGGAGTATATCTTCCATCTAACACACCAATACGATCCTGCTGCTATTTACCTACTGTCATTCATCCAGAGTCTGTCCACCATAATACCTATGGGACATAGCGGGCTTGTGCAATATATATGATAATACCCTACTATCAAGCAGCACTTTTGTGGTTTTATGTGGTGATTGTGGACTTGTGAGAAATTAGGGGGTCTGCAAGATACTACTCTAAATAGTTGCACCAGTTTATGTCAGTTATTTTAATATTGCTGGTTTTATGTTATTTTAAGCTTTATGTACTACTATATATAGAGTATTAAATAATTATTTTATGCGGATATTTTATGCAAGAGTTTTTTCATCCATTCCCATTTAGCGAGTGCCCCATTACATTTATTATTGCTTTCTTTGGGACGGGCAAGTCCAGTGAGGTGTGCACCCATTCTCATTGTGCCCATTTTGGTGAGCCACCGAATCCACTTTTTTTCTGAACATAACTATATTAGTGCCATCTCACTGCCTGAAGCCTTTATTTAAAAAAACAAACTTTTATAATATGCTAATTAGCCTCTAGGAGCAGGGGGGGGGGGGGGCGTTGCACCTGCTCCTAGATGCTCCGTTTGCCCACTTCTTTTCACGCCCTTCTTCTCTTGATCGACAGGGCCAGGGCAGTGCTGCTCTCCTCCCGCTGGCCATGTCTGCAGTGTAAATCTCGCGCCGTTAAGTATTCGGCGCAGGCGCAGTGAGGAAGCCAGCAGCCGTCGAGCGTCCTTCCCTCACTGCACCTGTGCCGTGAACGGTGCGAGATTTACACTGCAGACACAGAACTGAACTCATGTTGTTTTATAGGAAAAAATATATTAAAATGGAAAATCTGCAAAAAAAAAGAGAAGTTTTGAAATTTTCTCTCCATTTTCCTTTAATTCTTGTGGAACACCTAAAGGGTTAACAATGTTTGTAAAAATCAGTTTTGAATAACTTGAGGAGTGTAGTTTTTAAAATAGGGCGATTTAAAGGTCTTTTCTATTATGTAAGCCCCTCAATTCATCAGTGGGTTTTGGAAATCTTTAAAAAAATAAATAAATTTGCTTCTAAAATTCTAAGCCTTCTAACGTCGTAAAAAATAAAATGACATTTACAAAATGATATCAACATAAAGTAGAGATATGGGAAATGATAATTAATATTAGATCTAATGATTGTCTATGGTGTTGCAGAGTGACATGCCGTCATTGTGAAACAACAGTTGCAAGAAATCCAGACCTGGTGGATTTTGCGTTGCAGGTTGCAACTCACACATGACTTTTACAACATTTACTTTAAAGGGACACTGACAGGCCAAATCAGCATATATAGTTAGATATATGACATTACAGGTCTTATAGAGTCTTTTAAAAGCATATAACTATCCCCCCTGTCCACCTTATAAAGAGCGAAATATAAAGTTTTATAACCTGCATCTGCGGTCAGCAATCTGCCCAAGGGGCGGCGTTTCATGTGAAAATGCGCCCAGCCAGCCTTCCCAACTGCCGTTTGTAGCCACGCCCAGCTCATCATTATTCACTTCGCTGGGCGGCGGCTACAACTCTCCCCAGTCCCGATCCTGCGCAATTCAATCCTCCGGGCATCGTTCATGCCCATTCTTCTGCGCCTGCGCCCCGCCGTCGGACGCACTATAATTAACCCCTTATATGATGTGAGTGAGCAGCGCTCTGAAGCGCTGCTCTGAACAGTGCATGGCTGCAGCCTCAGCCATGCACTGTTCAGAGCAGCGCTTCAGAGCGCTGCTCACTCACATCATATAAGGGGTTAATTATAGTGCGTCCGACGGCACGGCGGGGCGCAGGCGCAGAAGAATGGGCATGAACGATGCCCGGAGGATTGAATTGCGCAGGATCGGGACTGGGGAGAGTTGTAGCCGCCGCCCAGCGAAGTGAATAATGATGAGCTGGGCGGGGCTACAAACGGCAGTTGGGAAGGCTGGCTGGGCGCATTTTCACATGAAACGCCGCCCCTTGGGCAGATTGCTGACCGCAGATGCAGGTTATAAAACTTTATATTTCGCTCTTTATAAGGTGGACAGGGGGGATAGTTATATGCTTTTAAAAGACTCTATAAGACCTGTAATGTGATATATCTAACTATATATGCTGATTTGGCCTGTCAGTGTCCCTTTAACCCCTTAAGGACACATGACGTATCGGTACGGCATGTTTCCCGAGTCCTTAAGGACACATGACGTACCGGTACGTCATGTGTTGTTCCGATCACTGCCGTGCGGCCGGCTGTGATCGGAACAAGGTGCCTGCTCAAATCATTGAGCAGGCACCTCGGCTAAATGCGCGGGGGGGTCCCGTGACCCCCCGATGTCCGCGATCGCAACAAGCCGCAGGTCAATTCAGACCTGCGGTTTGTTGCGCTTTCTGCAGTTTCTGATCGCTGCGGTCCCTGACCGCGGCGATCAGAAACTTTAGTGTGGCGGAAATATATATTTATCACCCCCCCTGCACCTCTGAATGATTTTAGCCCGGTGGGAGGTGCAGGGGGGGTGTTACGGGCGGTGGGGGCGGTGCGGGAGGCGGGCGGTGCGGCAGGCGGGATCGCGATCCCCCGCCCGCCTCCCATTGCATAATCGTTGGTGTAAAGTGGGTATACCAGGGTGCCAGCACATTGCTGGCACCCTGGTATAAACGGCTGACATCGGTGATGCGATGTCAGCCGTTTAACCCTTTCCATACAGCGGTCCGTACGGACCGCTGTATGGAAAAAGTTAACAGTAAGAGGGAGCTCCCTCCCTCTCCGATCGGGGGGCTGCTGTGCCTTTGCAGCCCCCCGATGGAGAGGGAGAGAGCCCCCAGACAGCCCACCCTTCCCCGTCTGCGAAGTTCTGAGCAGACGGGGAAGGTTCCCATGGCAACAGGACGCCTGCTCTGGCGTCCTGCTGTCCATGGTGCTGAACAGATCTATGCTGAAAGCATAGATCTGTTCAGTGTAAGTAAAATACAGTACAGAACAATATATATTGTACTGTACTGTATTATACAGACATCAGACCCACTGGATCTTCAAGAACCAAGTGGGTCTGGGTAAAAAAAAAAGTAAAAAAAAGTGAAAAAAAAGTAAAAATCAAAAAACACATTTATCACTGATTAAAAATTAAAAAAATAAAATTCCCTACACATGTTTGGTATCGCCGCGTCCGTAACGACCTGATCTATAAAAAGGTCATGTTACTTTACCCGAACGGTGAACGCCATAAAAATAAAAAATAAAAAACTATGATGAAATTGAAATTTTGCCCACCTTACTTCCCAAAAAAAGGTAATAAAAGTGATCAAAAAAGTCGCATGTACGCCAAAATTGTAACAATCAAACCGTCATCTCATCCCGCAAAAAATGAGACCCTACTTAAGATAATCGCCCAAAAACTGAAAAAACTATGGCTCTTAGACTATGGAAACACTAAAACATCATTTTTTTTGTTTCAAAAATGAAATCATTGTGTAAAACTTACATAAATAAAAAAAAAGTATACATATTAGGTATCGCCGCGTCCGTATCGACCGGCTCTATAAAAATATCACATGACCTAACCCCTCAGGTGACCACCGTAAAAAAATAAAAATAAAAACGGTGTAAAAAAAGCCATTTTGTGTCATCTTACGTCACAAAAAGTGTAATAGCAAGCGATCAAAAAGTCATATGCACCCCAAAATAGTGCCAATCAAACCGTCATCTCATCCCGCAAAAAATGAGACCCTACTTAAGATAATCGCCCAAAAACTGAAAAAACTATGGCTCTTAGACTATGGAGACACTAAAACTTTTTTTGTTTTAAAAATGAAATCATTGGGTAAAACTTACATAAATTAAAAAAATTGTATACATATTAGGTATCGCCGCGTCCGTGACAACCTGCTCTATGAAATTACCACATGATCTAACCTGTCAGATGAATGGTGTAAATAACAAAAAAAAAAAACGATGCCAAAAAAGCTATTTCTTGTTACCTTGCCGCACAAAAAGTGTAATATAGAGCAACCAAAAATCATATGTACCCTAAACTAGTACCAACAAAACTGCCACCCTATCCCGTAGTTTCTAAAATGGGGTCACTTTTCTGGAGTTTCTACTCTAGGGGTGCATCAGGGGGGCTTCAAATGGGACATGGTGTCAAAAAAACCAGTCCAGCAAAATCTGCCTTCCAAAAACCGTATGGCATTCCTTTCCTTCTGCGCCCTGCCGTGTGCCCGTACAGCAGTTTACAACCACATATGGGGTGTTTCTGTAAACTACAGAATCAGGGCCATAAATAATGAGTTTTGTTTGACTGTTAACCCTTGCTTTGTAACTGGAAAAAAAATATTAAAATGGAAAATCTGCCAAAAAAGTGAAATTTTAAAATTGTATCTCTATTTTCCATTAAATCTTGTGCAACACCTAAAGGGTTAACAACGTTTGTAAAATCAGTTTTGAATACCTTGAGGGGTGTAGTTTCTTAGATGGGGTCACTTTTATGGAGTTTCTACTCTAGGGGTGCATCAGGGGGCTTCAAATTGGACATGGTGTCAAAAAAACAGTCCAGCAAAATCTGCCTTCCAAAAACCAAACGGCGCACCTTTCACTCTATGCCCCGCTGTGTGGCCGTACAGTAGTTTACAGCCACATATTGGGTGTTTCTGTAAACGGCAGAGTCAGGGCAATAAAGATACAGTCTTGTTTGGCTGTTAACCCTTGCTTTGTTAGTGGAAAAAATGGGTTAAAATGGAAAATTAGACCAAAAAATGAAATTCTCAAATTTCATCCCCATTTGCCAATAACTCTTGTGCAACACCTAAAGGGTTAACAACGTATGCAAAATCAGTTTTGAATACCTTGAGGGGTGTAGTTTCTTAGATGAGGTCATTTTTGGGTTGTTTCTATTATGTAAGCCTCGCAAAGTGACTTGAGACCTGAACTGGTCCCTAAAAATTGTGTTTTTGTAAATTTCTGAAAAATTTCAAGATTTGCTTCTAAACTTCTAAGCCTTATAACATCCCCAAAAAATAAAATATCATTCCCAAAACAATTCAAACATGAAGTAGACATATGGGGAATGTAAAGTCATCACAATTTTGGGGGGTATTACTATGTATTACAGAAGTAGAGAAACTGAAACTTAGAAATTTGCAAATTTTTCCAAATTTTTGTTAAATTAGGTATTTTTTGGTGCAAAAAAAATAATTTTTTTGACTTCATTTTACCAGTGTCATGAAGTACAATATGTGACGAAAAAACAATCTCAGAACGGCCTGGATAAGTCAAAGCGTTTTAAAGTTATCAGCACTTAAAGGGACTCTGGTCAGATTTGCAAAAAATGGCCTGGTCCTAAGGTGTAAAAAGGCTGTGTCCTTAAGGGGTTAATGTCGCGTATGACATGTGACTCCCTGCGACTTTTATGTTCCTTTACAGCCAAATCACATCTCTAAAGTAGTCGTAGATATTTTTTGTTGCGTAACTTTTCTGTGACTTTCTGTTGCATGACCTCACTGTGTAGCCAAACACTAATGTGCAGTTTTCACAAATTACCTCATCTCTAGCTATGCTCAATGGATTCAGATGAATTGAAAGACAAAAGAAGTAAATGCAGCACTCGGGGGCCCTGAAATGATGCGCTCCCCTCAGGGGCCCTGAAATGATGCGCTCCCCTCAGCGGCCCTGAAATGATGCGCTCCCCTCAGGGGCCCTGAAATGATGCGCTCCCCTCAGGGGCCCAGAAATGATGCGCTCCCCTCAGCGGCCCTGAAATGATGCGCTCCCCTCAGCTGCCCTGAAATGATGCGCTCCCCTCAGGGGCCCTGAAATGATGCGCTCCCCTCAGGGGCCCTGAAATGATGAGCTCCCCTCAGGGGCCCTGAAATGATGCGCTCCCCTCAGCAGCCCTGAAATGATGAGCTCCCCTCAGCAGCCCTGAAAAGATGCGCTCCCCTCAGCAGCCCTCAAATAATGAGCTCCCCTCAGGAACCCTCAAAAGATGCGCTCCCCTCAGGGGCCCTGAAATGATGAGCTCCCCTCAGGAACCCTCAAATGATGAGCTCCCCTCAGCAGCCCTGAAATGATGTGCGCCCCTCAAATGATGCGCTCCCCTCAGCGGCCTTGAAATGATGTGGTCCTCTCAGGGGCCCTGAAATGATGCGTTCCCCTCAGCAGCACTGAAATAATGTGCTCCCCTCAGGGGCCCTGAAATGATGCGCTCCCCTCAGGAGCACTGAAATAATGTGGTTCCCTCAGGGGCCCTGAACAGGGGCGTAACGATCGCGGTCGCAGGTGGTGCGACTGCGACCGGGCCCGGCGGGGGGAGGGGGCCCGCTGTACTAACATGTAATGAAGAGCTGTGACGGGGCCCGGCATGAAGTACAGTGACAATGCCAGCCCCGTCAGGGCGCTCCATTACACGTTTAATATTATGAGGCAAGGTGGGGGAGGTTTGCGCAGAGAGGGGGAGGAGGAAGAGGGGGGACGCGCGCACTCACTCATATACACTCGGCCCGGCAGTTCTTGTCACTGCCGGGCTGTCTCCAGATCATCAGTGAAGCAGGAGCTCTAGCGCTCCCTCTGCTTGCCGCACATCGCGCTGCTGGCTGTGGGAGGAGCTCTGAAGGCCCGGGAAACTGCCTTCAGTACAGCCAGCAGCGCGATGTGAGTGTGGCAGTGAAACATCAGGGAAGAGGGTAAGTATGTTTTTTTTTTTTTTTGCAGACTGGGGGCAAAGGGGAAGGGGGGGCACAAAAGTGTGCATCTCTACTGAGGGGGCACCTAATCTGTCATAACTACTGTGAGGGGGGCACATATAAAGGCATTACTATGAGGGGGCACATATATCAACTACTGTGAGGGGGGGCACATAATCTGGCATAACCACTGTGAGGGGTACATATGTGGGCATATCTAATGTGAGGGGCACATAATCTAGCATAACCACTGTAGGGGGGCACGTATCTGGTCATTACTGTGAGGGGCAAATAATCTGGCATAACTACTGTGAGGGGGCACATATCTGGTCATAACTACTGTGAGGGGGAACATATCTGGCCATAACTACTGTGAGGGGCACATATCTTGCTATATCCACTGTGAGGGGCACATATCTGGGCATATCCACTGTGAGGGGCACATATCTGGGCATATCCACTGTGAAGGGGGCACATATCTGGGCATAACTACTGTGAAGGGGGCACATATCTGGCATAAATACCGTGAGGGGGCACATATTTGGCATAACTCCTGTTAGGGGGCACATATTTGGCATATCTACTGTTAGGGGGCACATATCTGGGCATAACTACTGTGACAGGAACAAAGGTGGGCTTAATTACTGTGAAAGGCCACAAGGTGGGCATTAGTACTGTGAGGGGCCACAATGTGGGCATTAGTACTGTGTGGTAGCACTTAGGGGAAATGTCCTAAATTACCCTGCTATACATTGGCATAGCTCAGTCTACCAGGCCAGCACAGCGCCCCCTGCTGGTGATTTCATAGGGGCAGTCACCATCCCTTCCTTATGTGATTATTCATTTTTTTCTCTATGACCACAGGGACCTTGTTCTGGATCCAGTGGATATCACGCCGAAGCCAGCGACACCCTGGATGAGGTAGGACCAGATTTTATTAGGACTGGGTTAGTGTAGCCATGCATTGGGCTTAGGGCTCTTTAACGTGAGCGGATCCTGTGTGGCTAATCCGCTGTGTGAAAGAGTGCCAAGCCCCGCTCCGGACAGCAGAGACACGTAGCAGTAACATAATTGATAATGCTCTGTGCCTCTCTATGATCGTTTTGCTACAAACTCACAGTGACAACTTTATCTCACTGTGATTTTGTAGTAAAAAGGTCACAGAGAGGCAAAGAGCATTATCAATCATGTTACTGCTCCGTGTCTCTGCTGTCCGGAATGGAGCTTGGCCCTCATTCACGCAGCGGACTAACCACAAGGGAAAGAGCCCTTCGTAAGAAAATCTGCCGCTTCTTTGTAAAAAGGGGGGGGGGGGGGGCCCCGATCCAAAGTTTGCACTGGGGCCCATAACACTCTAGTTACGCCACTGGCCCTGAAATTATGCGCTCCTCTCAGGGGCCCTGAAATGATGCACTCCTCTCAGCGCCCTGAAATGATGCGCTCCCCTCAGGGGCCCTGAAATGATGCGCTCCCCTCAGGGGCCCTGAAATTATGCACTCCCCTCAGGGGGCCTGAAATTATGCACTCCCCTCAGGGGGCCTGAAATTATGCGCTTCTCTCAGGGGCCCTGAAATGATGCGCTCCCCTCAGCAGCTCTGAAATGATGCGCTCCCCTCGGGGGCCCAGAAATGATGCGCTCCCCTCAGCAGCACTGAAATAATGCGCTCCCCTCAGGGGCCCTGAAATGATACGCTCCCCTCGGGGCCTTGAAATGATGCGCTCCCCTCAGGGGCCCTGAAATGATGCGCTCCCCTCAGGGGCCCTGAAATGATGCGCTCCCCTCAGGGGCCCTGAAATGATGCGCTCCCCTCAGCAGCCCTGAAATGATGCTCTCCCCTCAGGGGCCCTCAAATGATGAGCTCCCCTCAGCAGCCCTGAAATGATGCGCTCCCCTCAGGGGCCCTGAAATGATGCGCTCCCCTCAGCAGCCCTGAAATGATGCGCTCCCCTCAGGGGCCCTCGAATGATGAGCTCCCCTCAGGGGCCCTCAAATGATGAGCTCCCCTCAGCAGCCCTGAAATGATGCGCTCCCCTCAGCTGCCCTGAAATGATATGCTCCCCTCAGCGGCCATCAAATGATGCGCTCCCCTCAAATGATGCGCTCCCCTCAGCGGCCTTGAAATGATGCGCTCCCCTCAGCAGCACTGAAATAATGTGCTCCCCTCAGGGGCCCTGAAATGATACGCTCCCCTCAGGGGCCCTGAAATGATGCGCTCCCCTCAGGGGCCCTGAAATGATACGCTCCCCTCAGGGGCCCTGAAATGATGCGCTCCCCTGAGGAGCACTGAAATAATGTGGTTCCCTCAGGGGGCCTGAAATTATGCGCTTCTCTCAGGGGCCCTGAAATTATGCGCTCCCCTCAGCAGCTCTGAAATGATGCGCTCCCCTCGGGGGCCCTGAAATAATGCACTCCCCTCGGGGGCCCAGAAATTATGCGCTCCCCTCAGCAGCTCTGAAATGATGCGCTCCCCTCAGGGGCCCTGAAATGATGCGCTCCCCTCGGGGGCCCAGAAATGATGCGCTCCCCTCAGCGGCACTAAAATAATGCGCTCCGCTCAGGGGCCCTGAAATAATGCGCTCCCCTCAGGGGCCCTGAAATAATGCGCTCCCCTCAGGGGCCCTGAAATGATGCGCTCCCCTCAGCAGCCCTGAAATGATATGCTCCCCTCAGCAGCCCTGAAATGATACGCTCCCCTCAGGGGCCCTGAAATGATGCGCTCCCCTCAGCAGCCCTGAAATGATACGCTCCCCTCAGCAGCCCAGAAATAATGCGCTCCCCTCAGGGGCCCTGAAATAATGCGCTCCCCTCAGGGGCCCTGAAATGATACGCTCCCCTCAGCAGCCCTGAAATGATGCGCTCCCATCAGCAGCCCTGAAATGAGGCGCTCCACTCAGGGGCCCTTAACCTCCTCAGGACCGCCGTACGCAGGATTGCGTCTTTGCGGCGGTCTTGTTGTTCTGGGTGGACGCGCCGGTGCGTCCTCTCACGAGACGCGAGATTTCCTGTGAACGCGCGCACACAGGCGCGCGCGTTCACAGGATCGGAAGGTAAGCGAGTGGATCTCCAGCCTGCCAGCGGCGATCGTTCGCTGGCAGGCTGGAGATGTGATTTTTTTAACCCCTAACAGGTATATTAGACGCTGTTTTGATAACAGCGTCTAATATACCTGCTACCTGGTCCTCTGGTGGTCCCCTTTGTTTGGATCGACCACCAGAGGACACAGGCAGCTCAGTAATATGTTGCACCAAGCACCACTACACTACACCCCCCCCCCCGTCACTTATTAACCCCTTATTAGCCCTTGATCACCCCTGATCACCCCATATAGACTCCCTGATCACCCCCCTGTCATTGATTACCCCCCTGTCATTGATCACCCCCCTGTAAAGCTCCATTCAGATGTCCGCATGATTTTTACGGATCCACTGATAGACTGATCGGATCCGTAAAAATCATACGGACGTCTGAATGCAGCCTTACAGGGGAGTGATCAATGACGGAGGTGATCACCCCATATAGACTCCCTGATCACCCCCCTGTCATTGATCACCCCCCTGTAAAGCTCCATTCAGATGTCCGCATGATTTTTACGGATCCACTGATAGACTGATCGGATCCGTAAAAATCATACGGACGTCTGAATGCAGCCTTACAGGGGCGTGATCAATGACTGTGGTGATCACCCCATATAGACTCCCTGATCACCCCCCTGTCATTGATTACCCCTCTGTCATTAATCACCCCCCTGTAAAGCTCCATTCAGATGTCCGCATGATTTTTACGGATCCACTGATAGACTGATCGGATCCGTAAAAATCATACGGACGTCTGAATGCAGCCTTACAGGGGAGTGATCAATGACTGTGGTGATCACCCCATATAGACTCCCTGATCACCCCCCTGTCATTGATTACCCCTCTGTCATTGATCACCCCCCTGTAAAGCTCCATTCAGATGTCCGCATGATTTTTACGGATCCACTGATAGACTGATCGGATCCGTAAAAATCATACGGACGTCTGAATGCAGCCTTACAGGGGAGTGATCAATGACGGAGGTGATCACCCCATATAGACTCCCTGATCACCCCCCTGTCATTGATTACCCCTCTGTCATTGATCACCCCCCTGTAAAGCTCCATTCAGATGTCCGCATGATTTTTACGGATCCACTGATAGACTGATCGGATCCGTAAAAATCATACGGACGTCTGAATGCAGCCTTACAGGGGAGTGATCAATGACTGTGGTGATCACCCCATATAGACTCCCTGATCACCCCCCTGTCATTGATTACCCCTCTGTCATTGATCACCCCCCTGTAAAGCTCCATTCAGATGTCCGCATGATTTTTACGGATCCACTGATAGACTGATCGGATCCGTAAAAATCATACGGACGTCTGAATGCAGCCTTACAGGGGAGTGATCAATGACTGTGGTGATCACCCCATATAGACTCCCTGATCACCCCCCTGTCATTGATTACCCCTCTGTCATTGATCACCCCCCTGTAAAGCTCCATTCAGATGTCCGCATGATTTTTACGGATCCACTGATAGACTGATCGGATCCGTAAAAATCATACGGACGTCTGAATGCAGCCTTACAGGGGGGTGATCAATGACAGTTGGGTGATCACCCCATATAGACTCCCTGATCACCCCCCTGTCATTGATCACCCCCCCGTCCCTGATCCCCCCCCCCCCCCCCCTGTAAGGCTGCATTCAGTCTTTTTTTTGGCCCAAGTTAGCGGAATTTTTTTTTTTTTCTTACAAAGTCACATATTCCACTAACTTGTGACAAAAAATAAAATCTCACATGAACTCACCATACCCCTCACGGAATCCAAATGCGTAAAATTTTTTAGACATTTATATTCCAGACTTCTTCTCACGCTTTAGGGCCCCTAGAATGCCAGGGCAGTATAAATACCCCACATGTGACCCCATTTCGGAAAGAAGACACCCCCAGGTATTCCGTGAGGGGCATATTGAGTCCATGAAAGATTGAAATTTTTGTCCCAAGTTAGCGGAACGGGAGACTTTGTGAGAAAAAAATAAAAAATATCAATTTCCGCTAACTTGTGCCAAAAAAAAAAAATTTCTATGAACTCGCCATGCCCCTCATTGAATACCTTGGGGTGTCTTCTTTCCAAAATGGGGTCACATGTGGGGTATTTATACTGCCCTGGCATTCTAGGGGCCCCAAAGCGTGAGAAGAAGTCTGGTATCCAAATGTCTAAAAATGCCCTCCTAAAAGGAATTTGGGCCCCTTTGCGCATCTAGGCTGCAAAAAAGTGTCACACATCTGGTATCGCCGTACTCAGGAGAAGTTGGGCAATGTGTTTTGGGGTGTCATTTTACATATACCCATGCTGGGTGAGATAAATATCTTGGTCAAATGCCAACTTTGTATAAAAAAATGGAAAAAGTTGTCTTTTGCCAAGATATTTCTCTCACCCAGCATGGGTATATGTAAAAAGACACCCCAAAACACATTCCCCAACGTCTCCTGAATACGGCGATACCAGATGTGTGACACTTTTTTGCAGCCTAGGTGGGCAAAGGGGCCCACATTCCAAAGAGCACCTTTCGGATTTCACTGGTCATTTACCTACTTACCACACATTAGGGCCCCTGGAAAATGCCAGGGCAGTATAACTACCCCACAAGTGACCCCATTTTGGAAAGAAGACACCCCAAGGTATTCCGTGAGGGGCATGGCGAGTTCCTAGAATTTTTTATTTTTTGTCACAAGTTAGTGGAAAATGATGATTTTTTTTTTTATTTTTTTTTTCATACAAAGTCTCATATTCCACTAACTTGTGACAAAAAATAAAAACTTCCATGAACTCACTATGCCCATCAGCGAATACCTTGGGGTCTCTTCTTTCCAAAATGGGGTCACTTGTGGGGTAGTTATACTGCCCTGGCATTCTAGGGGCCCAAATGTGTGGTAAGGAGTTTGAAATCAAATTCTGTAAAAAATGACGAGTGAAATCCGAAAGGTGCTCTTTGGAATATGGGCCCCTTTGCCCACCTAGGCTGCAAAAAAGTGTCACACATCTGGTATCTCCGTACTCAGGAGAAGGTGGGGAATGTGTTTTGGGGTGTCATTTTACATATACCCATGCTGGGTGAGAGAAATATCTTGGCAAAAGACAACTTTTCCCATTTTTTTATACAAAGTTGGCATTTGACCAAGATATTTATCTCACCCAGCATGGGTATATGTAAAAAGACACCCCAAAACACATTCCCCAACTTCTACTGAATACGGAGATACCAGATGTGTGACACTTTTTTGCAGCCTAGGTGGGCAAAGGGGCCCACATTCCAAAGAGCACCTTTCGGATTTCACTCGTCATTTTTTACAGAATTTGATTTCAAACTCCTTACCACACATTTGGGCCCCTAGAATGCCAGGGCAGTATAACTACCCCACAAGTGACCCCATTTTGGAAAGAAGAGACCCCAAGGTATTCGCTGATGGGCATAGTGAGTTCATGGAAGTTTTTATTTTTTGTCATAAGTTAGTGGAATATGAGACTTTGTATGAAAAAAAAAAAAAAAAAATCAGCATTTTCCATTAACTTGCGACAAAAAATAAAAAATTCTAGGAACTCGCCATGCCCCTCACGGAATACCTTGGGGTGTCTTCTTTCCAAAATGGGGTCACTTGTGGGGTAGTTATACTGCCCTGGCATTCTAGGGGCCCAAATGTGTGGTAAGGAGTTTGAAATCAAATTCTGTAAAAAATGACCTGTGAAATCCGAAAGGTGCTGTTTGGAATATGGGCCCCTTTGCCCACCTAGGCTGCAAAAAAGTGTCACACATCTGGTATCTCTGTATTCAGGAGAAGTTGAGGAATGTGTTTTGGGGTGTCTTTTTACATATACCCATGCTGGGTGAGATAAATATCTTGGTCAAATGCCAACTTTGTATAAAAAAATGGGAAAAGTTGTATTTTGCCAAGATATTTCTCTCACCCAGCATGGGTATATGTAAAATGACACCCCAAAACACATTCCCCACCTTCTCCTGAGTACAGAGATACCAGATGTGTGACACTTTTTTGCAGCCTAGGTGGGCAAAGGGGCCCATATTCCAAAGAGCACCTTTCGGATTTCACAGGTCATTTTTTACAGAATTTGATTTCAAACTCCTTACCACACATTTGGGCCCCTAGAATGCCAGGGCAGTATAACTACCCCACAAGTGACCCCATTTTGGAAAGAAGAGACCCCAAGGTATTTCGTGATGGGCATAGTGAGTTCATGGAAGTTTTTATTTTTTGTCACAAGTTAGTGGAATATGAGACTTTGTAAGAAAAAAATAAAAAAATAAAAAAAATCATCATTTTCCGCTAACTTGTGACAAAAAATAAAAAGTTCTATGAACTCACTATGCCCATCAGCGAATACCTTAGGGTGTCTACTTTCCGAAATGGGGTCATTTGTGGGGTGTTTGTACTGTCTGGGCATTGTAGAACCTCAGGAAACATGACAGGTGCTCAGAAAGTCAGAGCTGCTTCAAAAAGCGGAAATTCACATTTTTGTACCATAGTTTGTAAACGCTATAACTTTTACCCAAACCATTTTTTTTTTACCCAAACATTTTTTTTTTATCAAAGACATGTAGAACAATAAATTTAGAGCAAAATTTATATATGGATGTCGTTTTTTTTTGCAAAATTTTACAACTGAAAGTGAAAAATGTCATTTTTTTTGCAAAAAAATCGTTAAATTTCGATTAATAACAAAAAAAGTAAAAATGTCAGCAGCAATGAAATACCACCAAATGAAAGCTCTATTAGTGAGAAGAAAAGGAGGTAAAATTCATTTGGGTGGTAAGTTGCATGACCGAGCAATAAACGGTGAAAGTAGTGTAGGACAGAAGTGTAAAAAGTGGCCTGGTCTTTCAGGGTGTTTAAGCACTGGGGGCTGAGGTGGTTAAATGATGTGCGCCCCTCAGGGGCCCTGAAATGATGTGCGCCCCTCGCTTTAGCATGACTGAAATGATGCTCTGCACTCATCATTTCAGTGAGTGGAGCCTGATGCGGCAGTGAAAGAGTTAGCCTCGAGAAGCCCCGCCCCCGTGCACACGGAAGTGCTGTGTGTGCTGGGAGCAGGTCGGGAGTAGGATCCAGTGTGCCCTGCCTGTCGCGTCTGTAGTGTGATCGCAGTGTGCGCACCGTCCTAGTCTATGCTCGCTACCCACCAGTCTGCACCATGATTGCAGGCTTCCTGTTGAAGTGCTTGCTGCTGGCTGCAGGGTGTGCGGGCACGGAATGGTTACTGGAGGACACAGCAGACTCTGACCTTATACCCAGGGCCCTATGGACACAGCAGCTTTCTCTGTCTCTGGTGCCAGCTTACTCCCTGGCCCCTGATGCTGCCCCGGACCCTGCAGAGTGTGCCCTGCTTCTACATGAATTTGCTAACAACAGTGCCACCCTCAGCAACTGCTTGGTGAGCATGGCAAGGCCGGTGCGGCTGTGCCAATTCTGCTACAAGGAGTATGTCCAGCTGAAAGTGACCATGAGCAAGATCGGCAATCCTCTCCAGGTGTGTGGGCAACGTCTTATGTCTTCTGCACATATTTATATAGGCAACCTGTATAGGGGTTATACTGGTTAAACGCCCTAATTAAGGAAATTAAAGGGGTTCTCCGGTACCCCAAACATGCTAAAGAGCACCACCCAACCCAGAAGCCAATGTAGGTGACACCCAAATACCTTGTTTTCCTTGCGCTGTCACCATGGAGGCCCGCTTCTTTACTAATAGCGATGAGCGAACTTCTGTTTTCAAACAGGTTCCGGTTATCTAAGAATTCCGTTATGGATAACTTATGGTCGGTGGTAGCGGAATCCATAACGGAATTCTTGGATATCCCGAACCTTGTACTCGAACTCGAAAACAGAAGTTCGCTCATCCCTAATTAATAGCTGATGCCTGGTTTCTGCCTATTCCTATCAGTGTTCTGGCGCATGCGCAGTACAGCACTATGGCTTTGGCTTCTAGCCTGTGCTGGGACACCATAGTGGAAAGATAAAATGGCGCTTGTGAGCTGTGGAAGCTCTGCTTCTCCTCTGGGCCTTCTGGTCAGTGATGATGATGCCCAAACATTGCCCGGGCAGGACGAGAATCCCCATAGGTATGTATGGGCTTGTCAATGGAGGAGACTTTGGGACAGTAAGTCTATTACACAGTCTTCTTTGCGATGGTTACTGCCATGGTTTATTTTGAGAATTTATCCCGGAAAACCCCCTTTAAGCCTCTTGTAGACCGTGGATTTGGTGGAAGATTTTCAGGGTGGACTGTGATTTGAGATGTGGACTCTGAATATCTGTACAATGTAAGTGAACAGAGTTATGGGCACAGAGGGGAGGCCTGGTCCGCCCCTTATTTCCTTATTTCGGGTAACCGTGCTTGTGGCTTTAGGGGATGTTGTGAATGTCAACATCATTGCACCAGTAAACACATATAGGATTGGGGGATATGCTTGTTGGTAAGTTGCTGCATGTGGCTTTTTTTCTGCATAGATCAAAGGTAGAGTCCAGCACTTAGTTTTTTACTGGAGCCATAATGGGATTAGGAATACTAATATGTTGAGTGCAGAGGTGAAGGACAACGTGGTGTGCCCCCCCCTCCTCCTTTTTATATCACACTGTCAAGATTTCACACCGGACTCCATGATAAATGATTTTGCAGGTGGCAATTAAAGGGTTTTTCCAAGTTATTTTACTTGATGACACATCCTGGCACCGCCAGTCAATCAGCTGTTTGAGAAGGCATCAGCGCCCGTCGCCTTCTCTCTGCTCACCAAGTACGGCGCCGTACGTTGTACTAATATTAAGGCTACTTTCACACTCGTGTTTAGTGGGGATCCGTCATGGATCTGCACAGACGGATCTGTTCAGATAATACAACCGCTTGTATCCGTTCAGAACGGATCCGTTTGTATTATCTTTTAACATAGACAAAACGGATCCGTCTTGAAACACCATTGAAAGTCAATGGAGGACGGATCCGTTTTGCATTCTGTCAGTAAAAACGGATCTGTCCCCATTGACTTGCATTGTGTCAGGATGGATCCACTTGCTTCCGCATCATCAGGCGGACAAGCAGCGTTTTGGTGTCCGCATCCAGAGCGCAATGGAGGCGGAACGGAGACAAACTGATGCATCCTTTTCCATTCAGATTGCATTAGGACAAAACTGATCCGTTTTGGACCGCTTGTGGGAGCCCTGAACGGATCTCACAAATGGAAACCAAAAAGCCAGTGAAAGTAGCCTTAGTCCCAAGGGCGGTTTTATGCCGTGTCCGGCAGTAAGCGGTGTTGGGGGCCATGCCGGGACTCCAGCCCCGGCAAATTTGCTACTGTTTTCACCTGGAAACAGACGTAAATGTTAGTTAAAAACTATGCCAGCCAGGGGCTGGTGTCATTTTTCCGTAAAAAGCTGATTTTAGTAAATGTGCCTCAATGTGCACTGTGGCTTATTACTGCAGGTGGGTTGGTAGTCCTTGCAACCCAGCACTTTCACACCTTGGGGGTCTATTATTTTTACACCTGTCTTGATATCCCTCTGTACCTTGTGTCTCTCAGTGGGAAGATGTGACGACATATTAGGGAATTGCTGTTTATGCAGTTAGTTAGTTTTAAAGATGAAACTTTACTGCAGGTGTAAAGGCGTTTGGTAGGGTATATTCAGATGTAGGACTTTTGGCGCGAGTTTCAGCGTGGATTTGGTGGTGAATCTATGCTGAAACTGCCTCCCATTGTTTTCAGCGGGAAGCCAAGCCACAGTTCATGCGGTCGATGGTTCTGGCGTTTTCAAGACTGCGCCACGAATATACAGGTCCATTCTTGGCGCGGTTATTGCACGGACCCCTCACACAGTTGCCGCAGTAGCCTGTTCACGCTTTAGCTCCAGTCAATGTATTATGTAGCTAAACCTAGCGCTCGTCTGCATGAAAACCCTCATCAGAAAGGGCAATAGTTTTGGCCCTGGGACAAAAACCTCCATGTGAACCTACCCTTAAAGGGGTATTCCGGTTGTCAGAAGTTATCCCCTATTTACAGGATAAGGGATAACAATTAGATCGGTGGGGTCCTACCGTTTGGACCCGCACAGATCACGAGAATGAGGGGGAGGGGGGGGCGTACCCCCTGCAGCCCCCCTGAAATGAACAAAGCGGCCGGTCTCACATGCTCACGGCCACTCGATTTATCTCTATGGGAATTCCGGAGATTGCCGTGCGCTTTACTCTATCTCCGGAACTCTCATAGAAATGAGTTGAGCGGCCGTGAGCATGTGAGACCGACCTCTCTGTTCAATTCAGGGAGGTTGCAGCGGGTACAGGCCCCCGTAATCTAATAGTTATTCCCTATCTGTAACTTCTAACAACCGGAATACCCCTTTAAGGCATATAAATGTCAAAAGTGGAGGGACACAGAGTAGGGATCCGCTCTGAATGGCTGCCATATAAATGCAGGGCAGATCTTCACACAATGGCAGATGTTTGATGGGAGCCAGACCTGCCTTCAGCTGATCACTGTGATGACTCCTATATTGGCTGCTCTGTCACATAAAGACAACTCCTGTCCTATTAGGACATGTCCTTATTCCCCCACTATGACCCAGAATAGAGCAGCGCCCCCTCTGTCGGAGTCAAGATGCCCATATATTCCATGGACAACCGGCGCTACAATGCTGGGGAACTGTGTGACTGATCGTGGCGGGCATCGGCAAAATGGCTGTTTGCTGCTTTGACTCCTCTCTGCAAGGGGTTGTCTCATCATCTGCTGCTGAAGCAGTGACGTCATGTTGATACCTGCAGCCAGTCACTATCCTCAGTGGTACATGGCACTAGACCACTTAAGCATGTGATTGGCTGCAGCAGTCACACGTGGTGTATGGGCACATCACCCCTGCAGTCATGTATACATTGGAGCATAACATACCATCCCATTCTAACCATGAAGCATTCACGTGCTGACGACATAGCTGTAACCATGACATGTGGCTTTCTAGCTCTCACAACTTTACATGAAGCAGTTTATTTTAATTTTTTTGCTTTTTTTCTTGGAACTCCGTTTTCCTGTGAGCAGACAGAAGTGAGGAAGATGAGTAATACAAGTGGCTATTAATGTTCTGCAATATTCCAGTACATCACACGGGACATTGTTCCCTTCCTCTATAGCATGTGACATAGAGACACTCCACATTCCTGGGGTTATAATGGCACTGTGTCTTGGGGAGAGGTTTTAAAATATCAATGAAACCTAATACAATTTATACAGCAAATTATGATTTGTCTATTGTTCCCCACTTCACGTATGAAAAGTTTCTCATCGCTGCCTGTCATTTTCTCCTATCTGCAGAATAGCACAGTCAGCTGTTCCACAATACTGCTGCGATCCGCTCGGGTCCAAGTCATTCTTGCGCTTAGTGAATCCTTTGATCAGTTGTGGACGGACTCAAGGTGTGATAGTAAGTACGGTCTGTAAAGTCTGTGTGTAAGGCTGGGGCTACCTGGCCATCTTGTACGTGACCAAGGATCTCAGTGTAGCAGTGCAGCCCTTAGAAGTGAATGGGGTAGCAGCACCACTTGCAGGTTGCCACGACCACAACTCCAGAACCTACCTGGATTTTTTGCAATTCTGGGGTCGCAGTGGTGGCAAGTTGCAAGTGATGCTGCTACCCCATTAATTTCTAAGAGCTATACTGCGATCAGTCAATTTTTGTCGTAATATTAAGCGATCATAAGTATTTCCACTTTCACTTTGTGCCGGCCGTCTAATAAACCTTATCTCTAAATTACTAAAAGGTCATAAACACTTATTTAAAGGGGTTCTCTGGGCTTTTTATATTGATGACCTATCCTCAGGATAGGTCATCAATATCAGATCGCTGGGGGTCCGACACCTGGCACCCCCGCCGTTCAGCTGTATTAAGGGAAGGTGCGCGTGTGCCTGCTCCCTTCTCTCTTTCTGTGCACGCTTTGCCTTCATACAGCAGATCGGTGGAGGTGTCGGACCTATCCTGAAGATAGGTCATCAATATTAAAAGCCAAGAGAACCCCTTTAAGCCACATTCTTATCAAGATAAGAATTGAACTATAATAAGCGTTTAGGAGGTCTGAGATCAGAGATAAGGAGCCATCAGTTGAGCTGCCTGATGGAACAGAGTGAAAATTCAGATGCCACTAGAGTCTCAAAGCTGCACAGACAAAGGAGCTCAACATTTTTAATAAAGACCAATTAAATTTTTTTATTTTTTGCTCAAAATGTGTAAAATGCAATCATAAAAAATGCCCCCAAAGATGTACATAGGCTTTAATTTAGGCAGCTGAGTTAAGGAACACACTATACCTTATATGATTTGCAGTGTAGTGAAATATAGAAAGTTTTTTTATTTTTTTAAATTTTTTACACCCTTACAGTAATAATTTTTTAATATGTGGCTATCTTCCACAGATTGCTTACAGAAGAACCGCACAGGCATATTAAACAGCACCTCTGAATTCATGGATTCATTTGACAGCTTGATCGAGTGCTTCAACAATAGAACGAGGGTAACTCGTTTTCCTTGTTTTAGTTGATTTGGTGTGATATACTTGTTTAGATGTCATAAGATTGTCAGTGTTACTGTATATGTGACTTAAAGAGGACCTGTCACCGCTCCTGACCTGCCTGTTTTATGCTTCATGCATTCTCCATGTAATAACAATTCTGCAACTTCTTTTCTTATGTCTCTATTAGGCATGAGCGAATCGACTTCGGATGAAACATCCGAAGTCGATTCGCATAAAACTTTGTTCTAATACTCCTGCTCCGTACAGTACTAGAATGTATGGGCTCAGATTAGCCGAAGTGATTGCTTCACGAAGTCTCGCGAAACTTCGCGTAATAACTTCATAAATTTGTACTGTAAAAAAACATTTCCCGAACTGGTTCGGTTCCAAGTGGTACCTTGTTTCATCCGAAGTCGATTCGCTCATCCATAGTCCCTGTTATGCCATTCCTTTATTATTCCTACTAGAAGTTATGAATGAATTGCTATTAGCCTTCAGTAAGGGGACAGAGGGGAGGTAACCAGGTGGGGGGTGTACCTGCACAGACTGACTCTATCCAATCAGTGCTGCCATATTAATAACTTCTAGTGCAAATAATAGAAGAATGGGACATCATAGAGACATAAGAATAGATGTTCCAGAATTGTTATTACATGGGGAATGCATGAAGCTATTAAAAATAGGCAGGTCTGGAGAAGTGAGAGGTCCTCTTTATGAGGCTTATATATAGGAGTCCTCTCCTGCATAACGGAAACAGGACGGATCAGTTTTGCAGCCCATAGACTTCTATTATGACGGAATGAATAACGGAATGTCTCTAAAGGCATTCCGTTATGCATTCTGTTATAGAATTGCGTTATGGTTCATGGTTACAGGATCCATAATGCAATTGACCTTTTACCAGTAAATGAAGCTTGATCGAATTTCAGAACCTGAAATTCGCTCATCTCTAGCTATAACTTTAGAATACATGTGCTGTTTATTAAATTGGAATTTGGTGTTTTAATTGCAGGAACCTCCAATACCATCACAAAACGGCAATTATTCAAGAGTGTGCCAAAGTTGTAACGAGAGCTACCGTCATCTGAGCAATTTGTACAGTGATATGGAGCAGGCAAGCACCTTATGTATTGACCTAGAAGATGCTGTAAGTTCCTATACTCCTATGTATATCGTGCAGTGCAAGTACCATGTTTACTGTGAAGATGAATGACATTTGTTGGTGCAGGGGACAGCCTGACTATAGTTTCCTCAATGGAATTAGTGACAGGAAGAACCGAAAAATGCTGCTTGTCCCCGTGATCGGCTTAATCTTATGAATGTTTATTACTGCAGAAGTTAGTGTACATGATCGCACAGTGCCTTGTCTTGTAGCATTACAAGCTGGAATTAAAATGAATTTCTGGGGTTTTACTATTTGATTTAGGCCTCTTGCACACAACCATATTTTCCGATCATGTACTGTCCACAATTTTTGCAGATCGCACACGTGGACCCAGTCATTTCTATAGGGCCATGCACACATGTATTATTTTTGTGGATCTGCTTGGCCATTCCACAAATTATAGAACTTTTACAAGATTTAAAAAAAAAAAGAGAAATGGGCATAAGTATTACCTTCTTGAAAGTCACTACTTTCCTTTTCCTGTAACTACAGATGCAAGTCTCTTTTGGTATGTCACGATTAGCTTAGCAATCTCGACACTGGTATTTTTGCCCGTTTTTTCCAGGCAAAACTGTTCCAGCAAGTTAGAGGATTTGTGTTGTTGTACAGCATTTTCAAGGCATGGCACAGAACCTCATTTGGAGGTCTGGGCTTTGACTAGGCCATTCCAAGACGTTTAAATGTTTCCCCTTAAAAAGGTTTTCCAAGCTCCTGATCTTGATGAGCTATCCTCAGGACAGGGCATCAGTATTCAATTGGTGGGGCCCCAAACAATGCACTCCTACCTATCAGCTGCTCCCTACAGCCTCCAGTGCCGGAGCTAGCACTTAAAATGGAGCTAGAAGCATGGCTCCATTCAAAGAGTAGTGGCCGTGCCAGGTTCAACTCCCATTCAAGGTTGATTGATGGGGCTGTTGGGTGTCGACCCCTAACAATCAGATATATGTACTAACATATTAGCCACTGTTACAGGGAGAATACAGCCCCTGCAGGCTTTTACAAGGCTTTTGAGCATTACTGAAAAGTTGATCTGGATCTGCTAAGACCCAACAGCTCCTGCAGTTATCTGGTCTCCAGCAACCACATGAATGCTATGACAGGGGCTACCATTTCCTGATCTATATATGCAGCAGCACGGATGGTAAAAAAAAAAAAAAAAGAACTTCCCTGCCTTCTCCACTGTAACAATTTGGACTTTTTGTTAGGTCTATTGAACAAAATCTAAATTGAAATCCATTTTAATACCAGGTTGTAATGCAACAAAACAGGAAAAATTCCAGTTGTTTTCAACTGCCTATGCATTGAGATATCTGTTTCACTAGCCTGGCATCACAGTGATTCCGTCTATGGAAGCATGTGACAATATGATAGGTACTATGTCAGGATTTATTAACTAATGCACACAGTTTATACCTGAAGCATTTCTGATATAGTATTGTGGTCCCTCAAATTACACAATATTTTCAACATACAATGTTGTTTTTTGGAACGTTGTAACTAGAGATGAGCAAATTTCATATTTTGACATTTGTTTACGCTTCGTTTAATGGTAAAAGGTGAATTGCGTTATGGATTCTGTTACCACGGACTATATTGCAATTCTATGACGGAATGCCTTTTAGAGGCATTCCATTATTCATTCCCTCATAATAGATGGGCTGCAAAACGGATCAGTTCTGTTTCCGTTATGCAGGGGAGTCCTCTCTAGTAAAACCCCTGTTTCTCATCCGCATCATTGGGGGACACAGACTTGACCATGGGTATAGCTGTTGCCGCTAGGAGGCGGACACTAAGCACACAGTGTAAGCTCCTCCCTCTTCAGCTATATCCTTCCTACAGGGACCAACCTAATCAATTTTTAGCTTAGTGTCTGTAGGAGGTAGACCTTCCTGTGTTGCAGGTCTGCCTATAGTGAACCCGCCAGTTTCCCGCTTGGCTAAACATACTACCTTGTTTATATGTAACACCACAACACCACACCACTAAAATATTAAATGACATCTTTATTCAAAATCCATCTGTAAAATATTACAATGATACATGATAATAATACTCAATAAAAATTGGATCCCAATGTGGCAGTAGGCGGCGGAACAATAGCAGCACAGATCACATGGTCAAAAGAACATAAGATAAGAAAAAGTCCACATGGGTTCAAATACATGATGAATATCAGTCCAACTTCATGTCTCCTATACACATGCCATCAAAGTAAGCAAGTCAAAATGGCTATGGGAGGTACTAAGATGAAAGCCCCCCCCCACCACCTCATTTGATCCACAGGTAGACAAGAGTCAATCCTGTATATATAAGCCACAAATGAAATAGTCAGATGGCAGGTATGTCAGAGCATTAAATACATCACATGTCCCCTGGAGGACGCGGAAGGGCGAAACGTGCGGTGGTGGTACGATAGCACTGCGGTCCGTATTTATTTTGAATTGTCTCCCTTGTTTTTCATTTATCTCCTGTGATGTCTTTAATGCTCTGACATATCTGACATCTGACTATTGCATTTGTGGCTTATATATACAGGATGGACTCTTGTGGATTAAATTAGGTGGTGGGTGGCTTTTATCTTAGTACCTCCCATAGCCATTTTGACTTGCTTACTTTGATGGCATGTGTATTGGAGACATGAAGTTGCAAGGAGGGACTGATATTCATCATGTATTTGAACCCATGTGGACTTCTTATCTTATGTTCTTTTGACCATGTGATCTGTGCTGCTATTGTTCCGCCGCCTACTGGCACATTGGGATCCAATTTTTGAGTATTATTATCATTGTAATATTTTACAGATGTATTTTGAATAAAGATGTAATTTAATATTTATTAGTGGTGTGGTGTTAAATTTGATTGGGACCACACATTTGTTGTGTAATATTGGGTATATTGTTTGGTGAATTTAACATACTACCTTGCCAATGGCGGATATCAAAGATAAGAAGCTGGAAGCGTTTGAAAAATCTGCCTTTGAAGCAGTGGGCACAGCACTTCAGCCGGTGTTTGCCTCTACATGGGTGAGAAAGGCTATGGGAGAGTGGGCAAGTAATTTACGTTAGGGTCTCGACTCGGGAGTCCCCTCGGGGGAACTTGCAGATGTGGCCTTGCAGCTCTCACATGCCAGTGCATATATTTGTGAAGCATCTTTGGACGCGGCCAGGCTCGCTCGTCAGTCCTGTTGGTGGCTATTCGCTGTACCCTATGGCTCTCCTTCTGGGCGGCAGATAATGCTTCAAAGCGGACCCTGACGGCCCTCCCCTTTACCGGCAGCAGACTTTTTGGTAAGCCCCTGGATGAGATCATTTCGGACGCTACAGGTGGTAAGAGCACCCATTTACCACAGAACAGGGGGCGGTCTAATAAGGAAAAAGCCTTTTTTTTTTTTTTCTCGTCCCTTTTGGAGTTTTTCTGGCCCCAAGGGAGCGTCCGATAAGACGGCCACAGGCCAGAAGCGCAGGCCTTCCGTTAAGCCGTGGCCTTCCTGGCATTCCCGTCAACAGGGCTCCAAGTCCTTTAACCCTAAGAGCTCTGCTGCATGACGGGCAGCTCCCGGCGCCCTCTGTTTTGTGTGGGTGGCCGGCTTCATGTGTTTCGGCATGTTTGGCTGGCTCAGATACGTGGGTGAGGGAGGTCATTGCATAGGGCTTGAAGCTGGACTTCAAGTCCTTCCCTTCGTCCCGTTTTTTTCGGTTGTCCCCTCTGGCCTCTCCCGCAGCTGCAGATTTTTTTTTTTTCTGGCAATTCACACGCTGCTGCAGCGAGGTGTGATTGTTCCAGTTCCTGCGCAAGACCGCTTTCCGTGGTTTTACTCCAGTCTTTGTGGTTCCCAAAATAGAGGGGACTGTCCTTCCCGTTCTGGACCTCAAGGCGCGCAACCGTTTCCTTTGCATTCGCAGATTTCGGATGGAGTCACTGAGGTCGGTCATTACGTCCATGGAACCGGGGGAGTACCTGTCCTCGATAGACATCAAGGACGCTTATCTTCACTTGCTAATATGCGTCAGTCATCAGAGGTTTCTCCGGTTCGCAGTGGGTCCATTTCACTACCAGTTTGTGGCCCTCTCGTTCGGCCTGGCCACAGCTCCCAGGGTCTTTACGAAGGTTCTGGCGGCAGTCATAGCCCTGCTCCATGCCAGGGGGATCGTGGCGATCCTTACTTAGACGACATCCTGGTGAAGAGTCAGTCGTTCCAAGGGAAGGCAGACAGCCTGAGCATAGTCCTGGACACCCTGGAGCGCTTTGGACGGATTGTGAACAGACAGAAGTCTTGTCTTTATTCATCGCAGCGATTGACTTATCTGGGCATGGTACTGGACACTTGTCAGGCCAAGGTGTTCTTGCTTCCAGAAAAACTATCCGCTCTCCATCTTCAGATTCTCCCCTTGTTGCGGCCAGCTCCGGTTCCCATTCGTCGCTGCATGCAGGCTCTGGGGCACATCGTTTATGCCTTCAAAGCAGTTCCCTATGCTCAGTTCCATACCAGAGTGCTTCGGCGAGCCATTCTGTGCAGCTGGGATTGCTCCCCAGCCTCCTTGGTTCGGCCAATGCGTCTCCTTGCCCCAACTGCATCGGGCCCTCAGATGGTGGATGGCCTCTCTGATGTTTACATCGGGGCGTTCGTTTATCCCTCTCCGTTGGAGGGTGTTAACAATGAACGCAAGCCTCAGGGGTTGGGGGGTAGTGTTGGAAAATCTCTCGGTCCAGGGGGTATGGTCATGCCAGGAGCGCTCCCTTCCAATTAATGCTCTGAAGTTGAGGGCGATTCGGCTCTCTCTGCAACACTGGGCCGACCGTCTTGGGGGTTGTTAATTGTGGGTGCTGTTCGACAACTCCACAGCGGTGGCATACATCAATAACCAGGGCAGCACCCGGAGTCCGACAGTCATGGAGGAGACGGCGCTGATTTTCATGGAGGAGACGGTGCTGCTGTGGGCGGAGAAACATGTTCCGGCGCTATCGGCAGTACACATTCCAGGCGTAGACAACTGGATCGCAGACTTTCTCAGCCGGGAGCGTCTCGATCCCGGCGAGTGGGCTCTTCACCTGCAGGGAGATCTGCGAGAGGTGGGGTCAGCCGGATGTGGATCTCATGGCCTCACGGTTCCACAACAAGGTCAAGGACTTTGTCGCGTGGTCTAGGGACCCCAGGGCCCTGGCATGCGATGCACTGGTGATGCCATAGTCGGTTCACGTTTCCTTACGTGTTCCTGCCTCTTCTGCTCATTCCGTGGCTTCTCAGGAAAATCAGATTCGAGGGGCTCTCTGTTATTCTCGTGGCCCCAGATTGGCCGCGCAGGGTGTGGCACGCATCCCTAGTCGCACTTCTCGCAGATGAACCTTGGCGTCTTCCTCTTCGGGATGACTTGCTGTCTAAGGGGCCGATCTTCCACCTGAATTTAGGGTCGCTACATTTAACCGCATGGCTGTTGAAGCCACCGTACTGAAGGCTCAGGGTTTTTCAGATGTAGTGGTCCAGACTATGATTCGTGCCAGGAAGCCGTCGTCTTCCAGAATCTACCCCCGGACTTGGAATTCCTACTTTAGTTGGTGCGAGCAGAGACAGCTGTCTCCCGTTCATTTTTCTTTGCCGCCACTTTTGGCTGTCCTGCAGTCGGGCATGGACTTGGGGCTGGCTCTCGGCTCTCTCAAAGGGCAAGTGTCGACTCTCTCCATTCTTTTTCAGCGAAATTTAGCTTTGCTTTCGGAGGTTTGGACTTTTCTGCAGTGGGTGGCGCATGCTGCACCCCCCTTCCGTCCTCCATTGGATCCTTGGGATCTTAATCTAGTGCTCAACGCTCTCCAATCTTCTCCGTTTGAGCCTTTGCAGCAGGTGTCGCTGCGCTTCCTGTCTTATAAGGTGGCTTTTTTGGTTGCAATTACTTCTATCCGTAGAGTGTCGGAACTCGCGGCTCTGTCATGTCGGTCGCCCTTCCTGATCCTCCATCAGGATAAGGTTGTCCTTCGCCCTGTGCAGTCCTTCTTGCCGAAGGTGGTGTCGACATTCCATCTAAATGAGATTATTCTTCCTTCAATTTGTTCGGACCCGTCTCATCATCGAGAACAGTCGCTCTGGATCTGGTGCGTGCAGTGCTTATCTATCTGTCACAGACGGCATCTTTCAAGCGGACGGATTCCTTGTTCGCGATTCCAGAGGGGCCGAGACATGGGCTGGCAGCGTCAAAGACTTCCATTTCCAGATGGATTAGTTTGGCTATCGTGGAAGAGTACCGCGTTAAGGAACGGGCCCAGCCCTTCCAGGTGACTGCTCATTTTGCTCAGGCAGTGGGAGCCTCTTGGGCGGGGCATCATGGGGGCTTCGGCCCTTCAGGTGTGCAAGGCGGCAACCTGGTCGTCTTTGCATACTTTTTCTAAGTTTTACATAGTGCACACCTTTGCACCTTCTGACGCTTCTTTGGGGCGTAGAGTTTTGCAAATAGCGGTTCTTTGATTGGCAGGGGGTTGTAGTTAAGCCCACCCCCAGGGACTGCTCTGCAACGTCCCATGGTCAAAGCCTGTGTCCCCCAATGAGACGGATGAGAAAACTAGATTTTTGTACTTTCCGTAAAATATGTTTCTCTTTCGTTCATTGGGGGACACAGCTCCCACCCAGTTTTTTGTTTATGGGCCTTTTCAGGCCTGTATGGTTCTGGGTTTGTACATCATGTAATTTTACTTGTGTCTGGCTTCTCCTACTGCTTTTGCACTAAATTGATTAGCTTGGTCCCTGTAGGAAGGATATAGCTGAAGAGGGAGGAGCTTACACTGCGTGCTTAGTGTCCGCCTCCTAGCGGCAACAGCTATACCCATGGTCAAGTCTGTGTCCCCCAATGAACGAAAGAGAAACAGATTTTATGGTAAGTACAAAAATCTAGTTATTACTGAAGTGCATATGCTGATGGCTTTCTAGCAGTGCCCCCTACAGTACAGTGCTGTACTATATGCTCTATATTGCCTCTGTGCCAGGATGAGCTGCTCCTTTGGACATCAGGTGAGTTCAGCTTCTTTTTATTTTCTGATACACTTTGTACTATGCAGGACCCTGAAGAAGAAAGTGATTTACAGCTTCCAGCATCTATGACTGACCTTTTTAAGTACCGTAAGTCCTTGCTTTAACTCTAATAATTATTTGCTTTGTTTTTCATTTTCATTTCTTTCCTATTTTGTGGCTGGTGTCCATTGTTATGCTCCCAATACAATACAATATTTTCAAATTACAGCGGTCGTCCGAGAACCAATTAATATTGGAACTGGATGGAGCACTTTTTATGGATACAGTACAGTTTTACAACACTGGTGGGCTAATCGTACATTTGTTCTTTCAGATGAACAGCACTCGCAAACTGTGGAGTAGAACTTTCAACTGCACGTTACCCTGTACTGATACTGTCCCGGTGATTGCAGTGTCAGCATTTATCCTATTCCTACCAGTGGTCTTTTATCTCAGCAGCTTCCTTCACTCGGAGCAAAAGAAGCGCAAGCTCATATTGCGTAAGTATTTCCTGCAGATGGAACGGAAACAGCAAAAACTTCTGGCTGTTTAATAAAAGCTGAGCTTCATTATTCTCTCCTCCTTATTATGTTTTATTTGCAGAGTAAGATAATACTGATTTCAGTTTTTCATGCTTTTGAATCCCTATGCAACCAATAGTTTATTATTATTATTATTATTATTATTATTATTACATTCACAACTACTATTACTAGCATGATTACACGCTAACAATACATTATATTACACACTGAACGACTCACAGAATTTCTGACCAGCTGAAAGGATTCATGTGACTTGGTCAGACTCCTTTTAAAGCTGTATTGGATCAGTTAGGTTCCCTCTTGGACGTTAGGCCAGCTGGTCACGGTGTTGGGCTGATGTTTTGGCCAGAAGTTTGTGTTGTAGCATTAGGTATAATAAGTTATAATGCAGAGCGTGCTACAGTATATACATTACTGGAGAAGAGTCTAGTGGCATCCGCCGCATGCGCAGTGTGCCAAGGCTCGTGTACCTCACTTCACTGCGCGTGTGCCACATGCTGTTAGACTCTTCTCTGGTTAAGTGCATACAGCACACACTATATTAGAAATTCTTTCTTTATGCTACAACAGAGACTTTTGGCAGGGAGTGTATTAGCAGTATAACGATGTGACAAGTTCCCTTTAAGCTGTAAACTGGTTAGTAGGTGTTTTTAGAATTCTTGTATTGATTTTTGTGGGACTTGCCATCCCACCACTATGAACAAGTGTATAACATGTGCTTTGTCTGATTGGATGTTTTTTTTGTTTTGTTTAATGTAGACCCACTGTGTTACTGAACAGATTTGTCTTAGACATTGCTCTTAGGAGTACACACACACACACACACACACACACACACACAGTGCTTGGCACCAAGTGAACAGACAAGTGGGAGGGAGGTCGGAGGACATGCAGAGGTCAGGGCAGACAGAGTTTGTTCAATCCGATAAGCAGGCAGAAGGTCAGGATAGGTGGCACAGGGTCAATACGAAAGTCAGGCAGGACAGTGTAGATCTGGCAGAGGTCAGAGACAGGAGGTCAAGACAATACAATAGTGCACCTACTCAGGACTACACAAGCTAACCACCTATTACTTAGACATCCTCCCATAGGGGAAGGCACCTTAAATAACCCAGGAAAGGCCATGCATACTGGCCATTTAAGAGCCAAGGAGAGTGGATGTGTTCCCTATGAGAGCAGGGGGTAGTAGGCAGAAGCAGGAAGGCTAGAAGCCTGCAGAGCTACACACATTAAAGCGACCAACCCCGCTGGGCGGGAGCAGAGGTATCCCGGCAATCTGTGGGCACCGGCGGCACAGCTCTAGGTGTGAGTATTCTGGCGATTGTGCCCATGAGCACGGACCACTGGGATTTCAATTTTTTTAAATTGGGAGAACATTCATTCCAATGCTGACAACTAGAGAGAGTCCTGTTTACATGCTGCTTTCACTATAATTTTACTTGTCTGTTCATGCATATCTTATAACTTCTGTTTCGAAGTTATAAGAAGTGCTAAAAAAATTACTCGGCCTTAAAATCTCCATAGGTATGAATTTAAATGAGCTGGAAACATTTAATTGTCCAAAGGAGTTGTCCAAGTTAAATAAAAACCTGGATAGCAACAGTGAGTGGTCATACTTGCCACTTTTCTCCCCTGCTGCTTCCAGTGTCATGTCAGTGCTGCGGGACTAGGGCATCAACTTTCTGACTGCAGCAGTGACATCCCGTGCACGCCAAGTCACTATGCAGCTAGTCACAGACCTCAACAGTATATGGTACTTGACTGCTGAAGCCAGGGACGTCCAGAAAAAACGGACAATGGCTGAGAGGATCAGAGCGCAACGCAGCAAATGGCAAGGGAGTAGAATGGAAAGTATGATTTATTTTGCTATTTTATTACATGCTGCTGCTGCCCAGGCTTTTATTTACCTCGGACATCCCCCTTAAAGCATCTATCTTAATGTACACATTTGAATTGCCTTAGTGTTATATTTGTTTGTGTAGCTTGCAGGGAGCGCATCCACACAGCTATGGCATCAGTTTATCCCTTATGAAACTATTTAGGTTGGCGAGCCTACTGTAGGTGGGCACCACGCAAAAGACACATCACCTAACAGTCTAATGTCTGTGGCCTGCTGTAGGATAAGAGGAACACATGAGATCCGTTTGTGTCTGTTACATAAATGTGTGGTCTGATATTTCTTGTCTGAAGTTTCTCCGTTTATATTGAAATTTATATTCTTCTATTTCAGCCAATAGATTTAAGTCCTCTGCCAATGAATCGAACATACAGGACAAGCAGAACTGAGCATGACTCTGAGAAGGATGGAGCATTTGCACTGGAAGACACGTACACTGTAGCTTTTCTGTAAACTGATGCATTCTATGCAAGACCTTAAGAAGATTTAATTTTTCTTAGACTCATGACTCTGTCTCACACTAGGCCCTCTACTGCTGAGGGAAGAGTGACTTATGTGAATTATGTAGATATATACAGATTTTTATGCCATTTTTTTGTTTTTCTTGATGATAGGATTGTTACACGAGTTTAATACGCTGATGCTACCTTTACTTTCTGCAGAGAAAAATGCAGATTGCTGTGGTTTACATGGTATAGGTCTGTGGCTAGTTATATACGGTACTATTTTTGTCGGGTCAAGACTATTTTTGTGGAACATGGCAACTATTTAATGCATATTGGGCTTGACAGTCCTCTGAGGTGTGTCCCATTTGGGCAGATGAAGATTGATCAAGTAGGAATTTAACCCATAAAATCCTTTGTGTTCCCAAGAGATAGTGCTCATGCACACAACCCGCAAGATACGGAGCAGAAGCGATACGGAGCACTTCCATGGTTTACCTTACATTAATTGGGTTTTGGTTTATCAGACCCCTAAGCATTTTTTTACGACTGTAAGGTCAGCAATTTTACGACTGTAAGATCAGCAATTTTATGCTTTACTGCTGTGTTCCTCTTGTGATGCTGGCTCAGTATATCATTCCAGCGATGCATTTCTAGATTGCTGCCATTATAAAGGTAAAGGTGGTAAATACATCTTATTTGTACTTCTATGACAAGACTTTGAAACAAGGCAGTGAGATCATTGCAGGGGATGGAGGTTTGTGTTGACATCCACTCTGCTCCAATTTCAGCTCCGCTGGATTAGCTGGGCTGCTGCCTACCGTGCAGACTCTGAAAGTATTACCTTGATTTGGTGAATCATATGATTGAGAGCTGTTCAAAGCAATCTTTCATTTATGCTAATAAAAGCTGGTTTACATCTGCCAAGTTACAGAATGACAGCTTTGATTCTGTAATCAGTGGCTTTTTGAGCACATTCATGCTAAGTAGGGCTGAAAGTCATTACTACAGGATAGGGCAGTTAAGAGCTTTAGTGGTGAAGCAGCTTTCATTTACTTTCCTGGCTTTGTAGCCAATTAAAATCATTCAAAAACGGCTTAGATTTCTTAAATTTTGCAAAAAAAAAATAATTTTTAAGTATTTTGAAGAAATAGTTATTTAGCTAAACTATTGTTATCTGCCTTGCTGTTAGGTTGTTATGCTATTCTTTATTTTTGTGTTAGTTTCATTTTTTTTATATGTACAAAATATATATTTGTGACCACTACGCATATTCTTCTATTGTTATTTAAAACAAGAATGGTTTTAATAGTGTACAGGATATGTTGCACACAATAAAAATGGAGGAATCGCGGTTTTTGGGATTGTTTTATCTTACAAGCTACTGAAGATGCATGGTAAACAGAGTGTGCTAAATGCCTGGCTATGGCTGAGGTTCATTCTGTCATTTGTACTTAATTTTCACTTCACACTGGCGATATCCATCTCTTATCTTGGATTCAGTCTAGTAAATGACAAGTACCGGTAATGAGAGCTTGCTGCCCCTGGACCAAGAGGGTCTTATACTTGAATGATTTAAAGGCTATAGACAACTTCAGGGGTCATTTTTATTGTTGCATTTTACTCATATTGGACTAAAAATCATTTTTTCAATTGCTCTTTATTAAAAAAACAAAAACTATTGAAGTGTTTTTTTTTGTTTTTTGTTTTTTTTCTTCTATGGCCTTTGCCTTCAGTATATCTGCATACATCTTGCTTTCTGTTTTACAGGGAATTGCTGACAACTCAATGTGTATCCCTTATCTCTGAACTTTTGACAGCTCATAAACGTGCATTTGAAGGGGTTGTCTCACTTCATTAAGTGACATTTATCATGTAGAGAAAGTTAATACAAGCCACTTACTAATGTATTATTACCTATATTGCTTCCTTTGCTGGCTGGATTTATTTTTCAATCACATTATACACTGCTCGTTTCAATGGTTACAGACCACCCTGCAATCAATCAGTGGTGGCCGTGCTTGCACACTATAGGACAGGGATCAGCAACCTCCGGCGCTACAACTGTTCTGAAACTACAACTCCCAGAATCCTCCTTTCACTTCCGTGTGAGAGTTACAAGAACAGCACAGTAAGTTTGCATGCTGGGAGTTGTAGTTTCGCAGCAGCTGGAGTGCCGAAGGTTGCTGATCCCTGCTATAGGCAAAAGCATTTGCCTTTCTGGTGGCCAGGACCATGGGAGCACACATAGGTTAGTGTTTTTTTTTTCTATATTGTGCAGGCATGACAACCACTGATGGACTGCAGGGTGGTCTGTAACCATGGAAACGAGCAGTGTATAATGTGGTGGAAAAATGAATCCAGCCAGCAAAGGAAGCGATATTGACTATAACAATATATTAATAAGTAGCTTGTATTAACTTTCTTTACATGATAAATGCCACTTTCTGAAGTGAGACAACCCTTTTAAGCCATATTCTTGTCAGTTTTATAAAAATGTACTTATAATGAGAATTTTCGACCTGTCAGTAGTTCAGAAATAAGGGCTAGACATTGAGCTGTCAAAGCAGCTCCCTAATGGTTTCAGTGTAAAGCAGAAAGCAATAGTCTGCAGATGCACTGAAGACGGTAGAACAAAAACAGTTGAAATTTTTTATAAAGATTAACTTGAAATGCATAGGCAGATTTTGTACATATTTTTTTTTTTGTATATATTAGGGCTGGGCGATTTTTTTATTTATTTTTTTGGCCATAATGTTTTCATTTTTTTTTAATATATATCTGTATAACTAGTATGTTAATTTTATGCTGTAGGTCAGTATGGTTACCGAGATGCCAAATATGTGTGTATATATAAATATTTACAGTGATCTCTCAAGATACAATGGCCTCAGGATACAATATTTTCAACATAACGTGGTCTTTTTCCCTTCCCCCACCACAGCACCACAGAGAGAGGATCCGCCCCCAGGGACAGGAAACCTGCAGAATAAAAAGGTGGAGCCTCTCTCCCACCTCAGTGGTTTCCTGTCCCTGGAGCGGGGAACCTGCAGTTTTCTTTCAGGTACCGCTAGTCTGCAAGTCCCAGAGGTTCTGGAAGACTAGTTGGTAACATACCTGCTGGGGTCTATTGCCCATAGGTTGGGCCTCTATCCGGTGCTTGCGGCAGGTGCGTGTGACCCTCCAGGGGCGTAAGGCCACACGACACTGGAGAGAGAAATGGAAGCAGCACCAGGGGGAGGTGATGCATTCCTATACACGCAGCCTGATCGAGGCTTGTCCAGCATGTGAATTCTGAGGGCAGAGCGGCTGAGTGCGCTTCACAAGGACACTTCCGGTAAGCATGTACGTTCCATGTGACACACTTCCGGTGGTGTGCGTTCCACGGGCGCGCTACCGGTTTGGGGATCGCGCTCAATGCGCATGGCTTCCGAAGGGGGATCTCTTAAGAGGGCGCACACCGGCAGGTCCGGTGAGACCGGTGACGGAACAATCCTGGGCTTCTGCCTCCCGTGAAGTTATTTCTGCTCTCCTGTTTAATACCAGTCCTGCTGGTAATTTCTAAATGTCAGGTTCGCCTTCCATATCTCCAGAGTTTCTGTGATATTGTTTCTGTCTCACATTCTAATATCTTCCTAGCCTCATGGAAGAAGAAAAAAGTCCCGACCTGGCAGAAGGAGAGGTTCCTGCAGCGGTACTTAAGCTCATGTTTGAAGACATTTGGGGTAAGTGGCCAGTTCTATTTACTGAATTGATGTTTGGTCATTTATTTTTAGACAAGACACGAAAAAACAAGGAATGTGCGCTGTGTGGATGCTCTTTATCCTCCTCTTACGCTAAAAGGCTCTTCCAGCAATGCATAGATAAAACAGTTTCTGAAGAATCCCCTTTGTTTCCTAAAGAATATAAAGTCTCTCATTAGGTCGGAGGTTAGATCTTCTTTAAAATCTTGTAAACGTCAGAAGAAATCCACAGAGGCTTGGTCATCAGAAGTGGATTCCATAGACAGTGATCAGGATCAGGAGACGTTTATATCTACGGATTCCTCATCCTCTGGAGAGGAGTTAGATAGAAGAAGGTTATTTCCGGTGGAAGATACGGACAAACTATTAAATGCTATTCGTTCCACTTTAGAGGATGTAAAAGATAAGTCAATGGTTGATTCTGTATTTGAAGAACTTCAAGAGAAGAAACGCAGATGTTTCCCTTTACATAAGAGCGTTATTGCCCTCATTAGTAAAGAATGGAAAAAGACAAAGTATTTAACCCTAGGCGTTTTAAGAGAAGGTATCCCTTTGAGGAAGAGGCCTCTTCTTCTTGGGATAAGGAACCAAAAATTGATGTTGCCATTTCCAAAATATCAAAAAATTCCTTACTTCCATTCGAGGACATAGGATTTCTAAAAGATACGTTGGATAAGAAGATTGACCCCTGCCTTAAAAGTACATGGGAGGCATCCATCCATCTCCACTTTTAGACCTAGTGTAGCATCTACGGTTGCAGCCAGATCCATGGTCATTTGGTTAGAGGGGTTGGAGAACCTAGATTCGTGATAAATGCCCCAGAGAACAAATCTTAGCCTCTATCCCTACCTTACAGAAGGCAGCAGACTTTATGGCTGATGCCTCTGTGGACTCTATTATATTGTTAGCTCAGGCCTCCTCTCTTTCCAATTCAGCTCGGAGAGCTCTATGGTTAAATAATTGGAGAGGAGAATTCTTGTTTGGCCCAGAATTAGACTTTTAGAGAAGGCAACTGATAAAAAAAAAAAAAAAAGGAAATTTCCAGGTGTGTCTAGAGGTTTTACCTCCAATTCCTTCTCTAAATCTAGATGTCCCTTTCGTTCCTCAGGGTTCAGGGGGAGAAGTCGTGGTAGCGAAAAGATCCAGAATTCCAGATCTAGGAGGTTTGGGAGCAGAGGTTTTTTGTTCGGAAATTACTCCTCAACCTAAGAAACCATCCCAACAACAATGACGGCAGAAGTTCTGTGGGAGGGAGACTAAAGTTCTTCCTTTCCACATGGGAAGAAGTGGGGGGAAGATGGGTTCAGAACCTAATAAAGGAAAGTTTAAAACTAGAATTTCGCTCATTCACCCCTTAGAGATTCAAGATCACAAAACCTCAGGGGTCGTCATCGGGTCTATCAGCAATGGAAGTGGAGATTCTGGAATTAGAGGAGAAACGGGTTCTGATTCTAGTACCGGTGACGGAACAAGGAAAGGGGTATTATTCACCCCTCTTTCTAGTAAAGAAACCGGACAATACCTTTTTGCACTATTATAAACCTGAAACAATTAAACAGACACCTTGTTGTGAGAAAATTCTAGATGGAAACTGTAAAATCCGCAATCCAATTACTGTACCCGGGTTGTTTCATGGCAGTCCTCGACCTGAAGGATGCGTATTACCACATCCCCATTCACCCCTCTCATCAACAATTTCTCGGAGTAGCCGTAATAGTCGGGTGTCAGATTCGTCATTTCCAATATCGGGCACTCCCATTTATTCTTTGCATGGCCCCCAGAATATTCACAAAGATAATTTCAGAGGTGGCATCCTTCATAAGAAAAGAGGACATTTTATTCCTTCCATACCTAGACGATTTTCTGATCATTGCAAACTCTCAACAAAGTTGTATATCAACAGTACAAAAAGTGTCAAAAATCTTAAAACAATTGGGGTGGATGATAAATTTGAAGAAGTCCCGAATGGAACCAAGGACTCACCAGTTATTCCTGGGTCTCCTCTTGGATTCTATAGCCCAAAGGGTATTTCTAACGGAAGAAAAGATCACACACATACAAACGAGGCTACAAATGTTAAAAACCTCAATGTCTATCCATTCGTATGGCCATGTCAGTATTGGGGTCCCTAACCTCTTGTATACCAGCAGTGGCATTGCCTCAATTCCATACTCTAGCCTTACAGATGAAGATCCTTTTTGCCCTAAAAAAACGGGGGAGCTCTTTGGAGTCAGAAGTAGGGATGAGCGAACCCGAACTGTATAGTTCGGGTTCGTACCGAATTTTGGGGTGTCCGTGAGACGAACCCGAACATTTTCGTAAAAGTCCGGGTTCGGTGTTCGGCGCTTTCTTGGCGCTTTTTGAAAGGCTGCAAAGCTACTACTTGGCCCAAGAGGCCATCACAGCCATGCCTACTATTGGCATTGCTGTGATTGGCCAGTGCACCATGTGACCCAGCCTCTATTTAAGCTGGAGTCACGTAGCGCCGCACGTCACTCTGCTATGATCAGTATAGGGAGAGGTTGCAGCTGCGACGTTAGGGCGAGATTAGGCAGATTAACTCCTCCAAAAGACTTCATTCTGTGATCGATCTGCAGCTGTGGATCATTGAAGTGCTATTATTGACTTGCTCACTTTTTTGAGGCTGCCCAGAGCGTTTTTTAGATCACTTTTTTTCTGGGGTGATCGGCGGCCATTTTGTGACTTGTGGTGCGACAGCACGAGCTATCACCAAGTGTATTTAACCATCGATAGTGTGGTTATTTTTTGACCATATACTACATCAGCTGCAGGCTGAGCCTGTGTCACCCAAGTGCATTTAACCATCAACAGTGTGGTTATTTTTTGGCCATATATTACATCAGGGGCAAGTTGAGCCTGTCACCCAGCGCCTAAAAAATAGACCTGACATTTCTATTCAACCAAATCTGCACAGTTTTAGCTGGTCAAGTTATTTGTAGTGACCGTAAAAGCAGACTTTTTGTTCTGGGTTGAAAAAGCATTCCCAAATTTGCCATTCTCAAAATAACTAGTTTGTGGTATTTGAGGCCTACTTGAAATCTATCCCAAAAAGAAAATCTTACATTGAAGGTATTGATAGTGTCATTCAGAAAAACCTAAGACACACGCTAGCGTGCTGATAGAAGTGTCATTCTGTGATTAAACCTATAACTGTCACACAGCGCAAAAAAAAAACAGGTCTCACATCTCTATTCAACCAAATCTGCACAGTTTTAGCTGGTCAAGTTATTTGTAGTGACCGTAAAAGCAGACTTTTTGTTCTGGGTTGAAAAAGCATTCCCAAATTTGCCATTCTCAAAATTGTGGTGAACGGGAACAATGAGGAAAACATCTAATAAGGGACGCGGACGTGGACATGGTCGTGGCGGCCAGCGTTTTGTCTGAACGTGTATTCAGCACGGCAGGGGGCGTCATTACAGACAAACGCAGCCGCCTGTCTACAGCCAATGTGGACAAGCTGACGTTCATAAAAATGAACCAGGCATGGATCCCACAGGACCTGTCCATCCCTTGTGCAGATTAGATATTAACTACCTCCCCTTAACAATATATTATTCTACTCCAGGGCACTTCCTCATTCAATACTATTTTTAATTTCATTTTACCATTATATTGCTGGGCAACCCAAAGTTGAATGAACCTCTCCTCTGTCTGGGTGCCGGGGCCTAAATGTGTGACAGTGGCCTGTTCCAGTGGTGGCTGACGTGAAGCCTGATTCTCTGCTATGACATGAATACAGATTCTGCGCTGACATAAGGCCAGATTCTCTGTTACGGGACCTCTCTCCTCTGCCTGGGTGCCTGGGCCTAAATGTGTGACAGTGGCCTGTTCCAGTGGTGGGTGACGTGAAGCCTGATTCTCTGCTATGACATGAATACAGATTCTGCGCTGACATAAGGCCAGATTCTCTGTTACGGGACCACTCTCCTCTGTCTGGGTGCCGGGGCCTAAATGTGTGACAGTGGCCTGTTCCAGTGGTGGGTGACGTGAAGCCTGATTCTCTGCTATGACATGAAGACTGATTCTGCGCTGACATGAAGCCAGATTCTCTGCTATGGCATGAAGAGACTGATTCTCTGCTGACATGAAGCCAGATTCTTTGCTATGGCATGAAGAGACTGATTCTCTGCTGACGTGAAGCCAGATTCTCTGCTATGGGACCTCTGTCCAATTGATATTGGTTCATTTTTATTTTTTTAATTTTAATTCATTTCCCTATCCACATTTGTTTGCAGGGGATTTACCTACATGTTGCTGCCTTTTGCAGCCCTCTAGCTCTTTCCTGGGCTGTTTTACAGCCTTTTTAGTGCCCAAAAGTTCGGGTCCCCATTGACTTCAATGGGGTTCGGGTTCGGGACGAAGTTGTTCGCTTAACTCTAGTCAGAAGTAAGGATCTCGAAGAAAACATTGAGAAGCCTGACATGGTGGGAGATGAAGTCAAATTTAGATCAGGGAATCCCTTGGAATTTCGCAAGTCCAGTGGTGGTGACTACGGATGCCAGTCCCTTTGGATGGGGGGGGCCCACTTTCTAGACCAGGTCATTCAAGGGAGATGGTCTCCGATGCAGAAGACGTTTTCCTCAAACGGAAAGAAATTACTGGCCCTGAGGATAGCTTTGGAGAAAGCGATACCCCTAATTTATTTAGATCATATAATAATAATGTCGGACAATTGGGCAGCAGTAGCATATCTAAATCACCAGGGGGGAACAAGATCTGCATCCCTCATGAGAGAAGCAACTCTTTTCTTTCAGTCCTCCATATAACCGGCAAAGAGAATGTCCAGGCAGATTTTCTAAGTCGACACCAGTTGAGACAGGGGGAGTGGTCACTAAATCAGGAAGTCTTCTTCTTAAAAATAGTCAGGTTATGGGGTCTCCCTTCCATCGATCTGTTTGCCACCAGAGCAAACGGGAAGATGGACAGTTTTGGTTCTCTCAACCCGAAGGAATTCCCTTATGGGGTAGATGCTCTTCTTTTGAAGTGGAATTTTCCCTTGGGTTATGCTTTTCCTCCTTTGCAATTGATTCCACTGGTGCTCAAAAAGATCAGGAACGAGGAAGTGAGAATGATTCTAATAGCCCCCTTCTGGCCAAGGAGAGCTTGGTTCTCTCTCCTAAAGATTGTCGATATCAGACCCTTGGATACTTCCAGAGACTCCGGATCTTCTCGAACAGGGGCCAGTGTGTCATCCAGACATCAGGGGTTTGCATCAAACGGCCTGGAATTTGAAAGGGCGCCATTGACTTAACAGGGGTTTTCTGAGGCCCTAGTATCCACCTTGTTAAAAAGTAGAAAGGCCAGGTCAGGTTCTGTACCATCGGAAACCTCTGTTTTCCAAGTCGTGGAATTTCTGCAGAAAGGGCTGACAGGGGGACTAGCTAAAAGCACTCTAAAAGTTCAGGTATCTGCTCTGTCTGCCCTTTTTCATAGAAACTTTGCCTCTAACCCACGGACGGAAAGGTTCTTTTAAAGCAGTGGTCAGAATTTTACTGGTAAAATCTCCCAGTATAGCCCTGTGGGATTTAAACTTAGTTCTGAATGCTTTGACCCATCAACCATTTGAACCATTGTCTTCCTGTTCTGTAAAACTCCTTACTTTCAAGCTAGTTTTATCAATAGCCAGAAGGATCAGCGAGATCCAGGCTCTCTCTATAAACCCCCCTTTTATGTCAATTGCTGATGATAGTATGGTCCTGAAACCAGATCCTGCCTTTTTGCCAAAGATCCCATCTAGGACTAATAGACTTCAGGAAATTGTACTTCCAACCTTTTATTCTGATCCTAAGACTCAAGAGGAGAGTAGGTTACACTGTCTAGACGTTAGGAGATGCCTTTTGCATTACCTAGATGTAACTAAGGATTGGAGGGAATCCTCTTCTCTTTCTGTTCTTTTTTTCAGGGAAGAACAAGGCAAAGGTAGCCTCAAAAGGTTCTCTAGCTAGATGGAATTAATCAGTCATTTCCCTAGCTTATTCCTTGTCTGGTAGTCCTCCAAGCTCTATTAAGGCACATTCCACTAGGGCTGTCTCCACATCTTGGGCTGAAAGATCTAATGTCTCCATTGATCAAATCTGCAAGGCTGCCTCCTACGTGGTCCTCTCCTTCAACGTTTTACAAGCACTATCGTCTCCAACTGAATTCTTCCTCTGATCTCCTGTTTGGTACCAGGGTTCTTCAAGCGGTGCCCCCCCCCCCCCCCCCCTGTAAGGAAGGGGTGTTCTCTGTAATCTCTCACTGTGGTGCTGTTGTGCGGGAAGGGAAAAATGATTATTACACTTACCGGTAATCAGATTTTCTAGACCCCATGACAGCACCCTTCCTTATTCCCTCCCTGGGATTTTTATGGTTTCTCCTTTCTCATGCACTGGGTGTAGCAAAAAAATACAAATTAAATGGGTTGGAGTCACTCTCACACTCTGTAAACAACTGAGGTGGGAGAGAGGCTCCACCTTTTTATTCTGCAGGTTTCCTGTCCCTGGGGGCGGATCCTCTCTCTGTGGTGCTGTCGTGGGGTCTGAAAAATCTGATTACCGGTAAGTGTAATCATAATTTTCGGACCCATCGTAAGTTGAAACTAGACTCAACATACAATGCCTCAGACTCAAATCCAACCAATCAATATGGCCATTTCTCTGGTAAAACACTTTTATTGGTTATCCAGTTGGTTAAATGTTCGTTACTGCCCCCTGCCGAGATAAACTGCTCCTTTACACGGCGACTCCATTTTATTTATCTGGCACAAGTATATTTTATACAGGACCCTGAAGAGTTAGAACTTACTGATTAACATTTTTTTTTTGAGGGGTTTTGATTATTTTAATTTTTATTGACTAACACACCCTCACACCATACCATGTCGTTTTTTTTGTTTTTTTTTATAAACTTTATTAACATTTACATTTTTTTCACTCACTAGGGAACATTGCTTTTATAATGCACTGGCATATCATGTATACCAATACATTACACCCTATTAGCTTACAAGACTGAGTTAAATTGGTTGACCAGTTTAAAACCCCTATTTGCATAGGTGGTTATTAAAGGGTTAAAATACTACATTCATCAGTATGCACTTTATGTTGTGTTCAAAATTAACAGCAGAGTGATGGGGGGGCCACTGCGACACTGGTGATCTATACAGTAGTCTACCTACAAGTGAGGTGGACCATCCGCCTGCTATGGGACCCAAGGGAGGGGGTTCCCACGCACATCTCTTTGGAGCATATTTATGAAAACTGTCCTAGTTGATCATAGCAACCATTCACAGCTCAGCTTTAATGGTCCAAGAGCAGAATTTGACATAAAAGTCAAGTGGTGGTCAGTTGCTGTGGTCTACTTTTTATTTTATTTAGGGTGTATTTAAATGTTAGAGGTGGATCAAAACCTGAGCTTGTAAATACAGTGTTGGGGCTAGTTCACGTGGAGCATTTTGTTTTTGGCGAAGCTGCCATATTCTGTGGCAGAAACTCTGGTTTCTATTGTGTTTTTCAACTTGAATGTGGCAGACCTGCTCGTGGTTTAGGACCACTGAATGCAGCTAAACCCACCGTGGTTTACAGCATAATCCATAATGGACAACTGTGCCAAGAAAAGACATGTCATTTCCTGGCCTGCTGTGGAAGATAACAGCAGCTCAGCAGTACCAAATTCCTTGACAGAAGTCACCGTGTGAGGTAGCCCTGTCTTATTTACAGAAACCGACTAGCCTCAGTAGTCTCGTTAAACATTTAAGGTTTTGCTTGTTTTTCCTCAGCCTTAGGGCTCATTCAGATGACTGTACTGGCTCAGTGCTCGTATTGTGTAAATGGCTGGTCCACACTATACGGGCACTGGCTGTGGTGTGGATGCGGACCCATTGACCTGAATGGGTCCGCGATCCACAACTTACACTGTCCCAAAACAAAGTCGCCACCTGGATTTAACTAAACAAATAGTTATGAGCCTCCTATTGGATAATTACTGCATGGGCGATTATCTTTCAGCTGGCAACAAGTTATTTAACCCCAACTGGTGCAATGAGTTGCTTCTCATTTCTTAAACAACCATGTCGAAAGACACATCTCGTGGTCGTGGAAAAGATGTTAGTCTGTTTGAGAGGGGTCAAATCATTGGCATGCATCAAGCAGAGAAAACATCTAAGGAGATTGCAGAAACTACTAAAATTGGGTTAAGAACTGTCCAACGCATTATTGAAAACTGGAAGGATAGTGGGGACCAATCGTATTAGAGGAAGAAATGTAGCGGGGAAAAAATCCTGAATGATCGTGATCGGCGATCACTTAAACGTTTGGTGAAATCAAATCGAAAAAAAACAACCAGTAGAACTCAGGGCTATGTTTTATAGTGAAAGTAAGAGCATTTCCACACGCACAATGCTAAGGGAACTCAAGGGATTGGGACTAAACAGCTGTGTAGATGTAAGAAAACCACTAATCAGGTAGGCAAACCAGAATAAAGGCTTCAATTTGCTAGGGAGCATAAAGATTGGACTCTGGAGCAATGGAAGAAGGTCATGTGGTCTAATGAGTCCAGATTTACCCTGTTCCAGAGTGATGGGCGCATCTCGGTAAGAAGGAAGGCAGGTGAAGTGATGCACCCATCATGCCTAGTGCCTACTGTACAAGCCTGTGGGGGCAGTGCTATGATCTGTGGTTGCTGCAGTTGGTCACGTCTAGGTTCAGCAACAGTATGTGCTCCAAGAATGAGGTCAGCTGACTACCTGAACATACTGAATGACCAGGTTATTCCATCAATTTTTTCTTCCCTGGTGGCACGGGCATATTCCTAGATGACAATGCCAGGATTCATCGGGCTCAAATTGTGAAAGAGTGGTTCAGGGAGCAGGAGACATCATTTTCACACATGGATTGGCCACCACAGAGTCCAGACCTTAACCCCATTGAGAATCTTTGGGATGTGCTGGAGAAGGCTTTGTGCAGCAATCAGACTTTACCATCATCAATGCAAGATCTTGGTGAAAAATTAATGCAACACTGGATGGAAATAAATCTTGTGACATTGCAGAAGCTTATCGAAACAATGCCACAGCGAATGCATGCTGTAATCAAAGCTAAAGTTGGTCCAACAAAATATTTTTGGTGGATATGTTTTTTTTTGGACGGGCAGTGTATAACCGTAGATAGTACTTCACCTATCTTTTGCAGAGTGGAGGCACGGATCGGAAGCACTTCTCTGGCCTTCCGATCCTTGCCTCCGCACCCATGTTTGATCTTTGGCTGTATGTTGCAGATTGCGGACCCATTTAAGTCACTGGGTCCGCATTCGCAAGTGGAGTGCACACAGCCGGTGCTCGTGCATTGGGGACCATAATTTTGGGCACTGAGCCAGTGGATTAGTTTGAATGAGCCCTTAGGAGAACCCTGTACTTTCTATCTTCTGTGCAAATGTTCGGATGGCAGAACGATGTTCGTTAAGCTTCACCTTGATGTCCGGAATATCTGCCTGTTGTAAACTTTACCAGACAGGCACTTCATACATAGCGTTCATGCAGTTACAAATAATTTAGTGAGGGTGGTGTACAAAAACGTTTAATCGTGGAGGCTTGACAAGCAATGGAAATGTTCAATTTTTTGGACTATTTAGAAACGTTTGTTTTGTGCACATATCAAAATGATTTCCTAATGTCTTTCCCTTTGCAAGAATATCAGATGATCTCTAAAAATTCCTCTCTGTTTTGTATACCACTTGTCTACATACGCCAGTGTTTAAGAATAACACCTTGAACCATATAAGCATGGCTGTCATAGAAAGAAATTAAAACACTGGTCTACCATCTTGGTTTTTCAAACCGGCCGGGGTTCTTACTGCATCACGTATGGTCCTGACAATGTATTCCAACACAGCTCTGAGTGCTGACAGCAGGGGAATGGGAAGCTGTAGGAAAAAAAATAAGTGATCTGGACTCCATATCTGCAGTACTACTCATGTATTACTGTAGGTAATGATCCACAATTGTGTGACAGATTCTCTTTTAGGTGAGCTGACTTCTCTTCTTTTTCTTGCTGTGTCTTGTCTTGGTTACCTTGGTAAGATTCAGTTGACGACCTAAGGCTACTTTCACACTAGCGTTAAAGTTTACCAGTATTGAGTTCAGTCACAGGGGCTCAATACCGGAAAAAAAACATCAGTTTTGTCCTAATGCATTCTGAATGGAAAGCAAACCAGTATGCATCAGGATGTCTTCCGTTCCGTCCCTTTTACGGTATTTGGCATGCTGCAGTATTTTCCCCGGCCAAAATTCTGGAACACTTGCCAGAATGCTGGCATTTATTTCTATTGAAATGTATTAATGCTGGATCCGGTACCATTTGTTCAGGAAATTGCCGCATTGACAGATCCGTTTTGCATGCGCAGACCTTTAAAAATTTTAAAATAAATAAATACCGGATCCGTTTTTCCGAATGACACCGGAGAGACGGATCCGATATTTCAATGCATTTGTCAGACTGATCCGGAAACAAATGATCTTTTTGCATACGGATTTCTGGATCCGGCAGGCAGTTACGGCAACGGAACTGCCTGCCGGATTCTTCTAACGCTAGTGTGAAAGTACCCTAAAGGTGAATTCATCCTTCAGTGTACATCAGACGTATATATCAAGAGGAATTTCCGGCATATACTGTACCTCCTACATGTGCCATTTGCTTTATAGGCACACATTGCCATCCATCACCAATTTGATGTATACCACATGATATGTGTGTTTTTGTTTTGTATTTTTACTAGACACTTCTGTATAGAGAAAGAAAAGAAAAAGTATACCGCAAAATAATGTCCAAACATGCTGAAAGGACACTCTTTTGGCCACTGTTGGGTGAATAGGTGCCCATGGATAAGTTTGATGCTCACACAAGGAACATTTCTGACTTGTATGCCAAGTGTACCATGCAAATGCAATGTTAAAGGGGTTGGCCACCTTTTAGTTACTGTTGACCAATGTGCTTGTAAGATGACTATATGGCCCTAACTAATATGGTCTTTGAAGAAATGTGCCATTTTCTAGATTTAATAAGATATAAGTCTTTTGTGCTGTCCACACAGAAGTCCTGTCCATAAAATGGCTGCTGATGGAGATTCATGTGACCAGGCAAATCACCTTCTTGTGATGTCTCCTCTGTTCACATACACTGCACCTGCCATCTGCTCTTGAAATGGTAGTAGCTTAGTGGAGGTGTAGTGTGTCTGAATAGAGAAAACATCCCATGGAGGTAATTTGCCCGGTCACGTGACCTTCGATTAGCAGCCACCTAACGGACAGGACCTCTTTGTTGACAGCACAGATTTACCTAACAAGGGGACATGGTGTAGGAAGTATAGCAAATGACACAAAATATCAATAATGGCTATATGAGCAATTGTGTCAGTCATCTTACATATACATTGGTCACAAGTAGCAAGAAAGTGGACAACCCCTTTAAAAAGGATTTTATGGGATTTAAGTATTGATGGCCAAACACTCCGATCAGCTGTTTGAGGTAGGTGCTGGGGCTGAAAACTATGCAATGCTTGGAAGGCTTTGTCCACTGTAGTTTCCAGTGCTGGCATCCCGCAGATCATCTCCTATTTACTTGAATGGAAGCTGAGCTGTACTAGCGCCGCATGGCCACTACAAAGTGGATGGCACCTTGTGCTTCCAGCTACGTCCACTCTACAGTTTCAGGCACCAGTGGCTTCCTGATATAACAGATCGATAGTGCTTAGTGTCGGACCCCACTGATCAGATATTGATGACCTGCCATCAATATGTATTACTGTAAAATCTCTAACGCACCCTTTCTCTGATAACTGAACCTATGCATCACATGACAAGAACAGATTTTTTATTCCCTGAAAGATTCCTGTTAAATGACTGCAAGCAGAGTTTTTGACAATTGAAAGCAACTTACAGAAAGTATACTGGATACTTTAAGAACTTTGAGTCCCTTTTTTTTTGCTTAAAATGAATACTCTTTTAATTAGTCATTAAATATTCTATTGAAATATGATATTCAAGCACAACCTGCATTCATTCATGTATCAGTTGTCAATGTCACAGACGGTTAGAAAAAGTTAAATGTTCTTCAAAAGATTACTTGTTTCTGAAACCTTTCTTCAAAATGTAGTTTAAGAAAAAATCCTGCCACTCATCCCCACTCGAGAGCCTTCTTCTCCAGCTGTTGCTGTTTGGCCAGCCTGTTTCTCTATCAGGAGGATCTTGTATAAAAAGAGGGTCTGATCGAGGTCAGAAGCAGCATAAGTGCCTTGGCATGCTACTTTGATTAGTACAAGTGACGGCTACCCATGGATTCCAAATTTGATTCATTTTGTACCCTGGGCACTTTGCAGGCTTAAGTATGGGCTGATTGTCCCTGAAGAGCTTTGGCTAGAACAAAGACATAAGTCATATAGCAAAGGTTTTGACATGTGATCTTAAAGAGTTGATGTCACTAACAGCTGACCTATCATAAGACCATCGGAAGGATGCCAGAGAGAGTCTTATTTGTGAATTCTAGTCTGCAGCTCCCTGCTATTTTCTGCTTGGAAATAGCCTAATGCACATAATGGATTGATTTTGTAATCTCTTATAATACCATAAGCTTCTGATCCAGAGACTTTGACCCCTCACAGGTATAATAACCCTTTTATTTAGTCGTATAGGGTCTGTAGCTCACATTTAAAGAAGGAACTTTTTCACCACTTTTTGTCGTCTGCTTTAAAAACATTTGCTGTCAGAACAAAGTTTTTGTACCATCTATTTGAGAATTATTTCTCAAATAAATGATGAACTCATGTGAGGGTTTCTATTGGTATAATAAATAAAAAAAACTGTATATAAACCAACCCCCAGGAACACCCAAACCTGTTTGGAAATGCCGACTTCTAGGTGAGGCTTACATAAATTTCAAACGTTTTTGGCCCTGAAGAGCCTAACGTTGCCAGAATTAGGGACAATTTCTGCAAATTTGGGAACTGTAGTCAACTGCACAACCCTTTGATTTCCACTTTTTTCGTGATTAAAATGGCTTCCCATGAATGTTTAGCATGGGGTTCTGCACTGTCCAGCTCCTTCAGGATGTTTTTACACATTTTATTTATATTACAGTTTTTGTTGTAATGTTCACAATTTCAGGACAAGAACAACAATATGACTGCAGCATATACTCTTAAAACCTCCTAGCATTTACTTTATTTTTTGCTTCATAAGATGCACCTAGAAGAGGGATATGAGAATATTTTTTTCTTTAGATCTCAGATTAGACCCCCAATCAGACCTACTATATTAATCATACCTCAGCTCAGACCCCCATTGTTAACCACCTCAGCTCCCCTAGCTTAAACCCCCTTAATGACCAGACCACTTTTTACAATTCTGCACTACACTACTTTCACGGTTTATTGCTCGGACATACAACTTACCACCCAAATTAATTTTACCTCCTTTTTTTACCTCCTTTTCTTCTCACTAATAGAGCTTTCATTTGGTGGTATTTCATTGCTGCTGACATTTTTCCTTTTTTTTTTGTTATTAATCGAAATTTTTCAAACAAAACTACATTTCTATATACATTTTTCTCAAAATTTAATGTTCTACATGTCTTTGATAAAAAAAAAATGCAATAAGTGTATATTTATTGGTTTTCGCAAAAGTTATAGTTTACAAACTATGGTACAAAAATGTGAATTTCCACATTTTGAAGCAGCTCTGACTTTCTGAGCACCTGTCATGTTTCCTGAGGTTCTACAATGCCCAGACAGTAGACTTGTGACAAAAAATAAACTTGTGTCTTCTTTCCAAAATGGGGTCACTTGTGGGTCATTTATACTGCCCTGGCATTTTGGGGGACCTAAAGCGTGAGAAGTAGTTTGGAATCCAAATGCGTAAAAAATGCCCTGTGAAATCGTAAAGATACTCTTTGGAATTTGGGCCCCTTTGCGCACCTAGGCTGCAAAAAAGTGAGATAAATATCTCTGTAAAAGACAACTTTTCCTTTTTTTTTTTTTTTTTAATACAAAGTTGTCATTTTACAGAGATATTTCTCTCACCCAGCATGGGTATATGTAAAAAGACACCCCAAAACACATTGCCCTACTTCTCCTGAGTACGGCGATACCACATGTGTGACACTTTTTTGCAGCCTAGGTGCGCAAAGGGGCCCAAATTCCAATGAGAATCTTTACGATTTCACAGGGCATTTTGTACGCATTTGGATTCCAAACTACTTAAAATGCCAGGGCAGTATAAATACCCCACAAGTGACCCCATTTTGGAAAGAAGACACCCCAAGGTATTCCGTGAGGGGCATGGCGAGTTCCTAGAATATTTTGTTTTTTGGCACAAGTTAGCGGAAATTGATTATATATATATATATATATATATATATATATATATATATATATATATTTTTTTTTTTTCTTACAAAGTCTCATATTCCACTAACTTGTGACAAAAAATAAAAATTTTCATGAACTCACCATACCCCTCACGGAATTCCTTGGGGTGTCTTCTTTCCAAAATGGGGTCACTTGTGGGGTATTTATACTGCCCTGGCATTGCGTGTAGAATTATTAGGCAAATGAGTATTTTGACCACATAATCCTCTTTATGCATGTTGTCTTACTCCAAGCTGTATAGGCTCGAAAGCCTACTACCAATTAAGCATATTAGGTGATGTGCATCTCTGTAATGAGAAGGGGTGTGGTCTAATGACCAACACCCTATATCAGGTGTGCATAATTATTAGGCAACTTCCTTTCCTTTGGCAAAATGGGTCAAAAGAAGGACTTGACAGGCTCAGAAAAGTCAAGAATAGTGAGATATCTTGCAGAGGGATGCAGCACTCTTAAAATTGCAAAGCTTCTGAAGCGTGATCATCGAACAATCAAGCGTTTCATTCAAAATAGTCAACAGGGTCGCAAGAAGCGTGTGGAAAAACCAAGGCGCAAAATAACTGCCCATGAACTGAGAAAAGTCAAGCGTGCAGCTGCCAAGATGCCACTTGCCACCAATTTGGCCATATTTCAGAGCTGCAACATCACTGGAGTGCCCAAAAGCACAAGGTGTGCAATACTCAGAAAGACGACCACCACTGAACAAGACACACAAGCTGAAACGTCAAGACTGGGCCAAGAAATATCTCAAGACTGATTTTTCTAAGGTTTTATGGACTGATGAAATGAGAGTGAGTCTTGATGGGCCAGATGGATGGGCCCGTGGCTGGATTGGTAAAGGGCAGAGAGCTCCAGTCCGACTCAGACGCCAGCAAGGTGGAGGTGGAGTACTGGTTTGGGCTGGTATCATCAAAGATGAGCTTGTGGGGCCTTTTCGGGTTGAGGATGGAGTCAAGCTCAACTCCCAGTCCTACTGCCAGTTTCTGGAAGACACCTTCTTCAAGCAGTGGTACAGGAAGAAGTCTGCATCCTTCAAGAAAAACATGATTTTCATGCAGGACAATGCTCCATCACACGCGTCCAAGTACTCCACAGCGTGGCTGGCAAGAAAGGGTATAAAAGAAGAAAATCTAATGACATGGCCTCCTTGTTCACCTGATCTGAACCCCATTGAGAACCTGTGGTCCATCATCAAATGTGAGATTTACAAGGAGGGAAAACAGTACACCTCTCTGAACAGTGTCTGGGAGGCTGTGGTTGCTGCTGCACGCAATGTTGATGGTGAACAGATCAAAACACTGACAGAATCCATGGATGGCAGGCTTTTGAGTGTCCTTGCAAAGAAAGGTGGCTATATTGGTCACTGATTTGTTTTTGTTTTGTTTTTGAATGTCAGAAATGTATATTTGTGAATGTTGAGATGTTATATTGGTTTCACTGGTAAAAATAAATAATTGAAATGGGTATATATTTGTTTTTTGTTAGGTTGCCTAATAATTATGCACAGTAATAGTCACCTGCACACACAGATATCCCCCTAAAATAGCTAAAACTAAAAACTACTTCCAAAAATATTCAGCTTTGATATTAATGAGTTTTTTGGGTTCATTGAGAACATGATTGTTGTTCAATAATAAAATTAATCCTCAAAAATACAACTTGCCTAATAATTCTGCACTCCCTGTATGTATATATATGTAATATATATAAATTTCCGCTAACTTGTGAAAAAAAAAAAATCTATGAACTCGCCATGCCCCTCAAAAGTGATCTTTATAGCGACGCAGCGATTTTACTGTGTTTTTGCAGTGATCAGAAAAAAAAATTCTGTCACTGCGGTGGGGCGGACTGAACGCAAGTGTGCGCACAAGATCAGGCCTAATCGGGCGAACACTGCGTTTTTTGTAGAGCCTATAGAACATGTCCTATTCTTGTCCGCAATTGCAAAACACAAACGGATGTCTGAATAGAGCCTTACTGGGGGGTGATCAATGACAGGGGGGTGATCAGGGAGTCTATATGGGGTGATCAGGGGTTAATAAGTGACAGGGGGGGGTGTGGTGTTTGGTGCTACTTACAGAGCTGCCTGTGTCCTCTGGTGGTCGATCCAAGCAAAAGGAACCACCAGAGGACCAGGTAGCAGGTATATTAGATGCGGTTAACAAAACAGCGTCTAATATACCTTTTTGGGGTTAAAAAAATCGCATCTACAGCCTGCCAGCGAATGATCGCCGCTGGCAGGCTGTAGATGTACTCGTTTACCTTCCGATCCTGTGAACGCGCGCTCCTGCGCGTTCACAGGAAATCTTGCGTCTCGCGAGATGACGCGCCGAAGCGTGAAGGAGGAATGAATCGACCGCCTCCGGAACGCAATCCTGCATTAGTCGGTCCGGAGGCGGTTAATCATATCCCCAATGTTAATTAGACCTCAACTCAGACCCCCAATGTTAGACTGCAACTCAGACCTCCAAAAAAGACCCAGGATTAGACACTCAAACAGACCTGAGAACAGACCCCCAATATTATTCAGACCTCAGATAAGACAAAAAAATATATAAATCGACTCACCTCTACTGTTCCGGTCGCCGCTCCTGAAAGCCAGACATCGCACAGTGTGGGGTCACAGAGCGAACCTATATCCTCATGTTGTGTAGAGGTCACAGCACAGCATGTGGCCCCGGCAGACGAAGACCAGGGACCGGTGAGTACAGAGCCAGCACAGGGAGCTCTGTATTCACTGCTTCCCGGTCTTTTTGTACCAGCCATTTAAAGGGGTAATGCCATGGTTTCATGTAAGGGCTCATGCACATGACCGTATATCTTTTGCGGTCCTCAAAAAATACTGAGACTTCCGTGTGCATTCCGTATTTTGCAGGAACAGAACAGCTGGCCCCCAATAGAACAGAACTATCCTTGTCCGTAATGCAGACATTAATAGGACATGTTCTATTTTTTTTGCGGAATGGACATACGGAAACAGAATGCACATGGAGTAACTTTTTTTTTTGCGGACCCATTGAAATGAATGGTTCCGCATACGGTCTGCAAAAAAAACTTAACTGACACGGAAAGAAAATATGTTTATGTGCATGAGCCCTAAAACCTAAAAATCAGGAATGATTTATTCTCTGACCTGTAAGAAAGGTACATGGTGTAAACTGTATTGAAGGTAAAAAAAAAATATATATTTTTTTTAAAATAAGTTATCCACTTCCTTCTGTTCCTCAGCTGTGCCGTGTGACCGACACTCTGACTCTCCAACTGACAGTGTCTTAGGTCCCTTTCAGATGAGCGAGTTCCACGTATCGGACTCGCTGCATGAGTATGCGGCAGCTCCTGTCATGACCTCCCAGCACTGACTGGGTCGCATAACATTATATTGATTTATGATGCTATGTAACCCTTACAGTTCTGGAATGTATTGGATAACACTGGCATAATAAGATCTCTATTAGCGTGAATAGGACAAGGGATCAAAAGATCCTAGGTTCTAGAACCCTAAGGAGGCTAATAGTTATTAAATAAAAAGTTTAAAAAAAAAGTTTAAATCACCCTCTTTTCCCTATTTTGTAAATAAAAATAATTAATATAAAAAAATAAACATATAAGGTATTGCCGTGTCCGAATATGTCTGAACTATTAAAAAATTTAAAAAAATTCCTGTGTGGTGAACGCTGTAACGGAAAAAAAAAAAAAAACACATGATTCAGCATTTTTTTGTCACCTTTCCCTCCCCAAAAAAAAGATCATAAAGTCATACATACCATAAAAGTGGTATCAATGAAAACTACAGTTCATCCTGCAAAAAACAAGCCCTCGTACAGCTCTGTGGATTGAAATCTAAAAAAGTTATGGCTGTCCTAAAACGATGCAAAGAAATTTTTTATTTTTTTGAAAATGCTTTTATTTTTTTCAACGTATTAAAAATAAAAACCTATACAATTTTGGTATCCCTGTATTTGTATTGAGCCGCAAAATAAGAACGTCATGTCATTGTGACTGCTGTGATGTCAAAACCCCAAAAATTTTGTCGGAATTGTGTTTTTGTTTGTTTTTTTATTTAGCCCCACAAATAATTTTTCCCTGTTTTTCACCAACCAACATGGTAAATTAAATGGTGCCCTTAAAAAATACAACTTATCCCACAAAAAAATAGGCCCTCATATGGCTATATGAATGGAACATTTAAAAAGTTATGTCGATTGGAACTTGGGGAGATAAAAACAAAAATGCAAAACCAAAAATGGGCCCTGTACTTAAGGATGATGTTGTTTTTGCTGTGTTTAGTATGTGTAGTTTTTATTTTAATGAAATAAATAGATTTTTACCAAATAAATACTACTTGTGAACATTAAGGCCCCTTGCAGACGAGCGTGTCTGGATGCGTCCCACTGCATTGCGGCAAACCCGCGCGAGTAGGTACTCAATTGCAGTCAGTTTTGACTGCGATTGCGTTCCGATGTTCAGTTTTTATCGCGCGGGTACAATGTGTTTTGCACGCGCGTGATAAAAAACTGACTGTGGTACCCAGACCCGAACTTCTTCACAGAAGTTCAGGTTTGGGTTAGTTGTAGTGTAGATTGGTTATAAGGGAAAATAATAGCATTCTGAATACAGAATGCATAGTACAATAGGGCTGGAGGGGTTAAAAAAAATAAATAAAAATAATTTAACTCACCTTAATCCACTTGTTCGCACAGCCCGCATCTCTTCTGTCTTCATCTGTGAGCAATAGGACCTTTTGATGACGTCACTGCGTTCATCACATGGTCCATCACCATGGTGATGGATCATGTGATGAGCGTAGTGACGTCATCAAAGGTCCTATTGCTCACAGATTAAGACAGAAGAGATGCCGGCTGCGCAAACAAGTGGATTAAGGGGAGTTAAATTATTTTTATTTATTTTACTATGCAAGTCTTCTACAAGATCATTAATAAATATATTGAAGAGAATAGGGCCCAATACTGACCCCTGAGGTACCCCACTAGTGACAGTGACCCAATCTGAGTGTGTACCGTTAATAACCACCCTCTGTTTTCTATCACTCAGCCAGTTACTTACCCACATACAGATGTTTTCTCCCAGTCCGAGCATTCTCATTTTATATACTAAACTTTTATGTGGTACGATGTCAAATGCTTTGGAGAAGCCCAGATATACGACATCCATTGATTCGCCGCTTACAAGTCTAGAACTTACCTCATCATAACTGATTAAATTAGTTTGGCATGACCAATCCCTCACGAAGCCATGCTGATATGGCGTTATTTGCTTATTTCCGTTGAGATGCTCTAAGATAGTATCTCTTAGAAAACCTTCAAACAGTTTACCCACAACAGATGTTAAACTTACCGGCCTATAGTTTCGGGGCTCTGTTTTTGGACCCTTTTTGAATATTGGCACCACATATGCCACGCGCCAATCCTGTGGGACACTCCCTGTCAGTATAGAGTACTTAAATATCAGAAATAAGGGTCTGGCTATGACATTACTTAATTCCCTTAGTATACGGGGGTGTATGCCATCCGGTCCTGGCGATTTTGTCTATTTTAATCTTTTTAAGTCGCTAAATCCCCAATAGAAAAGGTTACATAGATTTTAATACACTGCTATTGTTTCTGCTTTCAATACATCAGGTTTAAGCTCGAGTCCAAGCAGAGACAAAGCGATCACAGCAGTGTCTTGTGTAAGGATACGGCTACACAATGACATTTGTTGAGCGTCATTTTTTGTAATGAGAGTCTGTGCTGTCGCACTGCAACGAGACATGCTGCACCACGACAGTCGCACAAAAATCCATCCAAGTTTGAATTTTCTGTGACTTGTGTCGCTGTCGCAGCATGTTGAAACCCGACACCATTGGCCATCATTACAAAAAATGTTGTGCGACACGTCACAGTGTAGTTGCACCCTTTTATTGCTCGACAAATGCCGTTGTGTAGCCGTGCCATAAGGCACCTAACACAGGACTTAAAGGGGTTCTCCAAGATTTTCTTTTTAAATGGGCACAGAGCAGGGGCCAGTATAAAAATAGACAAAAAAAACTTTACCTTTCAAATGTCCCGCTGCTCCAGTGCTGCCTCTCCAGTGCCATCATCTCCATTTAGATCCTCTGTTGGGTCAGCCAAAATCTGCCTAGATATATAAAATATTCAGCCCAATGTACAGGTATAGAAGTTTACACTTTTAAAAGTTTTTTTTTTTTTTTTTTTCATTACAACAAGAGATGGTGTGCATCTGTTTTCTGGATTGGTGGGAAACTAAGTTTGCACCCCCATGATCAGAATGCTATGACATATCCTAGAAACTTGCCATGAGAATATGCCTTTAAGATGTAAAACAAATATAAAAAGTACTATACATAAAAATACACATGCAGAAAAAAAAATTTCAACATCATAATGAATTTTAATAGGCATAATTTGTATGACCACAAAACAGATACACATACTTTGGTATCAAAAAAATAAGAGTTATGAGCACTAGAATGATAAGGTGTGAACACTAGTAAGGCTGTATTACACAGCCTGATTCTGTCGGCGATTGTCAGAAAGGAAGCGTTCCTTCCCGGCAATCGCCTGCCCGCTAGAGGAGGAGACCGCTGCTATTACATCCAGCAATCTGCTCCACAGCATGAGGAGGAGCGATCGTTATGCCATCACTTATCCCCATGCTGTCTAGTTGTTGTCGGCAGCAGATTCTGATTAGACACCATGATCTCCCGCGGCCGACAAAGGAAGATTTTTAACCATGCTGAAAGATCCCGATGAACAAGTGTTTGCTCGTTCATCGGGTAATTGACGGCAGTATTAGACTGCCAGGTCATCACTAACAAGCGTTCCTAAAAATGCTTGTTAGCAATGATTGGCCCAAAAATCGCCTGCTGTAATACAGGCTCTAGGAAGACTACAATCAGCCTGGTCCCTAGGGGTGTAATCACACCTACATGGAATACTACAATGAAGTATTATTGATTTAAAAAAAAAAAATGAAACGTATATTCAGGTGACCTATAATCCTATCCTAACTGACCCTGAACAGTAATGGAACTTCAGTATGTGTCAAGTAGGAGGTCCACATCTCCCTTTCTGTAAAGCCCTTCATGGAACCAGGTACATAATTAGGTCTTCTGTGCTACTGAGAAGATAACAAGGGAGTTAATCCTGGTCACCACCGATAACATGCTACTACAGTCCTGATCAAAAGTTTAAGACCACTTGAAAAATGGCAAAAAATCCTATTTGGCATGGCTGGATCTTAACAAGGTTCCAAGTAGAGCTTCAACATGCAACAAGAAGAAATGGGAGTGAGACAAACCATTTTTTGAGCATTCAATTTAATGAAAACAACGAATAAACTGAAACAGGCTGTTTTTCAGCTGATCAAAATTTTAGGACCACATGCCTTTAAAAGGCCAAATCTGTGAAAAGATGTGGATTCATTGTCATTTTCTGTCAGGTAGTCAGTCACACGTTGTGATTGCAAAGGCAAAAAAAATCTTCCTTTTTGAACGTGGTCGGGTTGAACTGCATAAGCAGGGTCTCTCACAGCGCGCCATCGCTGCTGAGGTGGGACGCGGTAAGACAGTCATTTGGAATTTCTTAAATGATCCTGAGGGTTATGGAACAAAAAAGTCAAGTGGAAGACCCCAAAAAATTTCATCAGCACTGAGCCGGAGGATCCAATTGGCTGTCCGTCAAGATACTGGACGATCCTCGACCCAAATTAAGGCCCTTACTGGTGCTGACTGCAGCCCCATAACCATCAGACGGCATCTGAGACTGAAGGGCTTCAAAAACAAAAAACGTCTTCAAAGACCTCGTCTCCTTGAACGCCACAGAACTGCTCGTTTGGACTTTGCAAGAGAGCACCAAACATGGGACATTCAAAGGTGGAAGAAAGTTTTATTCTCTGATGAGAAAAAATTTAACCTTGATGGTCCTGATGGTTTCCAACATTACTGGCATGACAAGAAGATCCCACCTGCGATGTTTTCTACGCGCCACAGTGGAGGGGGCGCCATAATGATCTGGGGTGCTTTTTCCTTCAGGGGAACAATGGAGCTTCAGGAAGTGCAGGGGCGTCAAACGGCCGCTGGCTATGTCCAGATGTTGCAGAGAGCATTCCTCATGACTGAGGGCCCTCGTCTGTGTGGTAACGACTGGGTTTTTCAACAGGACAACGCTACAGTACACAATGCCTGCAGGACAAGGGACTTCTTCCAGGAGAATAACATCACTCTTTTGGCCCATCCTGCGTGTTCCCCTGATCTAAATCCAATTGAGAACCTTTGGGGATGAATGGCAAGGGAAGTTTACAAAAATGGACAACAGTTCCAGACAGTAGATGGCCTTCGTGCGGTCGTCTTCACCACTTGGAGAAATGTTCCCACTCACCTCATGGAAACGCTTGCATCAACCATGCCGAAACAAATTTTTGAAGTGATAAACTATAACGGCGGAGCTTGAGTTCATGTTTGGAAGTTGGATTTCTGTTTTGGGGGGGTTTAGTTTTTTTTTGGAGGTGTGGTCCTAAACTTTTGATCAGCTGAAAAACAGCCTGTTTCAGTTTATTCGTTGTTTTCATTAAATTGAATGCTCAAAAAATGTTTTGTCTCGCTCCCATTTCTTCTTGTTGCATGTTGAAGCTCTACTTGGAACCTTGTTAAGATCTAGCCATGCTAAATCTGATTTTTTGCCATTTTTCAAGTGGTCTTAAACTTTTGATCAGGACTGTAGTAACAATAGTATTAACCTAATCGCTTAATTTGGGCTTTCTTACCTGAATGTTCTTATGTGGCCATTATTTCCAGTTTTAACTATCTTCCAGATGTAAGCTTCTACTTGTATGTCTTATTTGGTCAATGCCAAACCCTAAATGTATTCTGATTCAGTCTTTTGTATGGTGTTTGGTGTTCAAAAATAATTTACCTAAGTGATATATAATTGTGAATGTGTGTTGTAAATATTGCTGCCTATCTGAATCCTATATCATATCAAATATGTGCATGCATGACCACAGCCTTTGATAGGAACAGGGTAAGGCCTCTTGCACACGAACATATTTTATTTCCGTTCCGTTTTTGCGGTTTCCGATTGCAGTCCATATGACGAACCATTCATTTCAATGGTTCCGCAAAAAAAAAAATGTTATGTACTTCGTGTGCATTCGTTTCCGTATTTACGTTCTGCTAAAAGATAGAACTTGTCCTATTATTGTCCGCATAACGGATAAGGATAGTACTGTTCTATTAGGGGCCAACTGTTCCATTCCGCAAAATACGGAATGCATACGGACGTCATCCGTATTTTTCGCAGATCCGTTTTTTGCGGACCGCTAAATACATACAGTTGTGTGCAAGAGGCCTAATAGGCACCACATTCTCAAGTGTCCCAATTATTTGCCCCCTTCTAATCAGACATTTAGCACACTTCCTAATGATATCTGATAACATCCAAAAAACTTGGGTTCGAAGTTGTCTTTTTTTCCTGTATAATTTTTTGCTCTGCCATGGATATCAACTGATTGAGAAAATGATTGCAAATTGACAATAGTTCCCAATTTTTTTTATGATGATAAAAATAATCCTCATGATGAAGCTGACAAAGAGTGATACAGGCTGATATACTGTACTTTTGTTACTAGTCAGAGTCCTATAGCAATGAATAGGATTTAGTGACTAAGCCATCATAATCTGTTTTTAAATGTGTTTTAAGTGTGACTATAGCCAAAATGTGATCTCTGGATCCAGCCACGGGGATACTAATATAGACTTGATGCAACACCTAAAAAAGGATTACATGGATTTAGATGAGTTTCTACTGGTCTACGTTTTCTGTGATCTGCTAGTGCCCTCTGCTGTCTACAGTGACAAATTCGACTAAAACACATTGTTACAAATAGCCAACCTTCATAATTATTATATTAGTATAGTATATTTATATTAGTATATTTGCATGTACCTTTCTGACTGCAATGGCAAATTTTGTCTGAAGGTATTTTATTATATCTTGTTTCTTATTGGTATAAAATACAAGTGCTGTCCCTTTTTACATATACTGTAGCACCAACATACTGTATGATGTTCATAGATGACTGTAGATGTTCTTCAGACTGTCTTAAAGTGGTGGGCTTAGGACAACTTTTTATAATCAAACAGGTTATACGGTTCAATCATTATTTTATTAAGGCATATGAATGAATAATGAATAAGTATATCCAATACATGTACAAAAGAAATGCAGAGGCCAAATACTGGCCGTACAAATGAATCAGAGGTAGTAGTACAGTCTATAAGTAGCTATATAAAACATAACTGGCAAATAACAAGCCAATGTGGACTTCTGGAATTGAGGATAATATCACATATAATATACATTCTCTATTCCTAGACAGACAACCACACAAGACAAGGACGAACATCAACAGAAGTGACAGATCAAGACATGACTTAGACAAAAGGAAGGGGAGGGGTATAGAATGAAGGGCCTCTACCATTTGTATTACTTCAGGAACTACTACCTGGAATGATACCCGTTGTTAACCAATCATGGAAGGTCGTGGAGGTGCGAAACTGGCTCCATGGGTCCCAAATCCTCCAGAAAGCCGAAGCAGACTCTGTACTCATAGCACTTAACTCCTCCATATGAACTAGTGTGTCTAGGGTGCTAGACCAGGTCACTCTCAAAAGACTCTCTGTAGACCTCCATTGACGGGGGATTATCTGTCTCATAGCTAGGATAAACAAGTGAAGGGCACCCTTCTTAATCTGTGAAATCTGCCCTGAGAACATAGATAGAAGAGCTATCGCTGGTGTAGGCGTAACAGCTGCCTTGTATAAGTAATTTATATAAGACACAGATATCTCGCCACAGGGGTGCTACACCCGGACAGTCCCACCAGATATGTGTCATCGAGCCCTTTGCAGCAAGACACCTCCAGCATACATCTGGCACCTGGGGATAGAATTGGCACAATCGTACTGGGGTCCTATACCATCTGGTAAGGATTTTGTAGTTAAGTTCCTGTAGATTACAGGACACAGTTAACTTATGAGTGAAGAGGAGTGATCTAGACCATTGGTCTACCGAGAAAGTGGATCCCAGTTCCGATTCCCAATCAGACATGAATTTAGGTCTAGCTCCCTGAGTACTTATGGAAGAGTCCCCCTTCTCCCCAGAGTTCAACATGGCATACAGTAGAGATATAGCATGATCAGGAGCTGAGCTTGCTGTACTCATTTTCTCAAATTAAGTTAAGAGGGGACATGACTGCAATCCAGGCATCAGGGATTTGATAAAGCTTCGTAGTTGAAAATAAAGGAGCCAGTGTCCAGGACCCGAAGGTATAATGTGGGAGAGGTCTTCAAGAGGGAGAAGGACATTCTGTTTATATATGTATCAAACAGGTTATAAAAGAAACTGAAATGGGCTTCTGATATCTGAGACTCTTATTATTGCTAAGAACAGTCCCTAATGGTGTCTGGAAAAAGTTGATGAGTATAGCCAAGCAAGCATGTTTGGCTAATTCTTATGTTCAACTATAGCACAGAGATTCCTATGTTTGCAGCCTCAGTGATAGACATTCAAATTTAACCAGAATTATAGAGCCAAGTTAGTACCGGCAATAACATGTTGTTGGAATCAGTGTGTGGACGGGCTTCGGTGATAATAGATTTCACCGGATTCAGTGGTTTAAAAGTCCAGTACCGTTTATTTTTCATCCAAGTTATACAGTCACTTGAGTGAATCCATGGCACCAAAACAGAACATAAACAACAACAAAAAGTATTTGCCTTCTGGGTGCTCTCTAAACAGTGGGTTTGTTCTAACTCGAATAGCCCTTTAAGTGTAAAGTTACACACAGGAACAAAATTATAAATCCCAACCGAGCTGTGAGGGGAAGAAAAATAAAAGGGGAGGGTAAAGGATACCCCCCATTAGCACCTCCCCAAACACCTAAAAATTCTGTGTACCTAACCAATGATGCAGTTTTTGTCCGGCCACCTCTCGGCATGTTTGCCGTGCTGCGGCCGGACCTCTGGCCCGACCTTATTATATGGAATGGGCCTGGAGCGGACTTCAGGCTGCACACATGGACTAGCGTTAGTATGGATCCGGCAGTCTGTTCCCCTGCCGGACCCTGCTATCGCTAATGTTAAAGTAGCCTAACAAAGTAGTGGCTCACCCACTGCCACTTCAGGATGGCATCTGGTCTAAAACCTGTCGCAGACTCTACTCTTAATTTTCCAGGCGCACCTTCAAGATGGAATCTGTTCCGAAAGCAGTCACAGGCTTGTGGGCTGCTGGCAGTATAGGCCCGGTGCAGTGCAGAGACAGGTGCACTGGTGTGTCAGGTAGGCTGCGGAAAATGGAAGGGGTCTGATGTGTAGACAATTCTAGCAAGGGTGATGGAGTATTTAAACTAGGTATGATGGAGGAGGGTACATTTGAAAATGAAGTGGTAGATAGGTCAGAGAGATCTGGTGGGTGAATATATTGGTGGTGCACAAATGGATTATTGGGGGTTATTAGGAGATAGTTTGTAACGTGGATCTCCCTATTACCTAATAACCTAACACTGGAATGCAACATGCCGACAAAACCTCAAGAATTCACATTCCGGGAACTGAACTGTACAACATTAGTAATTTTAAAGGGTTTTCCCGAGACTTTTTACTGATGATCTGTCCTCATGATAGATCATCCGTATCTGATCAGTGGGGGTCTGACACCTAGGACCCCCGCAAATCAGCTGTTTGAGAAGGCAGTAGTACAACTGCCTTCTCTCCGCTCATAAAGCACAGCATCATACATTGTACAGCGGCTGTGCTTCACTTCAATGAGGCAGAGATACACCACACCATTAGTTTTCTAAAATGCATCAATATGAGAGATAGATGGGAATAAACATGGAGTCAGTCATGTGAGACGTCATGTGAAAATCAAAAGGATCATGTGACCTGGCATTTAGTTAACTGCCAAGGTATCTAACAGGTGAATAGTAGTGTATTGTGGAGCAGAACATATGCAATATATACAGTATTACTACCTGCAACAGTGCCTCATGCAGTGGCGGATCCAGAGCCTGGTCTCGGGAGAGGCACTTCCAGATTATTTTCTGTCCGCCGCCACAAAACAATGGTGCTTATAGAACAGACTATACAGTGTATGCTATATGTGTATAACAAACATATTTCACATGAAAACTTACAATTACTTGGCTTGGCCCTTGGGGATCTCAGACACCACTTCAACACTTGGCTGGGGGGCTCGGCGGAGCTGATGTGTTTTATCCTAATGAGAAAGATTTCATAATAAGGATTTGGAGAAGGGGCAGAGGAATAGCAGAGCAGGGAGAGGCTGGTGCTGCTACTAGGGGCTCATACCATGGGGGAGTAATAAAGCCCACCATAATGCCCCCCCAGTAGAAATAATTCTCCTTATAATGTGACAGTGCAAAAAATACCCCCTTGTAATGCTCCCAGTTGAGCTAATGTCCCCATAGTGCCCCCATAATGTGCCAGTATAAAATACCACTATATAGTGCCCCCAGTAAATGCCCCCATAGTGCTCCTCTCCCCCCTTCCTCCTAGTGCCCCCACAATGTACCAGTATAAAATGCCCCAGTATACGCCCTCAGTGTCCCCCATAATTTGCAAGTATAAAATACCCCTTCTTAGTGCCCCCCGTAGATGACCCCATAGTACTCCTCTCCCCCCTTCCTCATAGTACCCACCATAATGTGTCCCAGTATAAAATTCTACTGTACAGAGCCCCCCATATAAAACAACCCTTCTTTGTGGCCTCAGTAGATGCCCCTATAGTGCCCCCAATAATGTGCCAGTAATAACAGCCCCCCATCCTGTGCCAGTAATAACAGCCCCCCATCATGTGCCAGTAATAACAGCGCCCCCATCATGTGCCAGTAAAAACAGCCCCCCCATCATGTGCCAGTAAAAACAGCCCCCCCATCATGTGCCAGTAAAAACAGCCCCCCCATCATGTGCCAGTAAAAACAAACACTTATACTTACCACCTTGGCAGCGATGCGATGCAGGCCTCTTCCGGCCTGTGTCCCGCGCTATACGGCTCAGGCGGCGTGATTCGCGCCGCCTGCGCCGGCCTCTGATAGGCTGCAGGCACTAGGCCTTTCAGACTATCAGAGGAAGGGAAAGGGGCACGCCTCTCCCCTGCCTCACCCAGACATCGCGATACAGATTACTATGGAGATGAACGCTTCCACAATGGAAGTGTTCATCTCCCTCTGCCCCGCCGCCGCCCCCCACTTCTGAGTAGCTCGGGGGGGGGGGAATTGCCCCGTTGCCCCTCCCCCCCTTGGATCCGCCAGTGGCCTTATGTCTGTCAGTGTAGAAGCAGATCTCTGCATGTGCTGTTTGTTTTTTCACAAAAATTTATAAACAAAACATGACAACATCACTTAGAGACGGGCAGCCATTTTACACATCACTAGCGACAGACACACAATGTTGTAGTTACTACAATAATATTAAATACAATAAAAGTTATGATTCCACTATCAGTCCTATTTACTTATCACATGAATTTGTTCTGTGTGTTGACCCAGCACATGTATGTCATGTAACACTGCTTACTGAATGTCTGAGTGTCAGATGACTGATGCCACGTTTCAGTTAGGCCATGGATGCATTACACAGGACTGATACACAGGCTATACCATTCTTCTGCATATAGGGGTCAACTGCCTGATATAAGGAAAGTATGTGTGCAAAATTTGAAATATGTTTACCGGAATACCACTTTAACATTTATCACTGTTGGCTTCCTTGGGGATACTCGGTACGAACGTCCTGTCACTAAGGGGTACTTGGTGTGAAAATATTGAGAACCACTGATTTAGAGGATGGGATTAATAGCACTGTTTCTATTTTTGCAGATGACACTAAGCTATGTAGTACTGTACAGTCCGTGGAAGATGACCATGAACTACAAGCTGACTTAGACACTCTTGTTTGGGCCTTCACTCGGCAAAAGAGATTCAATGTTGATAAATTTAAAGGAAAGTATTGAAGGAATAGCTCACTCTTATGCAAATAAGGACCAGGTGCTCTAGGCCAGAAAAACTGTATCACCCTTACAGACAAGTATTAGAAAATAAATAAATGAATTGGACTGGCACTCTGTATGTGTGGTAATATGGAATAAATACAATAAATAATGCAATAAAAGGTGATCACAATTTAATTCATAAGCAAAATACAATAAAATGCACAATAAAATAAAAGCATACGTGAACGCTAAAAATTGATGGATAGCAGCACTGGCATATAATAGTTCCTTTGTTAGTTCATGATATAAAGTTCATGTCTTGTAAACAACCAAACTTAATTGGGTAGAATAGTTGTCCTTTCAATCACAGAGTTCTATAAAGTACAAAAGAACGCATGCAGGCGTAAAGTCTGATAATTTGTGCAGCTTGTGCAAAAAGTTCAGCACAGATAAGTTGTCTCCTGAATAGCGATAAGTTGCAGTCACTATAATATAGTACTCCAAGGTAAGAGAGTTGTGTCGGATCTTACCTTAAGCCGGCTGGAGTAGGGAACAAAGTCACTCACGTGTGTGGTGCGAATGATCCCGCACTTGGAAGTAGACACCGGAGCAGTGCGGTCTATGGCGTGCTGCTGGCTTGACCGTCTGTATCGCAGGGTATGCTGCGTCCCACGTGATCCGTGACGTACCTCCGGTCTGGGATTCTGACAAGGTATCGCGAGACCTGGTATGCGGCAGTCAAAGTAGCAAGAGCTATGCTCGGCAGATCCTGAATGGAGTTTTTCACTGGAGCGCTCCAGTTGTTACAATGAATTGTTCACAGATTCTTTTCTCATCTGTGTGTATGGAGAAGGCCTTGATTATAATGGGAGTATATCAGCTGGTTACGCCAGACGCGTTTCGGGGACCTCTTCCCCTTCCTGCCACTGAGGAACCTCAGGGTGGCTGCGAGAGACCTTCAACAGAAGTCACTAAGTTGAGAACAATGTAAAATGCCCTCAAAAAACAAAGGGGCACTGCCTCCGACTGGAGAAGAAAAAGTTCAGTCTCCGGAAGTGTCAAAGCTTCTTTACTGTAAGAACTGTGAAACTGTAGAATAGTCAACTCAGCATGTCTTCACAACAGGAAAAGTGGATGGTTTTGAAAAGGATCTGTCACCTCTCCTGATATGCCTGTTTTAGTAAATAATTATATTTTACATGAAATTACAATTTTGGATAATCTTTTATTATCACTCTATGTTGATCCATTTTTCTGTTTTTCTTTCTAGAAGTTTATGGATAAAGGTAAAGATGGGGGTTACCAGTTTACAGTGTGCCCCTGCAAAGTCTGACCTTGTCCAATCAATGCTGCTAATGTCAGCCTGTACAGGGACACACCCCAAATGGTATCAACCATCTGTACCTTCATCCATAAACTTCTAACAGGAATAGGTGAACAACAGCACAATATAGAATCATAAGAAAAGATGCTCCAGAATTGATATTACATGAGGAATAGAAGTAGTTATTAAAACAGACATGTCAGGAGAGGTGACACGTCCTCTTTAAAAAAAAAAAGGCTTAGATGCTGGCTCATTGTGACACGTGCAGTGTTCCATCAGTTGTCCTTGGAAGATGATGGACCATTGTGTCCAGTATTGTGTCCATTGTCCCTGAAGTATTCTGGCCTATTGTGACATGCACAGTGTTCCGACATTTTCCCTGAAGAATTCTGGCCCATAGTGACACGCGTAGCGTTCCATCCATTATCAGTGGCGGATGCTGGCCCATTGTGACACGCACAGTATTCCGTCCATTACCCCCGGAGGATGTTGGCTTATTGTGACACATGCAGTTCTCCGTCAATTGTCCTTGGAAAATGCTGGACGATTATGACACACGCAGTGTTCCGTCCATTGTCCCTGGAGGGTGCTGGCCTATTGTGACATATGCAGTGTTCCATCCATTGTCACAGGAGGATGCTCAACTGTTGTGACATATGCAGTGTTACTTTCATTGTCTGTGGAGGATACTGGCCCATTGTAACACATGCAGTGTTGTGTCCATTGTCCCTGGAGGATGCTGGCTCATTGTGACATATGCAGTGTTCCATCCATTGTCACAGGAGGAGAACGGACTGTTGTGACATATGCAGTGTTCCATTCATTGTCTCTGGAGGATGCTGGCCCATTGTAACATGCACAGTGTTCCATCCATTGTCGCAGGAGGATGCAGGCCCTTTTTTCACACGCGCATTGTTCTTGAAAGATGCTGAACCACTGTGACAAGCGTAGTGTTCTGACCATTGTCCCTGGAGAATGTTGGCCCATTTTGACAGACAGTGTTGCATACATTATTCCTGATTAATGCTGGTCCATTGTGAAACGTACAGTGTTCCAAACCACCCAACTTTTTGGATGTCAAAGAGAGACACTTGCAACTCCTGAGGTGGGTTATTGCTGCAGCCATTTTCTGACACCCATAACTTTTTTTATATTTTTGTCCACAGAGCTGTAAGAGGGCTTGTTTTTTTCAGGACAAACTGTAGTTTTTATTGGTACCTTTTTTGGGGGGCATAAAACTTTTTGATCACTATTCAATTTTTTGGGAGGGATAAGGTGCCCAAAAAATGGCGAAACGCTTTTTTCACCCATTACGGCATACACTGTGCAGGGAAAATATTGTTATATTTTAATAGTTCAGACATTTTTGGACTCAGTGATAAGTGCCACGGTGGCTGAAGGGGTTAATGTCCAGATTGCACTAAATAATGAAGTTTAGGTATACAGGTTATTTAGGAGCAATTTAGTAAATGCATTAATGCAGATTTATTTTCAAAGTTAAAAACAAAGGACGTTAATAGATTAACCACTTAAGGACCACAGGTTTATACCCCCCTAGTGACCAGGCCCTTTTTTACAAATCGGCACTCCACAACTTTAACGGTTTATTGCTCGGTCATGCAACTTACCACCCAAATGAATTTTACCTCCTTTTCTTCTCACTAATAGAGCTTTCATTTGGTGGTATTTCATTGCTGCTGACAATTTTACTTTTTTTTATTAATCGAAATTTACCGAAATTTTTGCAAAAAAAAGTCATTTTTCACTTTCTGTTGTAAATTTTTTCTAATAAAACGAAATTTCTATATAATTTTCTCTAAATTTATTGTTCTACATGTCTTTGATAAAAAAAAATGCAATAAGTGTATATTTATTGGTTTGCGCAAAAGTTATAGCGTTTACAAACTATGGTACAAAAATGTGAATTTCCGCATTTTGAAGCAGCTCTGACTTTCTGAGCATCTGATTAGAAGCCACCTTGTCGCCTGGTAGATGGGCCCGAAATATTTTTGATCAATTATATTCGCAAAGAGCTTCTAGCTGCATTTGCAGTAAGTATGGCCACCAAGCAGTTATTTTTTCAGTGTTTGCTTATATCTTTGTGCAATTGACTAGCAGAGTGCTGTTACCTGTAGTTCTACTAATCCAATTGTGTTTCAGCCAAGGTAGCGTGCACCTGCGTTCTCATATTCACTTATTATGGAGGTGCTGGTTAGTTTGTTTTTCTTCCCTTTCTGAGCACCTGTCATGTTTCTTGAGGTGCTAGAATGCCAGGATAGTATAAATACCCCACAAGTGACCCCATTTTGGAAAGAAGACACCCCAAGGTATTCCGTGAGCGGCATGGCGAGTTCCTAGAATTTTTATTTTTTTGGCACAAGTTTATCGGAAAATGATGTATTTTTTTTTTTTCTTACAAAGTCTCATATTCCACTAACTTGTGACAAAAAATAAAAACTTCCATGAACTCACTATGCCCATCACGAAATACCTTGGGGTGTCTTCTTTCCAAAATGGGGTCACTTGTGGGGTAGTTATACTGCCCTGGCATTTTAGGGGCCCTAATGCGTGAGAAGTAGTTTGAAATCAAAATGTGTAAAAAATGCCCTGTGAAATCCTAAAGGTGCTCTTTGGAATTTGGGCCCCTTTGCCCACCTAGGCTGCAAAAAAGTGTCACACATGTGGTATCGCCGTACTCAGGAGAAGTTGGGCAATGTGTTTTGGGGTGTATTTTTACATATACCCATGCTGGGTGAGAGAAATATCCCTCTAAAAGACAACTTTTCCCATTTTTTTATACAAAGTTGTCATTTGACAGAGATATTTATCTCACCCAGCATGGGCATATGTAAAAAGGCACCCCAAAACACATTGCCCAACTTCTCCTGAGTACGGCGATACCACATGTATGACACTTTTTTGGAGCCTAGGTGCGCAAAGGGGCCCAAATTCCTTTTAGGAGGGCATTTTTAGACATTTGGATTCCAGACTACTTCTCACGCTTTAGGGCCCCTAAAATGCCAGGGCAGTATAAATACCCCACATGTGACCCCATTTTGGAAATAAGACGCCCCAAGGTATTCCATGAGGGGCATGGCGAGTTCATAGAAGATTTTTTTTTTTGGCACAAGTTAGCGGAAATTGATTTTTTTTTGTTTTTTCTCACAAAGTCTCCCTTTCCGCTAACTTGGGACAAAAATTTCAATCTTTCATGGACTCAATATGCCGCTCAGCGAATACCTTGGGGTGTCTTCTTTCCAAAATGGGGTCATTTGTGGGGTGTTTGTACTGCCCTGGCATTTGAGGGTCTCCGCAATCATTACATGTATGGCCAGCATTAGGAGTTTCTGCTATTCTCCTTATATTAAGCATACGGGTAATGATATATATTTTTTTTCGTTCAGCCTCTGGGCTGAAAGAAAAAATGAACGGCACAGATTTCTTCATTCGCATCGATCAATGTGGATGAAAAAATCTCTGCCAAAAAAAAGGAGGGGAAAGGCGTCTGCCAGGACATAGGAGCTCCGCCCAACATCCAAACCCACTTAGCTCGTATGCCCTGGCAAACCCAATTTCTCCATTCACATCAATCGATGTGGATGAATAAATCATTGCCGGGATTTTTATTTTTTTTATAAAAAATGTTTGCCAAAGCATATGAACACCGCCCCTCAGCTCATAAGCCTCGGCAAACGTATCTTTTTTACTGCAGAGGAGAAATCTCGTCTTGCAGCGCCGCATACACCGACTTTTGTGTAATCTGACAGCAGCGCAATGCTTCTGTCAGAATGCACATCAGTGCTGCAGCTGGTTGATCGCTTGGTCCACCTAGAAGGTAAAAAAAAAAAAACAGGCCGCAACGCAATAAATTTATTAACATTAACTTTATATAACATTTGAACTGAACATTAACTTTTATAAACTTTTGAAACAGAACAATAACTTTTTTGCTTACCTGTGTGTTTTTTTTTTGTTTTGTTTTTTTTTACCTTTAGAGGACAAACCTCTCCTTCCCCATGGGACAATGTGCAAAGCACAAATCGCCCAGAGATGTGGCGAAGTACATTATGCACTTTGTCCCAGGTGAAAGGAGAGGTTTGTGGCAGCTCTGTGTGAAAGGGCCCTAAGACCCCTGTGTGCCTGTCCTGTGTCACGCAATCCCTATACTAATAGTGTACCTGTGTGTGGAACTTGCGGAAACACTCCCCTATGCATAGGGCAGGCTGGTCAGGACAGTCAGGACAAAAAAGGTGGTGTCACGCCTTATTCCACCCCTGCTACAGACACAACATCTTTTTCTTGGGGAACGTTGAGTTGGGGTACCAGGATACCAGCCATGCAGCCGGCTCACTACATCAGGGACTTGGGGCACGGACCCTCCTGGATACAGGATTTCCATAATGATCTCTTCCTGGAATTTTAGGAAGGATCCTGTTCTCCCAGCCTTACTGTAGAGAACAAAACTATTATATACAGCCAATTGAATCAAATATACAGATACCTTCTTATACCAGCGTCTGGTGCGTCGGGAAACGAAATAGGGAGCCAACATCTGGCCATTGAAGTCCACCCCTCCCATGTGAAGGTTATAGTCGTGGACAGAGAGGGGTTTCACAATGACTCCAGTTGCCCTTTCAATTTGGACAGTCGTGTCTGCGTGAATGGTGGACAGAAGGTAAACGTCCCTCTTGTCCCTCCACTTCACCACGAGCAGTTCTTAGTCACACAAGGCAGCCCTCTCCCCCCCGTGCAAGTCGGGTACTAACGAGCCGTTGGGGGAAGCCCCGGTGACTAGGTCGCGCGGTGCCACAGCATTGAATTCCGACTAGATGTTAGTGCCGAAAGAGGGCCACGCTTGAGTAAAAATTGTCCACGTATAAGTGGTACCCCTTGTGGAGTAAGGGTGACACCAAGTCCCAGACAATCTTGCCACTGCTCCCCAGGTAGTCAGGACATCCGACTGGCTCCAGTTTTGAGTCTTTTCCCTCATAGACCCTAAAACTATATGTATAGCCTGTGGCCCTTTCACAGAGCTTATACAGTTTGACCCCATACCGGGCGCGCTTGCTGGGGATGTACTGTTTTATGCCAAGGCGCCCGGTAAAATGTACTAGGGACTAGTCTATGCAGATGTTTTGATTAGGGGTATACGCATCTGCAAATCTGGATGACAAATGGTCTATGAGGGGCCGAATTTTGTGGAGCTGGTCATAAGCAGGGTGGCCTCTTGGATGACAGGTGTTATTGTCAGCGAAATGCATAAAGCACATGATGACCTCAAAATGTGCCCTAGACATTGCAGCAGAGAACATGGGCATGTAATGTATTGGGTCTTTAGACCAATATGACCGCAATACATTTTTTTTAGTTAGACCCATGCTGAGGATAAGGCCCAAAAAAATTTTTAACTCGGAAACTGTGACTGGTTTCTACCAGTAAGGCTGGGCATAGAAGCTTTCCGGATTGGCGGTAATAAACTGTGTGGCGTAGCGGTTGGTTTCTGCCACAACTAGGTCATAGAGATCCACGGTGAAGAACAGCTCAAAAAACTGAAGGGCCGATCCTAAATGAGCCGTCTCCACGCAAACTCCAGACTGGGCGGTGAAAGGGGGCAATACGGGTGCGGCGGAAGCAGGGGAGTGCCAATTAGGATTTGCCAGCACCTCTGGGAGACTAATGGTTCTACGGGCCTGTGAACACGGTGGCTGCGACGGGGGAGTTATTGCACGTGCCACCGTAACAGCTGGAACTGCCCTTCTGGTGCTCGCCACTTCACCAGGGAATACGGCAGTGCTGGTAGAAGGTCCAGGATGTGCTGCGCTGCTGGTGTATGCCGCACCATAAACAAGATCAGCGCTAGCACCACTCTGCTGCAAATGAGGCTCATCATGCGGGGTATGCAGAACCCTGACATGGGATCGGGTACGCCTGACCGTAGCAGGGACCTCTACCTCGTCATCTTCGCTAGCGGTTAGAGTGCCACTGCTGTCTACAGGTTCATATTCTGAACCACTGGATTCAGCGAGTGAGGCGTCCCCATCGCTTTCATCCATCATGGCCAGAATCCTGTAGGCCTCTTCAGCGGAATACCCCTTGTTTGACATTTTGGGTTCACTAAATTTAGGGGGTATTCCTCTGAGACTACCAAGGAAAAAGAGCAAACCTACCTAGTAAAAAGGAGTGCTTGCGAAGTAAAGCTGCGATCGCTAATAAAGATCCAAAAAGCTCAAAAGTGATCTTTATAGCGGCGCAGCGATTTTTAAAGTGTTTTTGCAGTGATCATAAAAAAAAAATTCTGTCACTGCGTAGGGGCGGACTGAACGCAAGTGTGCGCACAAGATCAGGCCTGATCGGGCGAACACTGCGTTTTGTAGAGCCTAAGGTGACCCTAATGTACTTATATAAATCTGAATGCGATCAGTCTTGATCACTTACAGATACTATGTAGTACTAGTGCTGATTAGCGACAGCGATGACGCTAATCAGCGACTGCGGTGGGCTGGGCGCTAAACTACCTAGCAAGTAGCTAACTACCTGGCGGTGATGAGGGACCCTTACAGGGGGGTGATCAATGACAGGGGGGTGGACAAGGGGGTGAGCAGGGTGATCAGGGAGTCTAATATGTGTGATCAGGTGCTAAATAAGGGGTTAATAAATGACAGGGTAATGTCTAATGTGTAGTGTGGTGATTTGGTGCTACTTACAGAGCTGCCTGTGTCCTCTGGTGGTCGATCCAAGCAAAAGGGACCACCAGAGGAGCAGGTAGCAGTTATATCAGACGCTATTTTCAAAATAGCGTCTGACATAACCATTTCATTGGTCATTTCAAAAATACACAGCCTGCCAGCCAATGATCGCGGTCGGCAGGCTGCAGATGAACTTGTGAACTACGCGATCCTGTGAGCGCGCGTTCACGCGAGATGACGCCGATCGGCGTTAGTGTGACCTGCCAGCGCCGCAGCAATCACGCCTTTCGGGACGGGAGCGATACGGGAGGTGGTTAAAGAGGGATTGAGGGACTTGGGTCAAAAAGGACTCTCTCTCCAAAAGAGGGACACTTGGGAGGCATGGTGTTCCATCCATTTTTGCTGAAGATTGCTGGAACATTGTGACACATGCAATGTTCCGCCCACTGTCCCTGGAGTATGTTGGCCCATTGTGACATGCACAGTGTTTCGTCAGTTGTCCTTGGAAGATGCAGGATCATAGTGAAATGTCCAGTGTTCCTGTCACGTTCAGTGTGGGGGGGATACTCCACACTGAGCACAGGAGGGAAGGGGAACAGTAACTGGGCCTGGAAACTAGGGAACAAACAGGTCACCTCCTAAACAACCCTAATCCGGGCCCTAACTACCTATCAATATGAATAGACCCTGAAGGTAGGAATATTCATATGCAGGATACCTAGGCCCTTATTTCCCTATTAGGCCCTGGAAAAAGGTTAGGACCAGAGACAACCCATTCCTCCCCAGATGGACGAATGGAAGTCTCTGTCTCAGGCCCAGATACAAACAACAGGGAATATAACAAACACAAACAAACGTGACACTTAACTTTTGTAGAGACGGATGAGCAGAAACACCAGAAACAACTCACACCAGATCAGCCAAACCCAAATGACACTATCTACCGCATAGTCAGAAGGGTGGGGTCAGACTATAAAGGGTAGAAGTGATGACCACTGATCAACAGCTGAGAAAAGGGAAGTGGTCATTAACCCTATCAACACTGAATCAAGAGAAATCCAGGAGGCTGTTAGATTCATCCACGCTCAGCCAGTCTCCTTGATTTCCTGACATCAGTCACCTGAGGGACCGTGACAGTACCCCCCCTTCTACGGGTGACCTCTGGGCACCCAGGACCGACCTCATCAGGATGGGCTCTGTGAAAGGTCTTCACCAGACAATTCGCATTAACATCGGCCACATCCTCTCCTCTGGTGCGTAACCCTTCCAGTGGATGAGATACTAGAGGGATCTACAAAGAACTCAGGAGTCCACAATCCTGCTGATTTGAAATTCTTAATTACCGTCCACCATGACAGGAGTGGGAGGCAAGGAGGACAACTCAACAGGTTCGACACATTTCTTCAACAACGACTTAAGAAATACATTATGAATTTTCAAAGCCTGAGGAAGTTCAAGACGGAAGGCTACAGGGTTAACAATGGCAGTGATCTTATATGGACCAATAAATCTTGGGCCAACGTCCAAGAAGGTACCTTAAGCTTAATGTTTCTTGTGGACAGCCACACAGAATCACCCACTCTCAGGTCCAGACCATTCATACGTCTCCTGTCAGCCACACACTTATACCTGTTGCCCATCTTTTTCAGGTTATTTTGAATTTTCCGCCAAATCGAAGACAAAGAAGAGGAAAATCGTTCCTCAGGAATACCGGAAGTTTGAGAACCAGAAATTGTGCCAAACTGTGGATGGAATTCATATGCCCCAAAAAACAGCGAATTATCAGTGGACTCCTGTCTATGGTTATTAATGGCAAACTCAGCTAAAGACAAGAATGAAGACCACTCCTCCTGGTTCTCCGAAACAAAACATCTCAAATAAGTCTCCAGATTCTGATTGGTACGCTCCGTCTGTCCGTTCAACTGAGGATGAAAAGCCAAAAAAGAGTCCCAGACACCACATCAGAGGGAATGCCATGTAGTTTCACGATGTTATCGATAAACACCTGTGCAAGAGTTTTGGCATTAGGTAGAGCAGGCAATGCTATAAAATGCGCCATTTTTCTAAACCGATCAACTACCACCAGGATCACGTTTTTTTCCTGAAGAATTCGGTAAATCCGTAATAAAGTCCATGGACAAACGCGTCCAAGGTCTGGACGGGATGGGTAACGGAAGAAGAGATCCAGAAGGCCGAGTATGTGTCACCTTAGCACGAGCACAGGTACAACAGGCTGACACAGTCATCAACACACTTACGCAGCCCCAGCCACCAAAATCTGCGCGAGATGAGATCGAAAGTGGATCTACTCCCAGGGTGTCCAGCCAAGACAGTACAGTGATAATTCTCAAATACCTTATGACGTAAGTATGAAGGAACAAACAATTTCACTGGAGGACAAGAGTCCGGTGCATCCTCTTAGGCCTCCAACACCTTAGCCTCAAGATCAGGATATAGGGCAGATATGACTACCCCTTCAGACAAAATAGGACTAGGATCTTCAGAATCACCCCCCCCCCCCCCCCCCCAGAAAAAGCATCCGCCTTGATGTTCTTAACCCCAGGACGGTAGTTGACAATGAAATTAAATCTAGTGAAAAGTGGCGACCATCTGGCCTGCCTTGGATTCAGTTGTTTAGCCGACTCAAGGTAAGCCAGGTTTTTGTGATCAGTAATTACCGTAATAGGATGAATTGCTCCCTTCAACCAATGGCGCCATTCTTCAAAAGCCAACTCAATGGCCAGCAATTCCCTATTACCCACGTCATAATTTTTTTCAGCAGTTGAGAGTTTTTTAGAGAAAAAAAAGCACATGGGCACCATTTACTAGGTAAAGGACCTTGTGACAAATCTGCTCCCACCCCTACCTCAGATGTGTCAACCTCTACAATGAATGGCTGAGACACGTCCGGTTGCACCAGAATAGGGGTTGAAGCAAAACATTCCTTCACAGCAGAAAAGGCTTGGAATGCCGCCTCAGACCAAACAGAGAAATCAACTCCCTTTCCTAGTCATGTCTGTTAAAGGTTTAACCACAGTTGAATAGTACTACATTAATTTACGGTAGTGGTTGGTGAATCCTAAAAACCGCATAAGTGCTTTCAGATTTTCGGGTCGAACCCAGTCCAACACCGCACAGACTTTCTCGGGATCCATACGAAAACCTGAAGATGAGAGCAAGTAACCCAGGAATTGCACTCCTGAACAGCAAAAACACATTTTTCCATCTCCGCATACAATTTATTCCCTCTTAGGATCTGTAACACCTGTCTCACATGATCCTGATGAGTCTCCATGTCTGGAGAATAAATTTGTATGTCATCCAGATATACAACAACAAATCTCCCCACCAGATAATGAAAGATGTCATTGATAAAGTGTTGAAAAACCACTGGAGCATTGGTTAACCCAAAAGGCATGACCAGATTCTCAAAATAACCCTCAGGGGTATTAAAGGTAGTCTTCCATTCATCCCCCTCTTTGATCCTTACCAAATTATATGCCCCCATCAGATCCAATTTAGAGAACACCTTGGCACCGACAATTTGATTAAACAAATCTGGAATCAAAGGAAGGGGGTAAGGATCACGGACGGAAATACGGTTGATCTCACGGAAGTCCAGACATGGTCTAAGGGTACCATCTTTTTTTTTACAAAGAAAAACCCAGCAGCCACTGGGGATTTGGATGGTCTGTTATTTGCCAAGCTCTCGGTGATCTACTCTCGCATAGCCTTTCTTTCGGGCTCCGAAAGATTATACAACCGAGATTTCGGCAGTTTAGCTCCAGGAATAAGATTGACGAGACAATCATACTCCCGATGCAGGGGTAACTCTTGGTTACCACTCTCAGAAAACACATCAGAAAATTTGGAAATGAACGAGGGTACAGTTTTAGTGGTGATTACAGAGAAAGACGCATTAAAATCACTCCAATCGAGAATCTGTCTCACTTGCCAGTCGATAGTAGGGTTATGTTTGCTTAACCATGGTAAGCCAAAAACCATCGGAGCAGGCAGACCCTCCAACACATGACACAAGATAGATTCCTGATGAAAATCACCCACTCTTAAATGGATGTCATTTACCACCTGCGACAGGCATTTTTTGGTAAGAGGTGCAGAATCAATTGCAAATACAGAAATGCTTTTCTCTAGTGCACTAGTAGTCAACCCATGAATACGAACAAACTGTTCATCAATCAGGTTAACCCCAGCCCCACTGTCGATAAATACCTCGATTTCCACCGTTTTGGACTGTAGCGCCACCTCCGCAGACAGGAGAAATCGGGTACTACCAGTAAATAACAAAAGTAAGTTTTCTTGCTCCCACCCACACCACCAATAGCAATTTTGGGATTAAGAGTTTGTTTTTTTTTGTTTACACCTTGACACTGAATGTACGGACAGATATTCACGAAATGTCCCTTTTGTCCACAACAAAAACAGACTACCTTCAAGTGACCAATGCTCTTACCAGCAGTCCCAGGAGTAGCTCTCCCCAGCTGCATAGGACTAATGATATCTGATAACATCCAAAAAACTTGGGTTCGCAGTTGTCTTTTTTTCCTGTATAATTTCTTTCTCTGCCACTGATATCAACTGATTGAGAAAATGATTGCAAATTGACAACAGTTCCCAAATTTTTTTATGATGATAAAAATAATCCTCATGATGAAGCTGACAAAGAGTGATACAGGCTGATATACGGTACTTTGTTACTAGTCAGAGTCCTATAGCAATGAATAGGATTTGGTGACTAAGCCATCATAATCTGTTTTTAAATGTGTTTTAAGTGTGACTATAGCCAAAAAGTGATCTCTGGATCCAGCCACATGGATACTAATATAGACTTGATGCAACACCTAAAAAAGGATTACATGGATTTAGATGAGTTTCTACTGGTCTACGTTTCCTGTGATCTGCTAGTGCCCTCTGCTGTCTACAGTGACAAATTCGACTAAAACACATTTAGTTACAAATAGCCAACCTTCATAATTATTATATTAGTATAGTATATTATATTAGTATATTTGCATGTATCTTTCTGACTGCAATGGCAAATTTTGTCTGAAGGTATTTTATTATATCTTGTTTCTTATTGGTATAAAATACAAGTGCTGTCCCTTTTTACATATACTGTAGCACCAACATACTGTATGATGTTCATAGATGACTGTAGATGTTCTTCAGACTGTCTTAAAGTGGTGGTCTTAGTACAACTTTTTATTTTTATAATCAAACAGGTTATAAAAGAAACTGAAATGGGCTTCTGATATCTGAGACTCTTATTATTGCTAAGAACAGTCCCTAATGGTGTCCGGAAACAGTTGATGAGAATAGCCAAGCAAGCATGTTTGGCTAATTCTTATGTTCAACTATAGCACAGAGATTCCTAAGTTTGCAGCCTCAGTGATAGACAGACATTCAAATTTAACCAGAATTATAGAGCCAAGTTAGTACCGGCAATAACATGTTGTTGGAATCAGTGTGTGGACGGGCTTCGGTGATAATAGATTTCACAGGATTCAGTGGTTGAAAAGTCCAGTACCGTTTATTTTTCATCCAAGTTATACAGTCACTCGAGTGAATCCATGGCACCAAAACAGAACATAAACAACAAAAAAAGTCTTTGCCTTCTGGGTGCTCTCTAAACAGTGGGTTTGTTCTAACTCGAATAGCCCTTTAAGTGTAAAGTTACACACAGGAACAAAATTATAAAATAATTATAAGATTTTTGCATAGAAAAACTAACTATAAATCCCAACCCAGCTGTGAAGGGGATGAAAAAAAAGGGGAGGGTAAAGGATGCCCCCCTTTAGCACCTCCCCAAACACCTAAAAATTCTGTGTACCTAACCAATGATGCAGTTTTTGTCCGGTTACCTCTCGGCATGTTTGCCGTGCTGCGGCCGGACCTCTGGCCCTACCCCATTATAGTGAATGGGGCTGGAGTGGACTTGAGGCTGTACACATGGGCTAGCGTTAGTATGGATCCGGCAGGCTGTTCCACTGCCGGACCCTGCTATCGCTAATGTGAAAGTAGCCTAACACAGTAGTGGCTCACCCACTGCCACTTCAGGATGGCATCTGGTGCAAAACCTGTCGCAGGCTCTACTCTTAATTTTCCAGGCGCACCCCCCCCCCTTCGGGATGGAATCTGTTCTGAAAGCAGTTACAGGCTTGTGGGCCGCTGGCAGTATAGGCCCGGTGCAGTGCAGAGACAGGTGCACTGGTGTCAGGTAGGTTGTGGAAAATGGAAGGGGTCTGATGTGGAGACAATTCTAGCAAGGGTGATGGAGTATTTAAACTAGGTATGATGGAGGAGGGTACATTTGAAAATGAAGTGGGAGCTAAGTCAGAGAGATCTGGTGGGTGAATATATTGGTGGTGCACAAATGGATTGGGGGGTTATTAGGAGATAGTTTGTAACGTGGATCTCCATATTACCTAATAACCTAACACTGGAATGCAACATGCCGACAAAACCTTAAGAATTCACATTCCGGGAACTAAACTGTACAACATTGGTCATTTTAAAGGGTTTTCCAAGACTTTTTACTGATGACCTGTCCAATATATACAGTATTACTACCTGCAACAGCGCCTCATGTCTGTCAGTGTAGAAGCAGATCTCTGCATGTGCTGTTTGTTTGTTTTTACACAAAAATTTATAAACAACATGACAACATCACTTAGAGACGGGCAGCCATTTTACACATCACTAGCGACAGACACACAATGTTGTAGTTACTACAATAATATTAAATACAATAAAAGTTATGATTCCACTATCAGTCCTATTTACTTATCACATGAATTTGTTCTGTGTGTTGACCCAGCACATGTATGTCATGTAACACTGCTTACTGAATGTCTGAGTGTCAGATGACTGATGCCACGTTTCAGTTAGGCCATGGATGCATTACACAGGACTGATACACAGGCTATACCATTCTTCTGCATATAGGGGTCAACTGCCTGATATAAGGAAAGTATGTGTGCAAAATTTGAAATATGTTTACCGGAATACCACTTTAACATTTATCACTGTTGGCTTCCTTGGGGATACTCGGTACGAACGTCCTGTCACTAAGGGGTACTTGGTGTGAAAATATTGAGAACCACTGATTTAGAGGATGGGATTAATAGCACTGTTTCTATTTTTGCAGATGACACTAAGGCTACTTTCACACTCGTGTTTTGGCTTTCCGTTTGCGAGATCCGTTCAGGGCATTCTGAATGGAAAAGGATCCGCTCAGAATGCATCAGTTTGCCTCCGATCAGTCTCCATTTCGCTCTGGAGGCAGACACAAATGCTGCCTGCATCGTTTTGCTGTCCTCTTGACGAAACTGAGCCAAACGGATCTGTCTTGGCACACAATGTAAATCAATGGGGATGGATCTGTTTTCTCTGATACAATCTGGCACAATAGAAAACGAATCCGTCTCCCATTGACTTTCAATGGAGTTCATGACGGATCCGTCTTGGCTATGTTACAGATAATACAAACGGATCCGTTTATGACCGATGCATGCGGTTGTATTATTGTAACAGATCAGTTTTTGCAGATCCGTGACTGATCCGCCCAAAACGCGAGTGTGAAAGTAGCCTAAGCTTTGAAGTACTGTGCAGTCTATGGAAGATGTCCATGAACTACAAGCTGACTTGGACACTCTTGTTTAGGCATTCACTTGGCAAAAGAGATTCAATGTCGATAAATTTTAAGTTATGCATCTGGGTAGTAATAATCTAAATGCATCACTGTCCTAGGGGATGTAACACTGCAAGAGTCACTTGTAGTGTAGTGTATTTTGACTTTCGAAACAGGGACAAAACATTACCACTTTACAAAGCATTGCGGCGGCCTCATCTGGAATCTGCAGTTCAGTTCTGGGCACCAGTCCATAGAAAGGACGCACTACAGCTGGAAAAAGTACAGAGGAGAGTGACTAAACTGATAAGGGGCATGGAGGTTCTTACTTATGAGGAAAGATTAAAAGAATTACATGTATTTAGTCTTGAAAAAAGACGTCTAAGAGGGGACATGATTATCCTATACAAAAAACACAGTGAAAAACTGTTCCATGTAAAATGCCCTCAAAAGACAAGGGGCACTGCCTCTGACTGGATAAAAAAAAGTTCAGTCTCCAGAAGAGTCAAAACTTCTTTACTGTAAGAACTGTGGAATTGTCAACTCAGCATGTCGTCACAACAGGAAAAGTGGATGGTTTTAAAAAGGATCTGTCACCTCTCCTGATATGCCTGTTTTAGTAAATAATTATATTCCACATGAAATTACAATTTTGGATTATCTTTTGTTATCACTCTATGTTGATCCATTTTTCTGTTATTCTTTCTAGAAGTTTATGGATAAAGGTAAAGATGGGGGTTACCAGTTTACAGTGTGCCCCGGCAAAGTCTGACCTTGTCCAATCAATGCTGCTAATGTCAGCCTGTACAGGGACACACCCCAAATGGTATCAACCATCTGTACCTTCATCCATAAACTTCTAACAGGAATAAGGGAAGAACAGCACAATATAGAATCATAAGAAAAGATGCTCCAGAATTAATATTACATGAAGAATGGAAGAAGTTATTAAAACAGACATGTCAGGAGGTGACAGGCTTAGATGCTGGCTCATTGTCACACGTGCAGTGTTCCATCAGTTGTCCTTGGAAGATGATGGACCATTGTGTCTAGTATTGTGTCCATTGTCCCTGAAGTATTATGGCCTATTGTGACATGCACAGTGTTCCGACATTTTCCCTGAAGAATTCTGGCCCATAGTGACACGCGTAGTGTTCCATCCATTATCAGTGGCGGATGCTGGCCCATTGTGACACGCACAGTATTCTATCCATTACCCCTGGAGGATGTTTGCTAATTGTGACACATGCAGTTCTCCGTCAATTGTCCTTGGAAAATGCTGGACCATTATGACACACGCAGTGTTCCGTCCATTGTCCCTGGAGGATGCTGGTCTATTGTGACATATGCAGTATTCCATCCATTGTCACAGGAGGATGCTGGACTGTTGTGACATATGCAGTGTTACTTTCATTGTCTGTGGAGGATGCTGGCACATTGTAACACATGCAGTGTTGTGTCCATTGTCCATGGAAGATGCCGGACCATTGTGAAACATACGGTGTTCCAACATTTTCTCTAAAGAAGGCCCATAGTGACATGCGCATTGTTCCATCCATTATCAGTGGCAGATGCTGGCCCATTGTGACACACACAGTATTTTTCATGATCAGTGTGGGGGGGAAACTCCACACTAAACACAGGAGGCGAAGGGGAACAGTAACTGGGCCTGGAAACTAGGGAAGGAACACTACCTATCAATATGAATAAACCTTGAAGGTAGGAATATTCATATGCTGTATACCTAGGCCCTTATATCCCTATAAGGTCCTAGAAGGAGATTAGGACCAGAGACCACCCATTCCTTCCCAGATGGATGAATGGAAGTCTATGTCTCAGGCCCAGATACAAACAACAGGGAATATAACAAACACAAAACAATAAGAAAATACAATACTTACAGTCAGGTCCATAAATATTGGGACATCGACACAATTCTAACATTTTTGGCTCTATACACCACCACAATGGATTTGAAATGAAACGAACAAGATGTGTTTCAACTGCAGACTGTCAGCTTTAATTTGAGGGTATTTACATCCAAATCAGGTGAACGGTGTAGGAATTACAACAGTTTTCATATGTGACTCCCACTTGTTAAGGGACCAAAAGTATTGGGACAATTGACTTCTCAGTTGTTCCATGGCAAGGTGTGTGTTATTCCCTCATTATTCCAATTCCAATGAGCAGATAAAAGGTCCAGAGTTCATTTCAAGTGTGCTATTTGCATTTGGAATCTGTTGCTGTCAACTCTCAAGATGATATCCAAAGAGCTGTCAGTATCAGTGAAGCAAGCCATCATTAGGCTGAGAAAACAAACCCATCAGAGAGATAGCAAAAACATTAGGCATGGCCAAAACAACTGTTTGGAACATTCTTAAAAAGAAGGAACACACCGGTGAGCTCAGCAACACTAAAAGACCCAGAAGACTACAGAAAACAACTGTGGTGGATGAACAAAGAATTCTTTCCCTGGTGAAGAAAACACCCTTTACAACAGTTGGCCAGATCAAGAACACTCTCCAGGAGGTAGGTGTAAGTGTGTCAAAGTCAACAATCAAGAGAAGACTTCACCAGAGTGAATACAGAGGGTTCACCACAAGATGTAAACCATTGGTGAGCCTCAAAAACAGGAAGGCCAGATTAGAGTTTGCCAAATGACATTTAAAAAAGCCTTCACAGTTCTGGAACAACATCCTATGGACAGATGAGACCAAGATCAACTTGTACCAGAGTGATGGGAAGCGAAAAGTATGGAGAAGGAAAGGAACTGCTCATGATCCTAAGCATACCACCTCATCAGTGAAGCATGGTGGTGGTAGTGTCATGGCGTGGGGATGTATGGCTGCCAATGGAACTGGTTCTCTTGTATTTATTGATGATGTGACTGCTGACAAAAGCAGCAGGATGAATTCTGAAGTGTTTCAGGCAATATTATCTGCTCATATTCAGCCAAATGCTTCAGAACTCATTGGACGATGCTTCACAGTGCAGATGGACAATGACCCAAAGCATACTGCAAAAGCAACCAAAGAGTTTTTTAAGGGAAAGATGTGGAATGTTATGCAATGGCCAAGTCAGTCACCTGACCTGAATCCGGCTGAGAATGCATTTCACTTGCTGAAGACAAAACTGAAGGGAAAATTCCCCAAGAACAAGCAGGAATTGAAGACAGTTGCAGTAGAGGCCTGGTAGAGTAACATAGTACATAACATAGTAACATAGTACATAAGGCCGAAAAAAGACATTTGTCCATCCAGTTCGGCCTGTTATCCTGCAAGTTGATCCAGAGGAAGGCAAAAAAAACCTGTGAGGTAGAAGCCAATTTTCCTCACTTTAGGGGAATAAAAAATTCCTTCCCGACTCCAATCAGGCAATCAGAATATCTCCCTGGATCAACGACCCCTCTCTAGTAGCTATAGCCTGTAATATTATTACACTCCAGAAATACATCCAGGCCCCTCTTTCTTTATAATTCCTTTATTGTACTCACCATCACCACCTCCTCAGGCAGAGAGTTCCATAGTCTCACTGCTCTTACCGTAAGAGGGATTAAACCCAGCATCTGGTGATGTCTATGCATTTCAGACTTCAGGCTGTAATTGACTGCAAAGGATTTGAAACCAAGTATTAAGAAGTGAAAGTTTGATTTCTGATTATCATCATGTCCCATTACTTTTGGTCCCTTAACAAGTGGGAGGCGCATATGCAAACTGTTGTAATTCCTACACCGTTCACCTGATTTGGAAGTAAATACCCTCAAATTAAAGCTGACAGTCTGCAGTTAAAGCACATCTTGTTCGTTTCATTTCAAATCCATTGTGGTGGTGTATAGAGCCAAAAATGTTAGAATTGTGTCGATGTCCCAATATTTATGGACCTGACGATGTCCCAATATTTATGGACCTGACTGTATCTGAAAGTAGAAAACTGGCAACTCCAGAAGCACCACAGAGTACAACCTGTAGCTGGGCAGCTAAGACCTGTCCTAGGTTGCTAGTATAGCTTATATGTGTATACAGCTAAACCTGCCAATAGCCTTAGGCCTCTTTCACACTTGCGTTGTCCGGATCCGGCGTGTACTCCACTTGCCGGAATTACACGCCGGATCCGGAAAAACGCAAGTGTACTGAAAGCATTTGAAGACGGAACCGTCTTCCAAATGCGTTCAGTGTTACTATGGCAGCCAGGACGCTATTAAAGTCCTGGTTGCCATAGTAGTAGTGGGGAGCGGGGGAGCGGTATACTTACAGTCCGTGCGGCTCCCGGGGCGCTCCAGAATGACGTCAGAGCGCCCCATCACGTCATTCATGCGATCACATGATCCATGCGCTTGGGGCGCCTTGACGTCACTCTGAAGCGCCCCGGAAGCCGCACGGAAGGTAAGTACACTGCTCCCCCGCTCCCCGCTACACTTTACCATGGCTGCCAGGACTTTAGCGTCCCGGCAGCCATGGTAACCATTCAGAAAAAGCTAAATGTCGGGTCCGGCAATGCGCCGAAACGACGTTTAGCTTAAGGCCGGATCCGGCCTTGCGGCAAGTGTTCCGGATCTTTGGCCGGAGCAAAAAGCGCAGCATGCTGCGGTATTTTCGCCGGCCAAAAAACGTTCCGTTCCGGAACTGAAGACATCCTGATGCATCCTGAACGGATTTCTCTCCATTCAGAATGCATTAGGATTCTTCCGGCATAGAGCCTCGATGACGGAACTCTATGCCGGAAGACAAGAACGCAAGTGTGAAAGAGCGCTTAATACAGTTCCTATGTTTATGTGTTAAAGACAAAAGAAGACTTTTTATTGTGACATCATGTTTTGGATGTCATATAACTGTTATATTTTGTGTCCACAGAAGCAGAAAAAAATAATATACCTTTAAGATTCATTTTGTAATGTAAGGTAAACTCAGTGACACAGCAGAAACAACAGAAAGCATAGTGTTAATATGTTGTTACTGGGCAGAAGTCTAGACCAATCAGCCAGCTTCTCATACAGCAAGAGTTTTCACCAATCACAGCCAGCCTCACAGACAGCCTGTCTGGGAATTCCCCAGCTCCTGCTTCTAGAATCATTATTCACCAGAGACAGGAGATGAAGAGACATTCACTCCACTGAGAGCTGAGTTTTATGAGAACAAGAGGCCAATATAGTTATAATGTTCATATTGTTAGTATTGTGTTTAGAACTGAATACTGAACTAAATATATATGTGTTTACTTACAGTTCCACCAATTGCAACTATACAAATTAAATTGCAAAGTACAAATACAAATTGCAAGCTACAGTTGCAAACTGTGAACTACTACAAATACCATACATATTGCAATCCAACATATTTCAACCTAAAGAAGAAGTGTGGTACATTCCACATCAAGGTGTTTACCACAAAAAAAAAAACAGATAAGATTAAAGTAGTATTTGATTGCTCAGCAAAGTAAAATGGTGTTGCATTGAATGATCATCTACTAAAAGGACTAGATCTTACAAACGCTCTGCCTGGAGTACTCTGTAGAGTCAGAAAGTATCCCGTAGCGGTTATGTGTGACGTTGAAGAGATTTTCCACCAGTTTCATGTGAAAAATAAAGATAGAGACTTCCTGAGGTTTCTATGGTGGGAGGACAGAGATACAGATACAGAGCCAGCAGAATACGGAATGAAAGTACACTTGTTTGGAGCAGTATCATCTCCAGGTTGCGCCAATTATGGTATGAAGTACCTGGCCAATCAGAATGAAAAGGATTGCCCATCAGCTGCAAATTTTCAGAAGAAAAACTGTTATGTAGATGATGGTCTTATAAGTCTAGAGTCCACAGAATCTGCAATCAAACTAGTGAAAGAAAGCCAAGAGTTATGCGCAAGAAGAAAACTGTGCCTTCACAAATTCATCTCAAACAACAGAGAAGTACTGGAATCCATCAGTGACTCTGAACATGCAGCAACAATGAAGAATGTAGATCTCAATTATAATCATCTTCCAGTCTAGAACGTACTTGGATTGGGATGGAATGTAGAGAACGACAAGTTCTTCTTTGAAGTATCTATTGAAGAGAAAGTTGCAACTAGAGGAACCATTCTTTCCGCAGTGGCTTCTATATATGATCCATTGGGATTCTTGGCCCCAGTAATCCTCAGAGCAAAATAAATACTGCAAGAATTATGCAGACAGACATTGGGATGGGATGAGCCCATACCTGAAAATTTGAGGCCAAGGTGGGAGAGTTGCATAAGAGACTTGCAAAACTTGAGAGAAGTTCGGATACCCAGATGTTTTGTACCTCATGATTTTGGAAAGCACAAGAAAATAGAACTTCATCATTTTTCAGATGCCAGGAGTTATGGTTATGGTCAGTGCTCCTACATCAGAGTAATAGGAGAAGAAAGGATACACTTTTCCCTGGTTATGGAGAAAGCCAGAGTTGCACCTACCAGTATTCAGACAATACCAAGACTTGAACTGACAGCAGCCGTAGTTTCAGCATCAGTAAGAAAGTTTGAGAGAAAAATTTGAATAGAAAATAGATGAAGAAGATTTTTGAACAGACTCACAAGTTGTCCTAAGATACATAAACAACAAAGCTCGAAGATTCCATATTTTTGTCGCCTATAGAGTTGAGAAAATTTGGAAAATAACAAATCCGGAACATTGGCATCACATTGACACAAAGCATAACCCAGCAGATCATGCTTCAAGAGGCCTGAATGTAACAGAATTGAAAATTTCAAACTGGTTCACTGGTCCAGAGTTCCTTTGGGAAAAGGAAATCACGCCCAGTAAAGGTTACACAGAATTGTCTATGGGTGATCCAGAAGTAAATGTTGTACAAACATTGAGCACTGCTGTCAAGTGTCAAGATGACATATTTGAAAGACTAGCCAGATGTTCAAAATGGAATACAGTCATAAATGTAGTAGCTCGAATTCAACGTTTGGCAAAGGGAATCAGAAAGAAGGAATTGTTGAATGCAGAAGAAAGAATAAAAGCTGAAGAAACAGTCATAAGACTTATTCAACAGAGATTCTACAGTGAAGAGTTGAAGAGACTTAGTCAAGAACCTAAAAGGCTTCCAAACAACCACCAATTGTACAAGATTAATCTTGTTCTGCATGATGGTATACTGAAGGTGGGAAGGAGACTGGAAAATTCATCGTTACCTAGCAGAGTGAAGCATCCAGCAATTCTACCCAAAAACTCTACCTTCACAAGATTGATTATTGATCACTACCACAACATATCCTTGCTTTAAGGAAGGAGCTTTACCCAAAGCTGTTTGAGAGAAGGTGGTTACTGGATTGTGAAAGGAAGCAAAGTTATAGCAAAGTACAGTATATAAATAAATGTGTAGTTTGCAGAAAGGCACGTAGACCTACAGAAGAACAAAGAATGGCAGATTTACCGGCAGATCGTGTAAACCCATCACCACTATTTCTTTATAGCAGAATGGATTGTTTTGGCCCATTCATCACCAAACAGAACCGCAAGGAGTACAAGAGATATGGACTAATATTTACATGTCTGAGCTCTAGAGCAATTCACCTGGAAATGTTAGAGGATATGTCAACTGACGCATTCATCAACGCCTTAAGATGTTTCATAGCTATTAGAGGTACCGTCAGAGAGCTTAGCTCTGACCAAGGATCTAATTTTGTCGGAGCAAAGAATGAATTGAAGAAAGCTCTAAAAGAATTCGATAAAGAAAAAGTAACTGAGTATTTGTTAGAAAAACAGTGTGATTTTCATATGAATGCTCCACATGCAAGCCATACAGGAGGAGTTTGGGAAAGACAAATCAGAACTGTGAGAAATGTGTTAAGTTCAGTGCTGAAAAAGAACGCCGGAAGAATAGATGATGCTTCACTTAGGACCCTATTCTATGAAGTAATGTCTATTGTTAACAGTCGTCCACTTACAGTTGATAACATCAACGATCCAACAAGTTTGGACCCTTTAACTCCCAACTATCTACTTCACCTTAAGTCGAATTACATACAGCCACCGCCTGGCAAGTTCACCAAAGAGGATTTATATGCCAGAAGGAGATGGCGAAGAGTTCAATATCTATCAGAACAGTTTTGGAATAGATGGAGGAAAGAGTACTTAGCCAATCCTATGCTAAGAAGTAAATGGCAAACACCCAGAAGAAATGTCCAAGTTGGTGACAGTGTTAGTGAAAGAAAAATATTTACCTAGAAGTCAATGGAAATTGGCCAAGTTCTAGAAGTTCAATAGGATGAAGACAAAGTAGTAAGATGTGTTGTTACAAATAGGAGACTCAAAACTTGACAAAAAAAGAAAACGTCTTACTACTCCACTCCAGTTGGAACGTCCTATACAGAAGTTAGTTGTTCTACTTGAGAGTGATAAAAGACACTTGGAAGTTGAGAACCTGATGGAAAATTTAAGTCCTACCACTAAGAACATAAAATTATAGGTAATTTTGGTGGGAGTGTAGCTGGCCAGCTAAGACCTGTCCTAGGTTGCTAGTATAACTTATATGTGTATATAGCTAAACCTGCCAATAGCCTTAATACAGTTCCTATGTTTATGTGTTAAAGGCAAAAGCAGTGTTATTTACTGTGACATCATGTTTTGGATGTCATATTACTGTTATATTTTGTGTTCACAGAAGCAGAAAAAGATAATATGCCTTTAAGATAATTTTGGAATGTAAGGTAAACTCAGTGACACAGCAGAAACAACAGAAAGCATAGTGTTAATCTGCTGTTACTGGGTAGAAGTCTAGACCAATCACAGCCAGCTTCTCACGCAGAAAGAGTTTTCACCAATCACAGCCAGCCTCAGACAACCTGTCTAGGAATTCCCCCAGCTCCTGCTGCTAGAATCATTATTCACCAGAGACAGGAGCTGAAGAGACATTCACTCCACTGAGAGCTGAGTTTTATAGGAACAAGAGGCCAATATAGGTATTTAAAACAAGGTATGACTTCCGGTTCCGGCGCCAACATGAAAGGAAGCACGCGTTAGGAGCTCCGCTCCCAACAACACTGTGCAGACAGATTCCCTAGCTTACTGCCTGCCTATAAACTATCGCTATAACTAGCGGTCGGGAAAATCAACCATAGTCATTGGACATTGGTATATGGACTATTTTATTGTATCCACGGGGAGCAAATCGAAGAGAAACCCTGCAAAGAGCAACAAGCCACCGGCGGAAAGCAACATGGCGGCTCGGCCTGAGAGCCCGAAAGGCGCACTACTCCCAGCCGTGACGGAAAACCAGTCCTTAGAGGGAGAAAGGGAGAAGATGGACATAGATTACAAGCACCTAGCTGTGGAAGTTGCAGCACGTCTCCTGCCAGATCTTCAGGAGGCCCTCTCCTCCACGGTGGCACAATCCTTTGCGGCACTGGAAGCGGAGGTCGCTCTTCACTCCTCCAGACTTGGGGACCTAGAAACTAAAATACAAGACCTAGAAGCAAATGGTGAGGAGGTACAAGCTCAACTTACCAGGGTCCTGGCAGAAAACACAAAGCTATGGGACAAGCTGGACGATTTAGAGAATCGCTCAAGGAGAAGCAATCTCCGCATTCTGGGTCTCCTGGAAAACAACCCGGCTAAAGACCTCACCACGATATGTGAAATAGAACTCCCGGAGGCCCTAGGCATCTCTACTCGCTGTAAAGTGGAGAGGGCCCACAGAGTGTGTCAATTACCCCCCAGCTAAAATCGTCAAGCAAGGGAAGTCAGCCGCAGCGTCATCTCGAGGCAATAGACCAAGGCAGGTCATAGTAAAATACCTGGACTACGCTGATAAGGCGGCATTACTCAAAGCTTTCAAGCGGGGGGGGGGGGGGGGGGGGCAGCATTACTCAAAGCTTTCAAGCGGGGGCGGGGGCGGGGGGGGGGGGGGGGGGAAGGTCGTGGTGCGTGACCACCAGATTCTGGTCTTTGGAGACTTCTCTGCCGAAGTGGGACGCCGTAGAAGAGCTTTTGCCCCAATCTGCACCGCACTTTTTAAAGAGCAAGTCCGCTTCGCCCTGTTATTCCCGGCTACTCTCAAGATCTTTCACCCGGATAGATTATTTACATCTTTCACAGACCCAGCCAAGGCAGCTCGCTCCTTGGGGAACTCTGGACAACGGGACAAGCCCTTACCTTTCCCAAGGGTTCACCAAGATCGAATACCTCTGATACACGAGACGCAGGCTGACCAAAAAACGAAAGAGAGAGAGAGGGAGGGATAAGTACATATCTTCTCAACTACTTTTATAATAATGTTAGCATGTTATAACACTATCCAGAAATGACATTGTAGCTCATGTGGCTATGTCCCAGTCTGGGACACACTATCTTTATTTTAACACGGTTATTGCTTTTTCCCGCCAAAAAGACCAATGATGGTGATATTAGCGAGCTCGCGCCAGTGGGAATATTGGCAGCGATATCATCCACCACTACATAGTAACGTCAGCCAAGGAGGTGTTCTTTTATGCCTTCCCCATATCAAGACAAGACAGCTTGTACACAATACCTTGAGCGATTACTCATGCTCGGGGTATCCCGCAAGTCAAATGAGCATATGTGCATAAATATGATGTCCTCTGCTATAATATGTTATACTATTATTGTCACCTATTTTGTGAATGGGCCCATACTGGGAGTGACCCGAGGGTCAGGGGGACTCGTCTGTTCTCACTCGACCCTCCAATGGAGGTCCGCTCTAGTGGGGTTGTATTCTCAAATGTGGAAAATGTGAATCTCTCTACACACCCAACATCTTTATTAGGTTCTAAATTCTGTGCTTGATGTGTTATGGGAGTACATCTATTTCATTTTACAAAAATGTTCCTTTTGTTGGAAAAAAGTGAAGTTCGAATTGAATGTTTAGTAAGACTTCATTTTCTGGTTTTCCTACCCGCAGCTACTGCAGTTGTTTTCTGCAATTTCAGTTAGAGTTGGGAATAGTTTTGAAGTTCATAGGGGAAGGGGTAGTTTTAGTGCTGTTCTAAGCTTGTCAGAAATGCATACTAAATCTCATAGGCCTCCACCCAATGGCTAACCATCTGAAAGTCATATCCTGGAATATAAAGGGGCTTAGATCTCCAAGCAAACACATGATGGTTTTAAAACACCTTAAAAGGCTAGGTACAGATATTGCCCTACTACAAGAGACACATTTAACACTGGCCGATTTCCAACGCATGAAGCGCTTATGGGTAGGGGAGGTATACGGCTCAGAGGCTAAAGGGAAAAGAGCAGGTGTTATCACACTATTAAAAAGCATTTGACAATGTCGACTGGGGATGGATGGGCTCGGTATTGGATAATATGGGTTTCAAGGGCCCTTTTAGAAACTATCTCACAGCCTTATATACTGGTCCACAGGCTAGAATACACACCCCGGGTTTTGTCTCGGCCCCCTTCAATTTACACAAAGGTACCAGGCAGGGGTGCCCGCTCTCGCCGCTTTTATTCAATCTGGTGATAGAACTCCTATCCCGCAAATTAGCTTCAAGTACCGATATTGAGGGCATAAGGATAGGCACCACACAAATAAAGCATGCACTTTTCGCCAATGATTTATTGTTATTCTTAGATAACTCGCATAGGGACCTGGGGAATGTGTTTAGGCTCCTAGATGACTTTGGCAAGGTATCAGGTTTTAAAGTAAATGCTACGAAATCTGAATTGCTGCTCCTGAGTAGTGGAACTACCAGAGGCAATACCCGACATTTGGATGTCCCTATCCAAATAGCATCCACCTCCATAAAATATCTAGGTATACTTATAGGTAGACGCCCTGAGTCATTATACATATTAAACTACCCACCACTGTTTAAAACTATATTGGCAGACTTAGGAAGATGGATGAATTATCCCCTATCGTTAGGAGGTAGGTGCCAACTCGTAAAGATTATGTGTGTCTCAAAACTCCTATATCCACTACAAACCATTCCCCTCCTTCTCAAACATTCTGATTTAGCTAAATTAGACTCAGCAGTTAGATCCTTCCTCTGGGCCAGTAAAAGGTCCAGAATAGCGCTGACCAAGCTTCAATTGCCCAAAATGAAGGGAGGTTTAGCCCTTTCAAATCTCCGCCTATATAATTTAGCTAGCCTAATGAGACACTGTATTGACTGGGTATTTGGTGCTAACAATTATACAAACAATGTGTCACGACCATGGTTATGATCGTGACTCCTGATCCGCAGGCTGTTGCCTGCGGTTTGGTTTTGGTCAATCACATGGTGAGGGCGGCTGGATTGTTGCCTCACGTGTGGTTGCTGCTGGCAACATGTTTGTGCTTTGCAGCTTGCTGCAAGCTGCATGCGGTTACACCTGGCAACCTGCGTTTGTAGGTGTGCCTTTTTATATATCTGGTGTGCACGAAGTTTGGATGTGTGCACTGGGATGGTTTCCCTTCACTTGTGGCTGCCCGAGGTAACGTGGTGTTTTCTGTACATGTGGTGGCGGTGTCTCGGCCTTCTGGCTGACTCCCAGGACACGGTGGCCACGCATTTCGTTGCCTGCGGTAACCGCTGCAGAGTGATAAGGGTTTGTTCACTTCCCCTGTATGTGGCTGTTCTCCCTTCCCTGGTGTGAGAAGGGTTAATTCCCTTCTGTGTGTGTGAACACTGGGTGTGTATGTGTGGGTGTGGCTACATGGGCTATAAAGCCTCAGTTGAGACCTGATGTCTGGGGGGTACTCCAGCCTTGTTTGTAAGCTGGAGGCACCCTCCTGGTCCCTTATACCATCTGCCAGTGAGGGCCACCCTTGTGGTCATAAATCTTGTTTGATGTTATGAAGATCTGTCTGTGGTATGCTTGTTTATTGCAGCTTATGGTCCTGGGTTCCTGTGTGATGTGTGGTGTGTGCTGTGTCCGTTTGTGTTTTAGGACAGCAGCACTTGCTCATGGGTTCCAGGCTTTGTGTCTGTGGCAGGTGGGTGTTGTGCTTATGGCATTTACCTGCCATTGCCTTAAGTTGTATATGTTCCCCTTTATTGTAGCCTGGCCTGTGAGACTCCTGTTCCTCCGTGTCTAGGAGGGACAGGTCGCCTTACCCTGCTCCTAGCTTTAGGGATCTGCGGAGGGTTACTAGGGATCCGAGGTTCCGGAGCATGAGCCCTCCTACCTTCAAGGTCGGCTCATGCAGCTAGGAGTCAGGGTCAGATTAGGGATGCAATAGGAGGTGACCTGCTCCCTAATTCTGTGCTCCTGGCCAAGCAGCGACCACCATCTTCCGTCATCGCACGGCTGAGGGTTTTCCCCATCCTCAGCCGTGACACAATGCTCTCGAATCTCAATTAGTACGCCCATGGTCACTGGGGGCGCTTTTGCATACCAAACTGACAATGATCCCCTCCTACATAAAATATAGCTTATTAATGAGGGACACACTTGCTGCCTGGAAGGAGGTGCGCAAAATATTTGGTCTCCCTTTCATGCTATCAAACCACATGCATATCTGGGGTCATCCAGAGTTCCAAGCGGGGATAGAGTCTCAACACTTTGTAACTTGGAGAGAGAGAGGTATAGCTAAAGTTGGGGACCTCTGGAACTTATATTTATACACCGAAATACAGGAGAAATATAATCTTAGACACACACGGCACTTATTTGCCTATATCCAACTCATAGGGTTTAGGAAAAACAGAGTACAAAACCCAGACAGGATTCTCTCCCTTAACAACTTCGACCTTCTTCTAGGTCAAGGCATGAGGAAGAGGACTTCCCACATCTAGATACCCAACAAATAATCCCACAAGGCTGGGACAAGCTACGGAAAATTATTTCCAATGAAGGATGGAAAGAAACACATTTTAGAATGATACATAAAGCCATATATGGATTCCAATTCTCCATTAATAACAGGGATCAAGCAAAATTAACTGGATGCCCAAACTGTCATCTCAAAGGGTCCGATATGCTTCATGGGGTCTGGTCCTGTCCAGAATAAAAAAAAAATCTGGAAACAGATAAAAGCCCAACTTAAAACCCATTTAAAAGTATCTGTACCACTAATCCCAGAACTTACCGTATCCTGTTTCATGTCCCCCAGAGGGAAAATATCTACCACCAATAGTACACATCTCTATCTTGGCAGCAAAGCGCTGCCTTTTCCGAGAATGGCTTCAACCCCAAGTTCCCTCAGTAACGGCGGTTTTTCATCACATCAAACGGTACTTTGATATGGAAAGAATTGACACTGAACAAAACAAAGGAAGACAAGTTAAAACATTTTTTGGGAGGTGGGAGAGCTTTATTAATGCAGTGTATTCAGATACAGAAATGAAAACACTAATAGAACCCTTTGTGTCTTCTGAATAGTACCTAACAAAGAAGGTAGCTGGCACATTGGGGAGACTTCAGGTAGATTGAGATCTATCAACACAACCACACTCTGTCAATTAAAGAAAAGCACCAGTTTCAAGGGGAGGGGGGGGGGGGGGGGGGGATGTTTCTCTTTGTTTATGGTAATTTTAATCTTTATGCAATTTTCCGAGGGATATTCAACCCTATTTGTCCAATATGCTTGTATAAAAATTGACTTAATGCATGGATTATTCTAATGTGCTGTTAATACCGCATTATCTATGTAAAAATGTAATAAAGACTATATTTGAAAAAACAAGTTATATAATGTTCATATTGTTAGTATTGTGTTTAGAACTGAATACTGAACTAGATATATATGTTTTTACTTACAGTTCCACCAATTGCAACCATACAAATTTAATTGCAAAGTCCAAATACAAATTGCAAATTGCAAGCTACAGTTGAAAACTGTGAACTACTACAAATACCATACAAACATATTGCAATTCAAATTGCATACAACCATACCAGATCATACTCAACCAATCTGCAAATAGTTACTGCTAACTGCATACCGCCATTTTGTGATATCTTTTCAACACGTGTTTTGTACATGGACTATCTGCTGCGGAGGCGGCAGTGTTATATATGAAGAAAAGTTGAAGTTAATAAAAAAGTTATTTTCAAGCATTTGGTGTGCTCTTTAAACCTACTGTTTCCATAGAAATTACAGAGTAACAGACAGTTTGGTTAGACTAAAAGTCAGAGATATCAAAATTCTTCTAATGCAACAGCGCAAAAAGCACTTCATAGTGCTGCGCATGCCACACAACCAACCAGCTAGTTAGAAGGCAGGAAGAAAATCTATAAACAAGTAGGTGTGGCATTCACCAAAACACAGACACAATAAGATCCACAGTGACCTTGTCAATTTAACCCACGAGTTGCCAGTCTCTCCGATCTCCTGGTACCTGCCACGGGAACGTCTTTGACAGTACCCCCCTTATACGGGTGACCTCCGGGCACCCAGGACCGACCTAATCCAGGTGAGATCTATGAAAGGCATTCACTGAACGATTGGCATTAACGTCGGATGCCGGCACCCTCATCCTCTCCTCTGGTCCATAACCTTTCCAGTGGACAAGATATTGAAGGGATTCACGGAGAACTCGAGAGTCAACTATTTTCGCGATTTCGAATTCCAAATTGCCGTCCACCATGACCGGAGCGGGTGGCAAGGAAGATGGCTGTAAAGGTTCCACATATTTTTTCAACAAAGACCTATGGAACACATTATGAATTTTCAGGGCCTGAGGAAGCTCAACACGAAAAGCTACAGGATTAATAATGGCTGTGATCTTATATGGGCCAATAAACCTTGGACCCAACTTCCAGGAAGGTACCTTCAACTTAATGTTTCTTGTGGACAGCCACAAAGAATCACCCACACTTAGGTCCTGACCATTCATACGTTTCCTGTCAGCCACACGTTTAAATTTGTTGCCCATATTTTTCAAGTTATTTTGAATTTTTCGCCATATCGATGACAATGATGACGAAAAACGTTCGTCCTCAGGGATACCAGAAGTATTAGAACCAGAAAACATGCCAAACTGCGGGTGAAATCCATAGGCCCCCAAAAAATGGCGACTCACCAGTGGACTGTTGGATTGTTTATGGCAAACTCTGCCAAAGACAAAAAGGAAGACCACTCCTCCTGTTTCTCAGATACAAAACATCTCAAGTAAGTCTCCAGACTCTGATTAGTGCGCTCCGTCTGTCCGTTCGACTGAGGATGAAAAGCCGAAGAAAAGGACAGTTGAATTCCTAGACGAGTACAGAACGCCTTCCAGAATCTGGAAACAAACTGAGTCCCACGATCTGAGACCACGTCAGAGGGAATGCCATGAAGTTTCACAATGTTGTCAACAAATACCTGTGCAAGGGTCTTAGCATTAGGTAGGCATGGTAGTGCAATAAAATGTACCATTTTACTAAAGCGATCAACTACCACCAGAATAACTGTCTTTCCTGAAGAATTACGTAGATCAGTGATAAAGTCCATGGATACAAGGCCAATAAGATAATGGGTTGCATCAGAAGGGGCATAGATGCCCGTGATAAGAACATAGTCCTACCACTTTACAAATCGCTAGTCAGACCACACATGGAGTACTGTGTACAGTTCTGGGCTCCTGTAAACAAGGCAGACATAGCAGAGGGTCCAGAGGAGGGCAACTAAAGTAATAACTGGAATGGGGCAACTACAGTACCCTGAAAGATTATCAAAGTTAGGGTTATTCACTTTAGAAAAAAGACGACTGAGGGGAGATCTAATTAATATGTATAAATATATCAGGGGTCAGTACAGAGATCTATCCCATCACCTATTTATCCCCAGAACTGTGACTGTGACGAGGGGACATCCTCTGCGTCTGGAGGAAAGAAGGTTTGTACACAAACATAGAAGAGGATTCTTTACGGTAAGAGCAGTGAGACTATGGAATTCTCTGCCTGAGGAGGTGGTGATGGTGAGTACAATAAAGGAATTCAAGAGGGGCCTGGATGTATTTCTGGAGATGTAATAATATTACAGGCTATGGCTACTAGAAAGGGGTCGTTGATCCAGGGAGTTATTCTGATTGCCTGATTGGAGTCGGGAAGGAATTTTTTATTGCCCTAAAGTGGGGAAAATTGGCTTCTACCTCACAGGGTTTTTTTTGCCTTCCTCTGGATCAACTTGCTGGGTAACAGGCCGAACTGGATGGACAAATGTCTTTTTTCGGCCTTATGTACTATGTTACTATGTTACATGAGTCAATGGTCTGAACGGAATGGGTAACGGAAGTAAAGATCCAGAAGGTCGAGTATGTGTCACCTTGGCACGTGCACAGGTAGTACAGGCTTACACATAGTCCTTCACACACTTGTGCCACCCCAGCCACCAGAATTTATGAGATATGAGGTTGGCAGTGGACCTACTCCCAGGATGTTCTGTAAGAACCATACAATGTCCTTTCAACACCTTGTGACGCAATTTCGGTGGCACAAATGGTTTCCCAGAGGGACATGAGTCCGGTGTGTCTCCCTGAGCCTCTAACAACTTCACCTCAAGGTCAGGGTAGAGGGCGGATATTACCACCCCTTTAGACAGTATGGGACTTGGGTTTTCAAAATCACCACCTCCAGGGAAACTACGTGACAAGGAGTCCGCCTTGACATTCTTAATACCAGGACGATAGGTGACAGTGAAATTGAGTCTGTTGAAAAACAGGGCCCATCTGGCTTGTCTTGGGTTCAGTCGTTTCGCCAACTCCAGATAAGCCAGATTTTTGTGATCAGTGAATACCGTGATCGGATGAATCGCCCCTTCCAACCAATCGCGCCATTCCTCAAAAGCCAATTTAATGGCCAGCAACTCTCTGTTACCCACATCATAATTTTTCTCAGCGGGGGATAGTTTTTTTCGAGAAAAATGCACATGGTCGACATTTACCAGGTGATGGGCCCTGTGACAAAACTGCTCCTACCCACCTCGGATGCTTCCGCTTCCACAATAAACGGTTGTGACACATCTGGCTGCACCAATATGGGAGCAGAAGAGAAGCATTCCTTAATCGCAGAAAAGGCTTGCAACGCCGAATCAGACCATACAGAGACATCCGTCCCTTTCTTAGTCATGTCCGTTAAGGGTTTTACTATTGTCGAATAATTCTTAATACATTTTCGGTAATAGTTGGTGAATCCTAAAAACCACATAAGAGCCTTCAGATTTTCGGGTCGATCCCAGTCCAATACAGCATGGACTTTCTCAGGATCCATTCGAAAAACCCGAAGATGACAGCAGGTAGCCCAAGAACTGCACCTCGTTTACCGCAAAAACACATTTCTGTAATTTTGCGAACAATTTATTTTCCCTTAGAATCTGTAACACCTGTCTCACATGATTCTGATGTGTTTCCATGTCAGGAGAATAAATTAGAATGTCATCCAAATACACGATCACAAACCTCCCCACCAGGTGATGAAAAATTTCATTTACAAAATGTTGGAAGACCGCCGGGGCATTGGTCAACCCAAAAGGCATGACCAGGTTCTCAAAGTGCCCCTCAGGAGTATTAAAAGCCATCTTCCATTCATCCCCTTCATTGATCCTAACCAGATAATATGCCCCCTTTTAATCCAACTTGAAGAACACCTTGGCACCAATAATCTGGTTAAAGAAATCAGGAATCAAAAGGAAGAGGTTAAGGATCACGGATAGTAATCTGATTGAGTTCATGAAAATCCAGACATGGCCAAAGACCTCCATCTTTTTTTTTTACAAAAAAGAACCCTGCAACCACTGGAGACTTGGAAGGTCTTATGTGCCCTTTCTTCAAACTCTCGGCAATATATTCTCTCATGGCCTGCCTTTCAGGTTCAGAGAGATTATGCAACCTAGATTTAGGCAATTTAGCCTCGGGAGTAAGATTGACAGGGCAATCATATTCCCGATGGGAAGGTAAATCCTGACATCTACTCTCAGAAAACACATCGGCAAACTCGGATATAAAAGAGGGTACAGCCTTAGTAGTTACCACAGAAAAGGATGTATTGAGACGATTATTAATGCAATAGTCCCCCCCCAATCCAGAATCTACCTAGCTTGCCAATCGATAGTTGGATTATGCTTGGCAAGCCACGGTAAACCCAGAACCATAGATGCAGGGAGACCTTCCAAGACAAAACATGAGATAACTTCTTGATGAAAGTTACCCACTCTTAATCTGATATCATGCAAAACTTGCAACAAGCACCTCTGAGTAAGAGGGGCAGAATCAATAGCAAATACAGGAATGTCTTTTTTTTATGTACTTGGTGATAACCCGTGCATGTGGACAAACTGAGCATCAATCAGGTTCAACCCGGCCCCGCTGTCGATAAATACTTCAATTCCCACAGTTTTTGAATCTAGCGCCACCTCGGCAGTTAGGAGAAATCGGGTACAACCAGCAAAGGACAAATGCACATTCTCTGACTCCCCACTCATACCTCCAATAGTCAGATTGGATTTAGACGCCCCTTTTTGTTTCTCTTTTTGCTGCTACATGCTTGGACATATATTGACAAAATGTCCCATTTGACCGAATAAAAAAAAAAAACATACTCCCTGCTTGCGACTCCTACTTTTGCAAGCAGATCCCGGAGTCGCTCCCTCTAATTTCATGCCCAGGTATAAGCTCAGGAGTCTCTTCGCCCAAAGAGTCAAAGGAATATGGTTCGTTATGTAATAGAACGTTCTGAAAGAGTGGGCCCTTAGATCTCTCTCTCAGGCATCTATCAATACGTACAGTCAAAGACATAGTGGCTTCCAAAGACTCAGGATTCTCATGGAAGGCCAAAGCGTCCTTCAGCCTCTCAGATAATCCCTGACAAAACTGGCTACGGAGAGCTGGATCGTCCCACTCAGTATCCGTAGCCCACCTCCTAAATTCGGAACAATAGGGCGAGCGTTCGGCGGAGATCTAACGCAGGCCGTGTAATTTAGTCTCGGCCAGGGAAGTTCGGTCCGGTTCATCATAGATGAGACCTAAAGCTCCGAAAAATGCATCTACTGATCGAAGAGACTGATCCAGTTGGCAGAGAAAAATCCCAAGACTGGGCGTCCCCTTTAAGCAACAAAATAATCTCACCCACTCTCTGGCTCTCGTCCCCAGATGAGGACGTAACTTAAAGTACCATTTGTACGCTTCCCTGAATCGAATAAAATTGTCAACCCCCCCTCCTCCCGAGAATCTATCTGGGAGAGCAACTTTAGGTTCAGGAGAGGTCAGGACACCACTACTAGGATCAGCCAACAGTGGTCTCTGCATCTGTGAGACGGTCGTGCGGAGGTCATCCACCTCCAGAGACAGCCGCTGTAGCTGTCCGGTCAGTGCAGCGATAACATCCATGGCTGAACTTATGCGGACAACAAAATGACAGTTATTCGGTGGTTTATAATGTCTCGATCAGTGTGGGGGATAAACTCCACACTAAACACAGGAGGGAAGGGGAACAGTAACTGGCCCTGGAAACTAGGGAAGGAACAGGTCACCTCCTAAACAACCCTAATCCGGGCCCTAACTACCCATCAATATGAATAAACCTTGAAGGTAGGAATATTCATATGCTGTATACCTAGGCCCTTATATCCCTATAAGGCCCTGGAAAGAGATTAGCACCAGAGACAACCCATTCCTCCCCAGATGGACGAATGGAAGTCTCAGAACCAGATACAAACAACAGGGAAAATAACAAACACAAAACAATAAGAAAAGACAAGACTTATCTGAAAGTAGAAAACTGGCAACCACAGAGTACAACTGACCAGCTAGTTAGAAGGCAGGAAGAAAATCTATAAACCGCACCTCCAAAAGTGAGAAGCAGCTACTTATGGGAAAAGTAAATTACCAACAAGCAACACCTGAAACAAAGGGTGTGGCACTCACCAAAACACAGACACAATAAGATCCACAGTGAAATTGTCAATTTAACCCACAAGTTGCCAGTCTCTCCGATCTCCTAGTACCTGCCACAGGAACGTCCGTGACAGTATTCCATCCATTAACCCCTGAGGATGTTGGCATATTGTGACACATGCACTGCTCCGTCAATTGTCCTTGGAAAATGCTGGACCATTATGACACACACAGTGTGCCATCCATGTCCCTGGAGGATGCTGGCCCACTGTGACATATGCAGTGTTCCATCCACTGTCACAGGAGGATGCTGGACTGTTGTGACATGCGCAGTGTTCCATCCATTATCAGTGGCAGATGCTGGCCCATTGTGACACGCACAGTATTCCATCCATTAACCCCTGAGGATGTTTGCATATTGTGACACATGCAGTGCTCCGTCAATTGTCCTTGGAAAATGCTGGACCATTATGACACATGCAGTGTTCCGTCTATTGTCCCTGGAGGATGCTGGCCCATTGTGACATATGCAGTATTCCATCCATTGTCACAGGAGAATGCTGGACTGTTGTGACATATGCAGTGTTCCATTCATTGTCTCTGGAGGATGCTGGCCCATTGTGACATGCACTGTTCTGTCCCCACATGAAGGCGAATGAAGGTGTAACTGATAATGACTTTGTGACTGTCCTACCTTCGTATCCAAGCAGTGGAGCAGACCGGACCGGCAGATGCTCAGGTTAGATGGATCCAGACATAGACATGAGGATGCAATCAAACGTGGGTTTATTTGATCCAGAGCAGTGACATACAGTGATGCAATACAGGAATGCAGTAGATGCTGTCATGTGGATGTCTTTCCTGAGGCTAACTGCTGAGGCTACTGCTGGTCAAAAACTGATGCCTTCACAAGCCAAGGTGTGTGTCTCCAGTCACAAAGAATGCAGCACTGAAAAAGGCTACAGGAAGTGACAAGGCCCAAGGCTGCTAAAACCATGCCCAGAGATAAAACTTTATAGACAACGAACGAGGCGTGCAGCATACAAATTCCGGCCAGCAGATGGCAGCAGAGAACAATAGACTTAAACAACATAGGTAAAACAAGAAATAATACAGTGCAGAAATTCAATATGAAAGGAACAGCACACTCCCCGTCTGAAATTCACTTTGGGGATTTCACTATGACGAATGTCCATAAAATATAAACAACCTGTAAAAGAAAACATGTTAGAATGCAAACATAGATAGTCCTGTTTTCCAACTTGGAATGGAGAAGATCTGCGAAGCTAGATACAGTCCTGTTCACCCATCAGGGACGTTCTCGATGGGTCTCATCCAACTGGGGAAACGTTCAAAGTGCTGACAACCGAAGCTGGCATTTTGCTTTGTTCCAGTGACTAATGCACTAACTTCAGCGCGGATTTCTGGATCGTTATCCGGATCCTGGATGCTGAAAACTTCCTGTACACATTTGTCTGCCTCTCCAAGCAGAAACTCTGGACCTGTAAGCCAAGTAGAGTTAGTAAAGGAACCTATAGACATAGGCCTAGTGGCGTGATCTGCTGGATTGAGTTCGGATGGTACATAGCGCCATTGTTCAGGTTTGGAGGACCTCCTGATTCTCTCTATGCGGTTACTAACGTACACATAAAATCGCTTGGTCCGATTGTCCTAAAACGACCTTACTGTCGGTGTAATACTGGACTTCGGCTATGTCGACACCCAGTTCTTGTTGTACGAAATCCGCAATCTCCACTGCCAACACGGTCCCACAAAGTTCCAGTCTGGGAATAGTATGATCGGGCTTGGGGGCTAACTTAGCCTTACCAAAGACGAATCCAACGTGGTTTTGGTTGTTGGGTTCTGTCACCTTCAGATAGGCAACCGCTGCGATGGCCTCCGTGGAGGCGTCCAAGAACACGTGGAGTTCTTTCTTTATGCTAGAGGAAAGTGAAGTTTTAATATAGCATCTCAGGATGTGGATCTCATCCAAGGCACACAAGGATCGCTTCCAGGCTTCCCATTTTTGCTCTCTTTCTCGGAGGGAAGTGGGGTATCCCAATCCTTGACTGTTTCAGAAAACTGTCTCAGTAGAGATTTACCTTGTATGGTAATAGACGCCACAAATCCCAGCGGATCAAATAGGCTGTTTACCACTGATAGGACGCCTCGTTTTGTGAATGGCTTGTCTGCACAACTTATCTGAAAACCGAAGGAGTCGGCTGAGAGATCCCATCTGAGGCCCAAGCTCCTCTGCACAGGTGGACTGTCCAGTCCCAAGTTAATGTCCTTGAATCCTGGTGCATGATCGCCTGATTCGAAGGCCCTCATAACGGCCAGGCTGTTTGAAGCAATTTTGTGTAGTCTAAGTTTAGCTTGGTACAACATACTTTGAGTCCTTTTGAGCAGATCGATAGCCGCTTCTTCAGTCGGTAGTGATTTGAGTCCATCGTCTACATAGAAGTCCTTTTCTACAAAGTCTCTGGCGTCTTTACCGTACTTGGATTCTCCCTCTAAATGCAGTTCGCCGAAGGCCGTAAGTTGCCACGGCAGGTGAAGGGCTGTTTCCAAATTCGTGTACCCTCATTCGATATTCTGCCATCTCTGCGTTGGTGTCGTTATTCTTGTACCACAGAAACCTGAGTAAATTCCGGTGGTCCTCTCTGACTACGAAACAGTGGAACATCTGTTCAATGTCAGCGGTGATGGCAACGAGCTCTTTTCTGAACCTCATCAGCACTCCAACTAGGTTATTCGTCAGATTAGGACCTGTGAGAAGGACATCATTAAGAGATACACCTTGATGTTTGGCACTTGAGTCGAAAACAACCCTAATTTGATTAGGTTTCCGTGGGTGATACACTCCAAATGAAGGCAAGTACCAGCACTCGTCGTTCTTCCCTAAGGAAGGAGCTGGTTGTCATGCCTGGTTGTTGCGGAATATTTTGTCGATAAAGGCAACGATGTGTTCTCTCATCTTAGGCTTACTGTTCATGGTACGCTGAAGAGAGTTAAATCTAGACAGAGCTTGTTCCCTATTGTTCGGGAGTCTCACCCTGGTAGCTCGGAAGGGTAATGGAGAAACCCAGTGATTGGTTTCGTCTTTAAGGAACTCATTGTCCATTATCTTGATAAATTCTCTGTCCTCTACTGACAAAGCTACTTTATCATCATCCTTGCTTGTGTGAAAGACTAATCTTCCCAAGTTGTCGGCAAAGGGAGGAATGTCGTCAGGTGGTTGTATGAGGTCTGGAGGCTTCTCTTTCACCTCATAGTGATGAGGGCAAGGCTTAATGCAAGTTGTGCGTCCATCTCCACGCACGTACGTTTTGAAAGAGCGGATTCTTGGTTGATCCAAGCATACATTTCCTATGACCACCCATCCCAAGTCCAGTCTCTGGGCGTATGGTGCATAGTCGGGACCATTACACTGTTGACGCACCTTGTGTACCCTTAGATTGTCTCTGCCAAGCAGGAGTAGAATCTCGGCGTTGTTGTCCATAGGTGGGATAACGTTGGCTAGGTGCCTTAGGTGTGGATGGTGAAATGCAGCTTCCGGGGTAGGAATTTCATCCCTATGGTTGGGTATTTGATCGCATTCGATCAGCGTCGGTAGAGGTATTTCCGTATTTCCACTGACGGAACAAGCGATGAATCCTTGTGCCCTCCTGCCGCTAGTCTCTATGCGACCCGAGCAGGTGTTTAAGATGTAGGGTTCTGACGGTCCTTTTATTCCAAAGGCTTTAAATAAATTTAGGTCCTGCTAGGGAGCGGTTGCTTTGGTCGTCAATGATGGCATACATTTTTACTGCCTTTTCTGGTAGCCCCTCCGGGTAGACCTTGATTAGGCATATACGGGCACAACATTTCTCACTCTGGCCCTCCCCACATACGTCCAAGCATGAGCAGGAAACAGCAGTGGCTGTGTTAGCGTGGTTCTGGGGCTCCCCGCCATGACTTTGAGCAGGACTGGTGGTGACGACAGCAGGTGAATCCCTTGTGAGTGTAGTTGGGTGCATAGCTGAGGCATGTCTTTCACTATGACACTCCTCACACTTGATAATGGATTTGCAGTCCTTAGCCATGTGCTCCAATGAAGCGCAGCATCTGAAACATACCCCAAGCTCGGTGAGGACTTTCTTGCGCTCCTGTATGGTTTTGGATCTAAATCCTCTGCATTTGTTCAGTGAGTGTGGTTTTTTATGAATGGGACATTCACGATTGAAAGCCTTGTCTCCTGATGAGGTAGTGTACTGTCTACCAGTGGGTACTGCAGATGATGGTAGGTTAGTCTTTCTAACATTCACGCTGCTCTTAAAGTCTCTGTGTTTATGTACAATACTTTCATACCTTGATGATGGTGTCACTGAGGCTGTAGTATTGAACTCCAAGAAGTCAAGGCTGGGGTCATTCCTCATCTGGGACTGTTCATCGATGAATCTGCAGAAATGAATAAATGGGGGAAAAGTGACGTCATGCACTCTTTTGTACCTTGAGACTGATGCCGCCCACTTCTCTTGCAGGCTGTATGGTAACTTCACGACGATTGGGTTCACCCCATGGGCTGTATCCAGGTAGCACAGCCCGGACAGACGAGGGTCTCTTTTGGCGAGCTCCAGTTCCATGAGCAAATCACTTAAATCCTGAAGCTTGTGGACATCCTTGAGACTGATCTTGGGGACGTTCTGCAGTCTCCTGAATAGTGCCTTCTCTATTGCTTCTGCACTGCAAAAAGGTGCGTTCGAGTCTCTGCCAGGCTGCAGCGAGACCTGCTTCTGCTTGTCCCACATAGACAGTTCTAAGGCTCTTGATGCGATTTGTGGAGCCTGGGCCCAGCCATTTGATCAAGAGGTCGAGCTCCTGCTCTGCGGTTAGGTTGAGTTTGGCGATGGCAGCTTTGAAGGTTGCCTTCCAGGCTCTGTAGCTCTCCGCACGGTCATCAAATTTTGAGAGACTGGTGTTAATTAGCTCTCTGCTCACCATAAACCTGGCAAACTCAGACATATCTGATTTCTCACTGCTTGTTGCCATGACAACTTGTGATGCCCCTGGTGCGTATAGGTTGCGTGGCGTGAAAGGGTGAGATGCTTCCGGGTAGAATGATGTTGCTGCAGGGTTGAGCTGTGGTCTAGCCTCTGTAGATTCTGATGACTGCTGCTTGAGCTGTGGAGGTAGGCCAGGAAACACCTGGTAGCCATCTTGCTGTAATAACTGTCCTTGAGAGGGTGCGTCTGGGCGACTGTTATTGGATTACTCGGGTGCTGTGAGTATCGCTGGCACTGCAGGTAGAGCTGACTTGGAGGTTTCAGTGTTGTTGGCTTGGACAGTACTGCACACTGGGGGTGGTGCAGATAACTGTTTCAGTACATAGTCGCTGGTGCGATCAACTGGATCGTCTATCTCCTCTGGTGGCAAGCAGACTGAATCAAAGCCTTGGCTCAATGCTTGCTCAAGTAGTCTTACCTTTACTAATGCAATTTCCTCTTCCCTCTCTGATTCAAGGATCTTTATTCGAGCCTCTGCTTCTGCCCTCTTGGCTTCTGCCTCCGCTTCTGCCCTCTTGGCTTCCGCTTCTGCCCTCTTGGCCACCGCCTCTGCTTCTGCCCTCTTGGCTACTGCCTCCGCTTCAGCCCTCTTGGCTGCCGTCTGTGCTTCTGCCCTCGCAAGGACTTCTTTTTCGGTGAAGGAACGCCTCACTTTGGATTGCTCTGCATTTATGCGGGCCTCTAGTAATCTGTCGCTCAGGGCGGAGCTTCTAGAGCATGATGATCTGTAGGACCGTGAGGAATGTTTGGACGAATGCGATCTGTGTGATCTAGTTTCTTGCAAATGAGAGATGCGGAGTTCCACTTTATCTTTAGCGTCCAGCACCATGGCGTCTCTTTGTCTGTCTATTGATTCTGCCTTGCACAATTCTGACGGGGCTTCTTCAATATTAGAGTCTTTTAGAAAGGTTATATACCTTGTGGACAGTTTCTTGTACCTTTCATGGGCTGCGTTCAGCCGCCCGACGGCGACTTGTAAACTGGTGGCATCGCCTGAGGAGGACTTAAGTCCTGATATGAGGGAGGAAACTCGTTCCCATAGCTCTTCCAGGTTGTCACATAGCTCATCTTTCATGGTGTGATAGTTTTCTGTGATCTTTATAGTTGGTTTGAGAGAGCGCCTTGGTCGCGTGACTTGGTCTGCTGGAAGTGTGGGTTCTACCTCCAGCTCTTCATAATGATCAGTATCAGGTTGCATTTGCTTTATTTCATTTCATCACTGGGGAACTGTACGAGGTCCTTTTCGGCCATTTTGATTTAAGGTGCGCTGTCTCTTTAAGAAAATGAACTTTTGAATTGGGGGTTGAAAATTGCTGTGCGGCTCAGATGAGGCACCCCGATGAGTTTCCCAAGGTGTCTTGAGCGAATTGCGGGGTTTTGGTTTGAGGGAGGCCCCGCGTGCGTGAACAGTTCTTATATCATGCGAGCAAGGGTTAATATAGGATGTAGAAAGTGGCTTGGCGAGTAGTGGAGGACTTCCAGGCGAGAGTATATCTACTGCGGACACGCCGTGCTTCCCCTTAGGCTTATTGAACGTGCACTGTTGCTGGGCAGATTTGCTGGGAGTGGGCCTGTTGCAGGGGAGGTTCCTGAGTGTGGCAATGGGCTCTGAGGGAACCTGTAGCCGGGCATTGGACATTCAGACGGATATTTACTGGGGTATAAGGCTTTAAGGCAGTTTTTAACTGTTCTGTCCCCACATGAAGGCGATTGAAGGTGTAACTGATAATGACTTTGTGACTGTCCTACCTTCGTATCCAAGCAGTGGAGCAGACCGGACCGGCAGATGCTCAGGTTAGATGGATCCAGACGTAGACATGAGGATGCAATCAAACGTGGGTTTATTTGATCCAGAGCAGTGACATACAGTGATGCAATACAGGAATGCAGTAGATGCTGTCATGTGGATGTCTTTCCTGAGGCAACTGCTGGTCAAAAACTGATGCCTTCACAAGCCGAGGTGTGTGTCTCCAGTCACAAAGAATGCAGCACTAAAAAAGGCTACAGGAAGTGACAAGGCCCAAGGCTGCTAAAACCACGCCCAGAGATAAAACTTTATAGACAACGAACGAGGCGTGCAGCATACAAATTCCGGCCAGCAGATGGCAGCAGAGAACAAGACAGGTAAAACAAGAAATAATACAGTGCAGAAATTCAATATGAAAGGAACAGCACATGCACAGTGTTCCGTCCATTGTCGCAGGAGGATGCAGGCCCTTTTTTGACACGCACATTGTTCTTTCAGTTGTCCTTGTGACAAGCGTAGTGTTCTGACCATTGTCCCTGGAGAATGCTGGCCCATTTTGACACAGAAAGTGTTGCATCCATTATTCCAAATTAACGCTGGTCCATTGTGAAACGCACAGTGTTCCAAACCACCCAACTTTTTAGATGTCAAAGAGGGACACTTGCAGCTCCTGAGGTGGGTTATTGCTGCAGCCATTTTCTGACACCCATAACTTTTTTTTATATTTTTGTCCACAGAGCTGTAGGAGGGCTTGTTTTTTGCAGGACAAACTGTAGTTTTTATTGGTACAATTTATGGGGTGCATACAACTTTTTGATCACTATTCAATTTTTTGGAGGGATAAGGTGCCCAAAAAATGGCGAAACACTTTTTTCACCCGTTACGGCATACAATGTGCAGGAAAAATATTGTTATATTTTAATAGTTCAGACATTTTTTGACTCAGCGATGTTATATTTATTTTTTCTTTATTGTTTATACATTTTTATATGTAAAACTAGGAAAGTTAGTGATTTAAACTTTTAATATTTTTATGTTTTTGTAAACGTTTTTGACCCCCTTCCCCTCTAAGGCCGAATGCACACGGCCGTGTTCCGCGGCCGAGAGCGGTCCGTGGTATGCCGGGCTGGATTCCTGTTCAGAGCAAGAGCGCACGGCGTCATTGGTTGCTATGACGCTGTGCGCTTCATGCCGCCGCTGCTGTACAGTAATACACTCGTATAGATCATACGAGTGTATTACTATAGTGCAGCGGCGGCATGAACCGCACGGCGTCATAGCAACCAAAGATGCCGTGCGCTCCTGCTGTCACAGTCGTTATCTCTGGCTGTGACCTTCCGTCCTTGCTCGTTCGGCGCTCCTCGCTGAAATTTCGTTTCTGTGTATTCTTTGATTCTTTATGGGTTAACTCCCCTGGGTTTCATTCTGGAGTTAATCCTCTCTGTCTGCTCCATGGGTGTGGCCTCTCTGCTGCACCCATGGAACCTGTATATAAGGCTGAGGTTTCCTCAGTTCTGTGTCAGCTGTTGTGTGTTGTTTTGTCCTGCTCCTTGTTTGTACTCACTCTCCCATGCTGCTGACCCATGGGATCCCTGTCTGTCTGTCTGTCTGTTTGTGCTCTGTGGGTTTCCTACTTGTTCATTGACATCCTCTTTTCTGTCCTTTTTCCTGTGTTTTGTTATCTGTTCTGCCAGTTATGTTTGTTACCTTGTGTGTATTTATGTCTCTGTTCAGCAAGCCCTTGCTGCACCTTTCTTTGCAGCAGAGTGCCATGAGCAAGGCCATGCAGTTTACTACTGGTGGAGCAAGTCCTTCTCTGCTCATTGTCACTCCTGTTTCCTTGCTATGTACTCCTGCTTGTGTTATTAGTTGCCCTGTTTGTATTTGCCTGTCTATGTTATATGTGCCGTCGGTACCTTCTGGTACCTGTTGTCCATTCATTCTTGCTGTCACTGTCTAGTTCACGCTCTGGAGTGGACCCTGGCAACTTCCTGCTGCAAAGTCTAACCCTACCATCTGGGGCCCTAGTGAATACCAGGAGTTGCTTAGTCACGCCCCTCTGGAGTATTACTAGACAGTGGCGCAGTGGGGGTTTGCTCCCACTGTGCTGACGGTACATAGAGCTCATGTTTTGTCTGTGCTGCCTTCCCTGGTTTTTGTTTGTGCAATAACTCTTGTGTGTCTGTACCTGATTTCCATTTGTTTATTGCTTGACAACGCAGAGGTCTCTTCTGGGACCTCCAACTCGTGACACCTGCTCTGAACAGGAATCCAGCCCGGCATACCACGGACCGCTCTCGGCCGCGGAACACGGCCGTGTGCATTCGGCCTCAGCAGGATAGAACCTGGGATCTTTTGATCTCTTGTCCCATTCACCATAATAGAAATCTATTATGATGAATGGGATTTTGACACTCTACCTGCAGAGCTCAGCAGGCAGATTACCATGAAAGGACTGGAAAGCTTCAGCAGCGCCCAGGCTGCCAAGGTAATCGATTAGAGCCCCGCAATTTCACTGTAGTGGCTGTGACTGGAAAGCAGAGGGAGCCACATCCCTCTGCCTAACCTCACAGATGCCACGATCGCTCCTGAATGCTCAGCCACTGTGACATAAAAGTACGCCACGATGGCTGAAGGGGTTAAGGTCCAGATTGCACTAAATAATGAAGTTTAGGTATACAGTATAATGCACATTTATTTCCCAGGTAAAAACGAAGGACATTAATAGATTAAAGAGGGACAGAGGGACTTGGGTCAAAAAGAAGGACTATCTCTCCAAAAGATAAAAGATAGTGGTTTTTGAACCCTATTTTCGGCGCTGAAAACAGGAGGCAGATTCTCATAAAATATTTTTTAAAAATTGAATAGCTTATTTATTCTTTTGTCAACGCGTTTCAAGGGCGCACAGCCCTCTTCGTCAGGACAATAAAAGCATATATGCTTTTATTGTCCTGACGAAGAGGGCTGTGCGCCCTTGAAACGCGTTGACAAAAGAATAAATAAGCTATTCAATTTTTAAAAAATATTTTATGAGAATCTGCCTCCTGTTTTCAGCGCCGAAAATAGGGTTCAAAAACCACTATCTTTTATCTTCATTCTTATTTCTCCTGCCACCGTTTGGGGCAGAGAAAAAGGAACCCTTGGCAGCAGTACAGGACCCCGCATGCTGGACGGGAGAATACCAGCACAAGCTCTCTACAGTTGTTGTGGCTTCACACAACAACATACGGTAAGCGCTTATTGTATACAGTGCATTTAGACCAAATATACAGCCACACACACGAGGCGCGGCCTCCTGTCTCTTTCTTCTCTCCTTTTCTCTATCTCTCCAAAAGAGGGACACTTGGGAGGCCCGGTCTTCCATCCATTGTCCCTGAAGATTGCTGGACCATTGTGACACGAGCAGTGTTCCGTCAATTGTCTTTGGAAGAGGCCGGTCCATTGTGGCACACACGCATTTTTCTGTCCATTGTCTCTGGAGAATGCTGGACCATTGTGACACGCGCAGTGTTTCGTCAGTTGTCCTTGGGAGATGCTGGACCATTGTGACACACGCAATGTTCCGTCAGTTGTCCTTGGAAGATGCAGGATCATAGTGAAATGTGCAGTGTTCCATCCATTGTCCATGGATTATGTTGGCTCATTGTGACATGCATAGTGTTCCATCCATTATCCTTGGAGGATGCTGGACCATTGTGACACACGTAGTGTTCCATCCATTATCCTTGGAGGATGCTGGACCATTGTGACACACATAGTGTTCCATCCATTGTCCCTGGACGATTCTGGTCCATTGGAACATGCACAATGTTCTAACCATTATCCCTGAAGAATGCTGGACCATTGTGACATGAGCAGTGTTCCATGCATTATTCCTGTAGGATACTGGTCCATTGTGACACGCGCAGTGTTTCGTCCATTGTCCCTAGAGAATGCTGGCCCATTGTGACACACACAGTGTTCTGTCCTTTATCCCTGAAGAATGCTGGCCCATTGTGACATGAGCACTGTTCCATCCATTGTCTATGTAGAATGTTGGCCCATTGTGACATGCACTGTGTTTCATCCATTGTCCCTAGAAGATGCTGGCCGATTGTGACATGCACAGTGTTCCATCCATTGTCCCTAGAGGATGCTGGCCCATTGTGACATGTTCATTTTCCGTCCATTGTCACAGGAGGACTCTGGCCCATTGTGACACCTGCAGTGTTCCATCAGTTGCCTTTGGAAGATGCTGGACCCTTGTGACACGCAGTGTTCTGCCCTTAGTCCCTTAAGAAAGGTGGACCATTGTGACATATGCAGTGTTCCCTTCATTGTCACAGGAGAAAGCTGGACTATTGTGACATGTGCGGTGTTCTGTCCATTGTCCCTGAACGATGCTGGCCCATTGTGACATATGCAGTGTTCCGTATGTTGTCACCAGAGGATGCTGAACTACTTTGACACATGCACTGGTCCTTCCATTATCTCTGGAGAATGCTGGCCCATTGTGACACATACAGTGTTCCTTCCATTATCTCTGGAGAATGCTGGCCCATTGTGACACATACAGTGTTCCTTCCATTGTCACAGGAGGATGTTGGCCCATTTTGACATGCGCAGTGTTCTGTCAGTTGTCCTTGAAAGATGCTAAACCATTGTAACAAGCACAGTGTTCCATCCATTGTCCCTGGAGGATGCCGGACCATTGACACACGCGCAGTGTTTCGACAATTGTCCCTGGATGATGTTGGTCTATTGTTACACGCACAGTGTTCTATACCTCCGAACTTTTTGGATGGTCAAAAAGGGACACTTGCAGCTCAATTTGGAAAAGATCCAACCACTGGGTGAGCAAGTCATTGTTGCAGGCAGTGATTGACTGAACAGCATTCACAGCCATTTACGTCACGCTCTAGTGTGGGAGGGAAACCCCACACCGAACATAGGAGGGAAAGGGGAAAGGAAATAAGGCCTGAAAACTAGGGAAGGAAGATGGACACCTCCTAGTGAAAACCCTAATCAAAGCCCTGACTGCCTGCCAATATGAACAGACCCCAGAGGTCGGTGAGTTTATACACAGGAATACCTAAAGTCCTATCTAACCCTAAAGGACCCTGGTACTAATGACAGGAAAGAGAAATCCTGTTCCTCCAAAAGGAAGGATGAACAGGAGTCTCCCTAAGGCCTAATACAAAACAAGAAATGCAACACACAGAAAAGCCAAAATACAAAGGGAAAGGTAACACTTAACTTCCAAGAAGCTATGGCAGCACCAGGAACTCAGCCGAGATCCAAACACCAGCTATCCACAGGTCCAACTGAAGCTATAAACCACACAGCATTGTGGGAGAGACAACTATAAGTAGGGAAAGTTAAATGACCACAATAGCAACACCTGGAGGTTAAGGGTGTGGCTGGTACCAGAAACAACACAGACGCCTATTGATCCACAAGGTAAACATGTCAAATCAAACCATGTGTTTCCAGTCTCAAAGATCTCCTGCCACTCACTGTCACGGGGACGTCTGTATGTGTCACAGCCACTATCTCTGGCTGTGACCTTCCGTTCTTGCTCGTTCGGCGCTCCTCGCTGAAGTTCTGTTTCTCTGTATTATTTGTGGTTCTGTATGGGTTAACTCCCCTGTGCCTATTAGGAGTTAATCCTCTGTCTGCTCCATGGGTGTGGTCTCTCTGCTGCACCCATGGAACCTGTATATAAGGCTGAGTTTTCCTCAGTTCTGGGTCAGCTCTCCTGGTGTGTGTTGTCTGTCCTGCTCCTGCTTTGTACTCTCTCCCATGCTGCTGACCCATGGGATCTCTGTCTGTCTGTCTGTTTCCCTTCTTGTTCATTTGCGTCCTTTTTCCTGTCTTTCTGTTCTGCCAGTTATGTTTTAGTTACTTTGTGTTTATTCTGATGTCTGTGTTCAGCAAGCCTTTGCAGCAGAGTGGCATGACAAGGCCATGCAGATTACTACTGGTGGAGCAAGTCCTTCTCTGCTCATTGCCACTCCTGCTCCCTTGCATGAACTCCTGCTTGTGTTATTATTTGCCCTGTTTTGTATTTACCTGTCTGTTATGTTTGCCTATGTGCCGTCGGTACCTTCTGGTACCTGTTGTCCATTCGCTCCTGCTGTCACTGTCTAGGTCACGCTCCAGAGTGGACCCTGGCAACTTTCTGCGGCTAAGTCTAACCCTACCATCTAGGGCTCTAGTGAAAACCAGGAGTTGCTTAGTTACGCCCCTCTGGAGTATTACTAGACAGTGGCGCAGTGGGGGTTTTCTCCCACTGTGCTGACGGTACATAGAGCTCATGTTTTGTCTATGCTGCCTTCCATGTATGTTTGTGCAATAAACTCTTATGTGTCTGTACCTGATTTCCGTTTATTGCTTGACGACGCAGTGGTCTCTCCTGGGACCTCCAACTCGTGACAGTATGTCTCGGTACGTCCGTGACAATTTAAATAAAGTTGCAGAAAGTAAGGCTACTTTCACACTAGCGTTTTTCTTTTCCGGCGCTGAGTTCCGTCCTAGGGGCTCAAATCCGGAAAAGAACTGATCAGTTTTATCCCCATGCATTCTGAATGGAGAGCAATCCGTTCAGGATGCATCAGGATGTCTTCAGTTCAGTCTTTTTGACTGATCGGGCCAGCCATAAATCTGGAACACTTTGACTGAATGCCGGATCCGGCCTTTTTCCCATTGACTTGCATTAACGCTGGATCCGGCGCGGATCTGACACCATCAGAAAATTGCATTGGCTTGGGCAACATCTGCAGCATGCACTTCAATATTCCTTTCAATATTAAAGGTGTTTTCCAGGATTTTAATATTGGTAACCTATCTGCTGCAATGTCGACGGCTAGTAGGTAAACAATGAAGGGAAGGCTGTGCTTGCATGGAGTGCGGCCTTCTATTCAACCAGCTGATCGGCGGGGATGCCAGGTGTCGGAACTCCACCGATCTGATATTGATGACCTATCCTGAGGATAGTTCATCAATATTAAAATCACAGAAAACCCCTTTAACATATAAATAATCTGATTATAGATATTTGAAGGTCCAAATTGCATTAAATAATGAAGTTGGGGTCTAATATATAGGTAGAAACCATACAGATACCTTATTAAAGAGCAATTTAATAAATACATGAATGCATATTTATTTGCCAGATAGAAAGAGGACATTTAAGGAGGAAAGGGGGACAGAGGTAAATGATTCATAACGATGGACCGGCCCTCCAAATCAGGGAATCTTGCCTCTATGGACATAGTGGACTGTAATTCTTCAGTGAGCATCCTTTCCAAAGAATGGAGCAGAAGACTGATGCCTGCCATTAGGGAGACCACCCTGTGGATTGCTGCTGACCAATAAGAGTTATTATATTCAGTATCTGAGTGCTAGACAATGGACTTAGCGCAGACTTATATAAGAAAGAGCCTTTTTCTTGCCTGTTAAAGTAAAAGTCTTAGGAAAACTCCTTAACTAACAACTGTCCAAGCCTGTTACAAGCAGTACAGCTAAACCAATATCTTCCAAGCCTGTTACAAGCAGTACAGCTAAACCAATATCTGAGTCATATCTTTATGCCATATAAATGAACTGTACTGACTACCCTGAGACAATTGATCAAGTAAAAGTTCTGTTGTTTACAACAATTGACTCCTCATCCTTTCTACCACCTTTATTCGCACCTAACGGTGCTGGCATCACGAACACCAGGGACCCTGCCACCAAGGCACCTAAAAAAAAGATTCCACCAAGGGCACCTCAACCACCATCTGGCAGGATTCCCTGGACAAACAGAGAGTGCCCCGAAGGAACTGGTGCTGTCCTTCCCTTCACTGCACGCCGGCCTAGTGCGGCTCGGCTAACCGTGAGTACAAACAACTACTACCCACATCGGCCTACCGTAGCGCACGTGTTGCCCCTGCAGCCGGGTTGCTGCATACACACATCACTGCTGCTTGCCAATCATTGGCTTCAGTAGTGATGTGTGCAGAAATGGCACATGACCGCTTCCACCGCTGAAGCAGTACACACCGGTCCAACTGGAAGCAGAGGAGAAAGAAGCTCTGGAACTTCCCAGGTCAAAAAGAGAAACAGTCAAGAAGAAAAGAAGTACAGAGGGATTTGGGTCAAAAACATTGTCTGTCGCTCCAAAAGAGGGACACTTGGGAGGCTTTACATAATAAGAAATTCCATCTAAGTTCTACCTAACACAACCGTCAAGAAATCAGCACAAAGGGGTTAAAGGGGTTCTCTGGGAATAAAGAACATAAAATTACTGAAAATACTTAACAATTACTTTATTATAAATATGTTCCCAAATACCTTTCATTAGCTATAATGGCTTGTTTTGTCTAGAGAGCAATCATTAGGAGAAATAAAATGGCCACCATCCTATTAGTACACACAAAACCTATCTTTATCACACAGCAGGACAAGTTACTTCACAACACTGAGCTAAAGAGCTGCCTCATCCTCCTCTCTGCTCTACTGGTCATGATTATGATCCTGAATACAGCTAATAAGATCCTCAGCTAAATCTCTGTAGGAATGGAGTTCATGAGGAGACATGAAGTACAGAGAGGTGGTGGGGATGTGGCTGATGATCAGCAGCTCTTGTATGCAGTCTTCATTACCACAGTCTGTCCTGTCCATCCTCTCTGTACTCCCTCTATGCAAGGGAATCAGTGGAAATTTGGGCTGATCATGTGAGTTATACAGGGATCTCAAGTCTCCCGGAGGTTCAGGGAGTCTCCCGCTATTAGATAACGGCTCCCTGACACCCACATGTGAGACAATATATCCCGGAAAGGTTTACTGATAACAGAGCAGAGAGATAAGAGAAGTGACAGGACAGTGTTTAGATTACAGGTTGAATTAACCCTTTAGGGTCAAATTGGCTTCTCAAGGAGATATATATGTTAAAGGCATCCCTCCTTCTGTCTCATTCAGTAGCTATAGAACTATTGAGAGAGATGTATTTTTTTTAAATACATTTACACATTTAACCCTCCATTTTAATTATATTATTTACCCCAGTGTTAAATTCACCCCCCCCCCCCCCCCCCCCCGGATGCTTGTTTTTTTTCCTACAGTGGGGTAGATAATTACACACAGGGTTTTAAAGAATAAACTTCCTGACTCAGACCAAGAGCCGACTCAGCAAGTGAATGGAAGCATCCGCGCATGCGCATTGCGCAACCTAAGCTTCGGTTCACTTGCTTCTTGTCAGCTCAGCGAATGAACCGAATATTCGATTCATGAATCGGTTCATGTGAAAGATCCGAACTTCCCATCTCTAGTTTACTCGCAGTAAACCTTTCCGGCAACCTGTAGCAGTGTCCCCTTCTCGGCGCGTACGCACAGTGCAAGAAGAAGCCGATGCCAGCAGTCCGCAACGGCGCATCAGGCTGAGCCTATGCGCACGCGCGGGATCTCAAAGCGGGAGGAGGGGGAGGAAGAGGTGGCACTGAGGAGTAGAAGGCGGCGCTGGGCACGAACGGCGATGCCTGCGGCCGGGCACCATGCATCCACAGACCTCCCCTGCTTGGGCACCTTAATTTAGTGATTGACAGGTTAGTAAAACCTGTTTTTCCGCAGAATAAAGCCACAAATAGCTTTTATATGGCCACCTTAGAAATCAGAATGCTACCCTGGACATAAGCATATGTTTAGCTCACAGGGCTTATAGGTGGTGACAGAATCCCTTTAATTAAATACATAAATATGATAATTTGGGGCAGGGAAATGAGCCCAGTCCTCCACACCATAGAGCAAAGTGTGCAGATACTGCATATGTTTGGAAAACGTAATAAAAAGTTCGTGAAAGAAAAAAAAAGAAAACCTCCCTGAAATAAGAAGCACACCTCCCTGAAATGGGTTTTTGCAGGTTGGGATGTCTGAGTTATATTCATGTGTCACATTAGAAATCGATCTACTGTGTCTTTACATGTCTGTTTCCAATAAAGTTTATTCAAACAGCCTGAATACACGCTGTAATTTTCCAATAATGTTTTTAGAAACAGCTGTCATCTTCCAATAGCGTTCACATAAACAGATTGACCTGTACACAGTATAATTTTCTAATAAAGTTTATACAAACACCCTGACCTGTACAGTGTCATTTTTAATAAAGTTTATACAAACAGCATGACATCTAGGCGCTGTCATTTTCTAATAAAGTTTGTTAGAGAAAATAACACGTATTCCATACTCGTCGTCGCGAGATTTGCCTGGTAGTGATGCGCTGTGGGGGCGTGTCTAAGAGTAGGTGGGCGGGCCCTTCACGGGTAACGGCCGTAGGTCGGTCTTGTAGTGTCGTGAGCAGTGAGGGACCCGGTGACGGGTAGTTTGCCCGGCGGGTAGAGGAAAGGGCAGCCATGGCTGGGCAACAGTTCCAGTATGACGACAGTGGCAACACGTTCCTCTACTTCCTGACCTCGTTCGTAGGACTGATAGTCATCCCGGCCACATATTACCTGTGGCCCCGTGACCAGAACTCGGGTGAGTGTGAAAGTATGGCTGGCATACAGATGCTGGCTGGGGCAAACCGCCTGCTGCCTGCCTTGCTGCTTACACGTCATTGATGGGCATAGTGATGTCATATGCTGGTGGGTACAGCTAGGAGCGGCGTCCTCATGTTTCTGCCGGTGGAGCCTATCAGTTTATGGCAGATGAACATTGACCCTATAGGTGAACACAAATATGGACGGGCACCATGTGTACACTACAGTCAGCATGCCCACCCTAATCACCGTGACGTGGTGTAGCCCCTTGTCACCCATCCTTCCGCCTCATGCACGTGTCTGCATTTTAGGATTACATGCACACGACCGTTGTGTGTTTTGCGGTCCGTAAATCGCAGATCCGCAAAACACGGATGGAATCCGTGTGCGTTCCGCAATTTGCAGAACGTCACGGACCGCCTTTAATATAACTGCCTATTCTTGTCCGCAAAGCGCGGACAAGAACAGGACAGGTTATATATTTTTTTTGCGGACCAGGGAACGGAGCAACGGATGCGGACAGCACACGGAGTGCTGTCCGCATCTTTTGCGGCCCCATTGAAGTGAATGGGTCCGTATTTGCGGCCCCATTGAAGTGAATGGGTCCGTATTTGCGGCTCGGATGCAGACCAAAACAAAGGGCCGGGTGCATGAGGCCTTAGTCTGCAAAAATAGCGGATAAGCTCTCATCCACAAAAAACTAAGAAGACTACAACCTCCGCTGAGATGTGAGGATCTGGCACATGGATGTGAGTGTGGTCCACCAGAAATGGATGGGTCAATGTGCGGTACATGGGGAAAAAACTGAGAAGACTACAACCTCCGCTGAGATGTGAGGATCTGGCACATGGATGTGAGTGTGGTCCACCAGAAATGGACGGGTCAATGTGCGGTACATGGGGGGAAAAACTGAGAAGACTACAACCTCCGCTGAGATGTGAGGATCTGGCACATGGATGTGAGTGTGGTCCACCAGAAATGGACGGGTCAATGTGCGGTACATGGGGAAAAAACTGAGAAGACTACAACCTCCGCTGAGATGTGAGGATCTGGCACATGGATGTGAGTGTGGTCCACCAGAAATGGACGGGTCAATGTGCGGTACATGGGGGGAAAAACTGAGAAGACTACAACCTCCGCTGAGATGTGAGGATCTGGCACATGGATGTGAGTGTGGTCCACCAGAAATGGACGGGTCAATGTGCGGTACATGGGGAAAAAACTGAAGAAAGAGCCAGTCGTGTGCATGGGGAAAAAAAACAACTGATGGCACACTGAAGAAATATCTGGTTGTGTGCACGAGCTCCTAGTTCTGGTGGGCACCCGGGGAGTGTTTTAGGATGGAAGTGGTTTGGTCAGGAGTTGCTGAGAAGGCAGCTGCTGTTTCTTTGTAGGTTCTGTTCACACTTGTGTTTAGTGCTCGGTTGTCAAAGTTTCTGTCCCTTTTGATGACTAGATATTCTTGTGCCCTAAAGGCAAGTGGAAACCTAGAGTAAAATCTGACTGACCCTATTCTAAGCCAACAGGTTCCTTTTGGGTGCTGTTTGTATACGTGGTAGGAGGGGTGCAGAAAGCTGGCAGGGCTTCTGTAGGGGGCCAGGCGCAGAGCATTAGGATACAGCTGCATGTTCAGGGTCAGGCTCAAGAAAGAGTAGCATCCCTAACCGGGTTTTCCTATGACCGTTTATCCACAGGATAGGGGATTCTACCTCTGTGGCCCCTCAGTGGGGCCTTGTGTTCCCCTGGTGGTCACACATGCGCGTTGGGGCTGCACCTGACAGTCTCCAGCAGTCCCACAGAGTTGAATGGAGCATTGGACACGACACCCGGTTGAGTGACTGGCCCGGTTTCCAGCGATCAGACACTTACAACCCTTTTAATTCATTCTCGCCTTTTATGATCCACTCTTGATTTTGCCATAAAAAAACCTGACCGTGTGCCTGTGCCCTTAAGCTGGCTACTAGGAATGAGCGAACCCGAGTTTGGTACAAAGGTTTTGTACAGTAGAAATGAATTTCCGAAGTTATTACATGAAGTCTTATCGGAGCCAATACATTCTAATACTACACAGAGCGCCCGCTACCCGGATTAAAACAAAATCGGAAGTTGATTCGCTCATCCCTACTGGCTCCACATTAGATGAATGTGGCTGAACCAGACTGCTGGCCATCTAATAGGTGTGGGGGAGGGGTGTCTCGAATCTCCTCTGACGGCAGATGTTGGGTAAGAAGATATGGATTGGGCATGTTGGATTTCAACTGCCCGTTTCTTTTGTTCTCAGGGAGATAAGGCCCTGCCAGAGGTGACTTTCTCCACATTCAGGACACATGCATGCTTGGCTCGGCCCAGTGAGTGTGTGTGTGTATGGGGGACTGGGAGTGGTATCTAATGAGGAATCTAATCCATCTGTGGGGGTCCAAGAAGTCAGAGCCAGCCTTGTCTGGCTTTTGTAGTTTTAAACCCTTTCGACGTGTGGCTGTGCCCCAGGTCTCGCTTGTGGCGCCGCTGACAAACATCTGGTAGAAGCCCTGACATGTTTTGCAACAGCTGGAGGCCGCAGCTTGGACATCCTGAATCTAGAGCAGGGCTGGCCAACCTGCGGCTCTCCAGCTGTTGCAAAACTACAACTCCCAGCATGCCCAGACAGCCTACAGCAGGGCATGATGGGAATTGTAGTTTGTAGCCCTGATCTAGAGTGTTACTTTCAGGCCTTGTTATTACCCGGCAATACTTCATGTATTTGTCTTATGCCAGTGGACAAATAAAGGTGCTTGTGACATCACTAGCTGATTGGCAGGGGTCCGACACCCAGCACCCCCGCCGATCACCTGGGTAGCGGAGAGAGCTGGTTACCACAGCGCTGCTCACATGGAAGGGGCTTTGCAGTTCCAGCGCCAACTTCTGGCAACGGAGCTACAACCAAACAGCTGATCAGCGGAGGGGAAGGGTGTCAGACCTCCGCGATCAGCGAGTGATTGCCTATCCCGAGGACAGGCCATGGACAATTCCTTTAAATTGGTTCAGACAGCGCAGCCTGCCTGTAAGGCTGGTAACATGTCATAGAAAAGCCATGTGACACTTGTGTGACTTGTCCTCATCTTGCTGTCACTTTACTGTAAAAGCACAGCCAAAATGCAGACAAGTCGCAGTGGCACGTGGCTTGTATTGTGGTTTATGATGACAAAGGCAAGTGTGACCACTGACCAGAAATGTGTGTGGGGATCTCCCACCTCTCCTCCAACAGATGGTGGCAGGGAGAGAAGTATCGGGTGAAGTGAATATTTTCGACCAAACCTTTTGTTCTCCTGGGAGACAAGCTGCCTCCTGAAGTTTCCAGCAACAGCTTTCTTACTAAATACACGTTCCCCCAAACCAAATGTGTATGAGGGAGTTATGATTTACACAGGGCAAGAAGCAGCAGATTGTCGGGAAGGAAGCAACAGTCGGCTGCTCAGTCAGTGGGGGTCAAGCTCAGCATTTACATGCTGCGATCTCCTCCACAGTATGAGGACTAGGGATCGCTATTGCGATTGTTCATCCTCGTACAGCTGCATTGTTTCTGGGCAGATCGCTGTTTAGACCGCACGATCTGCTGCCCAGAAATAATAATTGGTGTGCCCTCATGAATGACAGGATCACCCCGTGAACGAGCGTTTCGGCTGCATCTTTAATCACTCAGATTATCTGGAATGAGCGTCCCTGATAATCTATATAGTTCAAATAGCCATAGGCTACAAAGCTCCTGTTTCTAGTCAAATAAAACTTAACATTTATTTCTATCAATAAAACTAATACAAAACAGGAGAGAAGAAAAGAAAGAAAAAACTTTTAAAACTTTAAGGGTGCTGTGATGTTACCACCGGCAGTATACTGGGAATATTCCCATAGGTGCGTCCTAAGTCGCTTGGGATAATTCCCACTGAATTCACCTAAATTGTCCCTGATAATCTACCCCACAAACCCGGCATTAGAATAGGGTACGTCGTGGAATATTCTGACATGTATCTCCTTTGTAGCCAAAAGCATGGTGTGAACAGAGGCCTAACCTTTGTTGTGGCTTTCTGGTCTGCTCAGTAGGGTGCCCTCCTTTATTATCCCAAGCATATGGTTTGGATATCCCCTTTGAATCTGTGCTGTTTCTTGCAGCTGCGCTGGAATCTATTCCAGTGTCTCCCGAGTACAAGCAGTAGGGATCCTGAGTGACTTAGGATCTTCTCGCTGAGAACACAAGCCGTTGTCTGAGCTTTAACAGCCGGTTCAGACCTGAGCGTTTTACAGCGAGTTCCTACGCGCTGTAAAACGCTCAACAAGGAGAAACCAATGCTTCCCTATCGGCACGGTTCTCACCTGGGTGTTTTACAGCGCGTACGATGGCGCTGTAAAACGCCCGACGCCCCAAGAAGTTCAGGAGCTTCTTTGGGGCGTAGTGTCGCGCGTTCCCGTACATAGACTTCCGGGAACACGCGACACTGGGCGTTCGCTTGTCTCTGTATGCGCGATTGCAAACGCCCGTACAATAGCGCATACGCCCAGCGTTAATAGAAAGGTGATCACTCGTGTCCCTTCATCGCTCAGTCGAGTGCTCTGCATTAGTTCCGGACTGAAGCTTGGCAAGCTGCAGGATTCTTACGGTTTGTACCCCCAGGACTGTTTCCAGGAAGACAAAAAACAAATGAAACAGCTTGTCAGGTGTCTGGCAGTGGCAGATTGTCGGGAACGTTCATTCCTTATAATCTGCCCGAAAATGGAGCAATGTAAATCCACCTTAAGGGTCCCTTTACATGGCACGATGATCAGGCAGACTATAGGGCAGTGTTTATAGAAACGCTACTGCTACTATCAAAAATGCCAGCGATCGCCTGAATTAGCAAACGCTCCTTCATCGGGTAATCGTCTTGTTCTATCAGTACCAACTGTCATCGGATCATACTGTCTAAACGGACATCTGCTGCCAAGAATAAGGATTTTCTATGGGACAAGGGATCACTGTATCGATTACTGGTCCCCTTACAGAGGAGATGATTGGTGAACGTAAATGCAGTTCTCATCTCCACTGACGAGCAGGCAATTATTGGGAACGTCTGCTTCGTTCCTGATGATCTGCCTGATAATTGATCCATGTATAAGGACCCCAAATGTGTCTGGATATGGGGGGTCTGGGCAGCTGTCAGTAATCCAGATAAAGGCCTCGTTCAGGTGGCTCCAAGTTTTGGCACAACCTCTCTGGACTAATGGCCTACACCATCTAATGCAGGCATGCTCAACCTGCGGCCCTCCAGCTGTTGTAAAACTACAACTCCCACAATGCCCTGCTGTAGGCTGATAGCTGTAGGCTGTTTGGGCATGCTGGGGTAGTTTTGCAACAGCTGGAGGGCCGCAGGTTGAGCATGCCTGATCTAATCTAATAGATTGGAGGGACCGGGACTTGCAACCATAATATGGACTGGACAACTGGGCCAGCATACAGCGGTGTGGGAGAAATCTCCCATTGTCATGTGGATGTATCGGCCAGAACCTAAACTGGCCTGCTTATGGTCAGTTTAAAGCAATGTGAAATCTGTAGCCACAGGGAAAGTGTGTTACTGGAATGGAAGTATGCCTCTCTAACTAGATCCAAGCAGGTAGGTTTGTTTGTGCTGATTCTTAAAGAGGGCCTTTCATGGGTTTATATTAATTGAGATAAATACCTTTTCTTGCGGGGTACTGATGCTGCCACCCTGCCTGATTTTATTCAAATATCGCTCCTACGCCCCGCTGTGCCCCCTGCAGTTTTCCCGCGCAGTATGTTAATACTGAACATCGGTACAGGGAGGAGGAGACACCAGGGTTTCTCATTGGGCCCCTCCTTCTACCTGGCTGTAGCGCTGTCCAATCACAGGGGAGAGCGTCAGTCAGGGAGAAGGTGAGCTTTTTTTTTTTCTTAAGGCACCCATTAAGAAACCCTGGTGTCTCCTCCTCCCTGTACCGATGCTCAGTATTAACATACTGAGCGGGAAATCTGCAGGGGGGCACAGCGGGGCATAGGAGCGATATTTGAAAAAAACATTCAGGGTGGCAACATCAGCGGGGCGTACCCCTCAAGGAAAGGTATTTATCTCCATGAATACAAAACCATGAAATGTCCTCTTTAAGTTGTCAAGGTACAAGTGCAGTTTCTTGTAGACATTTCCATTACAAAGGTCACTGAGGTGCAGAAACGTTCAGGATTTGTTCCGCTCTTTGCTGATACCGCCACTAGATGTTTTTAATTTGGGGTTATGCTCTTGGTTGCCATTAGGTATGATTGACACTAGAATTCGACCCATCAAAGTGGACTTGTTAAAGAGAACCTGTCATGTTGAACATGGTGACTGATTGGTTGCTATGGGCATCTAAGCCAGTTCTACTTTACACCAGTTTTATACTTGACCTCATATACGGTATATCAATCTGCTCTGTAACATGGTTCCTGCAGATTACCCTGCATTTTCATAGTGACAGGTTCCCTTTAAGTAATTCTAAAGCTCATGACCATGTGAATATAAAGCCTCATTTACACGTCTGTGTCCGTGGTTCAATTTGATGGTTCCATTAGGGGTGGGCGATATAGACGATATAGGCGGACCGCGATATGATCGCGCTCTCTGCGCGCACCATCTTCTCCTGAGCCGACACAGTGGAGAAGGAGAGAGTCCCTCCCTCCCCACTGTGCGCGGCTGCCGCTGACCACCAATGACAAAAGAGGAGGAGGGGAGGGACTGACTGTAAATCATTGAGTTTTTACGATCTCAGTGAGCGCGTGAAAACTCAAATCCGATGGTATATTCTAACCCCCAGGCGTTCCCATGGTGACAGGGACGCTTGCCTGGGAGTTAGAATATACAGGGCCACGCCGCTGACAGTAGAACATTTAAAAACTAATCAGTAACTGTAACTTTAACTTTATTAATTGGTGATCTCTTTACTGTATACCTTACTAGGTCTTAGCTCCGGTAACAGCAGGCAGTGCGGGCGGGCGGCGCTCACTCACTGACGTCACGCGCCTGCTCCTCCCACTAGGCGGCGCAGGCGCGTGACGTCAGTGAGTGAGCGCCGCCCCCCGCACTGCCTGCTGTTATCGGAGCTAAGACCTAAGGTATACAGTAAAGAGATCACCAATGAATAAAGTTAAAGTTACTGATTAGTTTTTAAATGTATTCCTGTGAGCATCGGGGAGGGGTGGGGGATCTGTGGATGGCACCGTTTAGGGGAGGGGGGGATCTGTGGATGGCACCGTTTATGGGAGGAGGGGGGGATCTGTGGATGGCACCGTTTAGGGGAGGGGGGGGATCTGTGGATGGCACCGTTTAGGGGAGGGGGGGGATCTGTGGATGGCACCGTTTAGGGGAGGGGGGGGATCTGTGGATGGCACCGTTTAGGGGAGGGGGGGGATCTGTGGATGGCACCGTTTAGGGGAGGGGGGTGATCTGTGGATGGCACCGTTTAGGGGAGGGGGGGGGGATCTGTGGATGGCACCGTTTAGGGGAGGGGGGGGGGGATCTGTGGATGGCACCGTTTAGGGGAGGGGGGGGGATCTGTGGATGGCACCGTTTAGGGGAGGGGGGGGGATCTGTGGATGGCACCGTTTGGGGGAGGGGGGGGGATCTGTGGATGGCACCGTTTAGGGGAGGGGGGGGGGATCTGTGGATGGCACCGTTTAGGGGAGGGGTGGGGGATCTGTGGATGGCACCGTTTAGGGGAGGGGGGGGGATCTGTGGATGGCACCGTTTAGGGGAGGGGGGGGGATCTGTGGATGGCACCGTTTAGGGGAGGGGGGGGGATCTGTGGATGGCACCGTTTAGGGGAGGGGGGGGATCTGTGGATGGCACCGTTTAGGGGGGGGGGGATCTGTGGATGGCACCATTTAGGGGAGGGGGATCAGCTCCCTGCTGTTGTGTGCACAAAGCACAGGGCAGCAGGGAGAGTGTAAAGTCCTATTCACCCTAATAGAGCTCTATTAGGGTGAATATGACAAGGGTTCTACGTTCTAGCCCTTAAGGAGACTAATAGTTATTAAATAAAAAGTAAAAAAAAGTTTAAAACACTCCCCCCCCAAATATAGAAAACAATATATTGCAATATATATCGAACATGCTTAAAATTATATCGCAATATAGATTTTAGGCCATATCGCCCACCCCTAGGTTCCATGCTGGGTCCCTGTGTCCGTTTTTTGCTGTCCGTCCGTCATCAGTTTTTCACTGACACTGCACAGCTGAAAAATAATTTTCAAAGCATCTCTTCTTAATGATCCATGAAACACGGGTGGCATCCACGGATCCATAGACTATAATGGGCGTGATGGATCTATGAACGTGGACAAAATAGAGCATGCATCCGCGCTAAGAACATGGACCGTGGTAAAACACTGATGTTTGAATACACACATTAAAGCCTCATGTACACAACCGTTGTTTTGTTCCGAATCCAAGCCAAATTTTTTGCGGCTCGAATGCGTACCCATTCACTTCGATGGGGCTGCAAAAGATGCGGACAACACTCCGTGTGTTGTCCGCATCTATTGCTCCGTTCCGTGGCCCGCAATAAAAAATTAAACATGTCCTAGTCTTGTCCGCTCTGCGGACAAGAATAGGCACTTCTATTATGGCCGCCTGTTCCACAAATGGCGGATCGCATACGGGCGACATCTGTGTTTTGCGGATCTGCAATTTGTGGACCCCAAAGCACAGTCGTGTGCATGAGGCCTAAAATAAATGGGGAATGGACGTTTGAATGAGGAGTTTACATTTCAGCCCGTGTCTGCTCCATAGTGAAGTAGTAGTTGCTCTGTATGCTTCCGACACCTGCATACAATGATGGGGACTGTCCACTGCTTCTGTATAGTGATTACTATATCTTCTAATTTAGAACCATGATCAACTGTGACACATTCTCAGGATAGGTTATCAGTGGAGGCCTGACACCCGGCATCCCTGCCAATCAGCTGTCAGCAGTCACATGGCCTATGTGCGGCGCAGTTCTATTCAAATGAATGGGGCTGAGCTCCAATACCCGCTATACAGTGTATAGTGCTATGCTTGATTTGCTGTAAGGATGCTGCAGCCTCTTCAAACATCTAATCGGTGGTGGTGCCGAGATTGGAACCCCCACTGATCAGCTAAGGATGACCTAGTATTGTACCCTTGGAAAACCCATTTAAGCTAGAAAAAAAACTAAATTTTTTGTTTTTTACAATTTGCAACTTTTTTTTTATTGCTTCAATGTATTTAAAATAAAAAAATGAACCAACTTTGCAAATAGACTACATTAAAGGGGTTCTCCAGCGCCATGTTTTTTTCCCAATGCCTTAAAATAACATAAGGAGCAATACTCCCCTGTCAGTTTGGGCCAGTCAGACTCCTTCAATCAATGACTAGCAGACATAGAAGGGAGTGCGCCTACAGGATCAGACTACACAGGGTGAAATAAAAAGGATATAATGTACTTGGGACAGGCCATCACATGGGACCACCATTATTACCAGCAAGAAGGTGTCTGCTTTCTGTTAACTAGGCATTGGATTTGAGGCATTGTTTTAGATGTTTTTCTTGTATTCCCTTTGTAGAACACGTCCGACTGAGAACCATCCGTCAAGTATATAGAAGCTGCTTATGGTACCAGCTGAAGGCTATAAAGCCACAACAGAATATCGCTCCAACTGTGAAGTAAGTAGAAGCTCTGGATTGTTCTCCTCCATCAGCTCTTACTACTATACATATATGGGGATGCAGCACCTTATTGGGGGTCACCTCTCCACTAAAACTGGGGCTGAGGCTGGTAGACCTCATTCCCTTAACATGCCTAGAATCGCTTTAAAGAGGTGTTTCTGTAATATAGATTTTTAAGCAAGTGCTGGCATGCCCCTGTCATAGAAGATTCATATTTACCGGCTCCTCCCCACTCTGGTCCTCCATTTTCGCCATCTTCCGGTCCCTGCAGTGTTTGCATCCAGCTGGCTATGGGCCAATGACTGGCTTTAGCGGTGTCGTGCTGCTTGTGGTCACTTCACTGCTGAAGCCAGTCATTGGCTGCAGCAGTGCAAGTGACCATGCCCAAAGGGGGGGAGGAAGAGCAGAGCGGTGTGGAGCAGGTAAGTAAGAATCTTCTATTTCAGGAGGCAAGCTGCGGGCACTTGATTAGAAATCAGTATTACCGGAGAACCCCTTTAAGGCCCGGGTACATATTATGGACACAATTGTGATTCCCATGACCCTTTCAGTTGGGGTCATTAGACCTGCTTTCGTGCTTGGTCTTGTGGCTGTAATATGGCAAGTAATTTGTTCCTCTTGTCAATGGAGTAAAGTACTGAATCATTGTAGTGTTAAGTATGCTTTGCATATTCTCATTGCTGAGTCAGAAGCAGTGGCTGGAAATGAAGGCACTTGACTAACAGTGTTTCAGTATAAGTAGTAGTTAAGTAACTGGTACCAAGGGACCTGATGAGATCATTGATTCTGGATTATTATTTTTTTTAAATGCATACCCTGTCATTAGCTTCTTGTTTGTCTGCAACATATGCTTGGAGTTGACAGACGATATTTCAAAATGCCTGCCTTCTTCTTAACGGAGTTCCTTGCCTTTACAAAAAGGTTTTGGATTACGTGGCAATACCTGTTGCACAGCCAAAGATCGCTGTGTAGTGCACTGCGACTTGCAAGTTGTCACGACCCAGAATCGTAAAATAATCTAGCATCAGTGGCTGCACTGCTACACAGCAATCTTTGGTGGAAAATGAGAAGTAAATGTGAACAGTTGCTGCTCATGGACTTCTGCCAACTCTCTAATCCCTTGGGTGTATTTGCACAGGAAAACAGTGCTGCTGCTTGGATGGGCATTGTTTATATTTCTTGCCTACAGAGTTTCCAAAACCGATAAAGAATACCAGGAATACAATCCATATGAAGTTCTAGGCTTAGATCCGGTGAGTACAATTTTCATCAGTAATACTTTCAAATATTGTCAGAACTTCTAGTCATGTACATCGTAGTGTTATGCAAGCCTTCTATGGAGTCCCCTGCTTATGACCTTCAAACATCTTCTGGACAGCCCCATCACAGATACCATTAGACAAGTTTGTAGGGTTTGGTTCTTTAGCCCCTTAAAGCGGTTGTCTCATTTCAGACAGTGGGGGCATATCGCTAGGATATGCCCCCATTGTCTTATAGGTGTGGCTCCCACCGCCGGAGAACCTAGCCCCAAAAGTGGTGGAGGGCGTACTGTGCATGCGCAACCACCCTCCATTAATTTTTTATGGGGCCGCCGAAAATAGCCGAGCGCTGGCTCTACTATTTCCGTTGAGCCAATAGAAGTGAATGGGAGCGGTGGCCGGTCATGTGCGGTGTGCTCCCATTCACTTCTATGGGGAGCGCGCTTGCTGGTGGCCTGACCGGAGTCCTCCAGCCACCACCTTGCCGGGGTCCGTTCCCGATATAGGTGCACGTCCCTATAAGACAATGGTGGCATATCCTAGCAATATGCCTCCATTGTCTGAGATGAGACAACCCCTTTAATGGGGTTGTCTAAGATAATTAGGGCACGGACATGCCCCCGATTGATGTAAAATTGAAAGTGGTATACTTGCTACTTTATCAGGAACTATTCTCTGGTCTACCAATCTGATCCTCCTGCCGCTGCTGATTTACAACCTGCAGCGATGATGTGCTGTATACCTGTATGTCACCGCTGCAGTCTGTAAACGAGCAGCGGCAGGAGGACTGGACCAGCAGTACAGAGAATGGCGCAGAGAAAGGGGCAAGTATACCATCCCTTTTTATTTTGCATAAAAGATACAATGCCCCAATCAGACCCCCAATGTTAAAAAGCCCCCTAAATCAGGCCTCAGATCAGCCCCCCCATTATGAGCCCCAGTGCCATTTATTATGCCCCCCAGTGCGAGCCCCAGTGCCACAGAGAAAAAAAAAAAAAAACACTTACCTCTCCTGCTCCTGGACGCTGCCGCTCCTCACCTCTAGCGCGCTCTGTCTTCTTCCTGGTGTTGGCTGTGCTGTGACCCGGCGCGCACAGCGTGAGGTCATAGCGTGCGCCCTCACACTGTGCGCAGCCTTCACAGCCGAGGACTAGGAAGCGGTGAGTACAGAGCCTTCACTGCTTCCTGGTCCTCCGGTACTAATGAGCGCTTCCAAAATGAAAGCACTTCATGTGTAGATTTTTTTTAAATCTATTGCCATTATAAGGCTTTTATTGGGGAATTTTCTTTTTCTTCTACACTTTTTTTTTTTTGCACACCTTTTTTTTGCACTTTGAACACTTCTACAATACACTGGAATACTTCTAGATTTCATTGTATTAGCTTGTCAGTACCTAATAGAAGTACAAAGATGGCAGACCTAGTAGCCTACATTATGGCCCGGCTGCAGCAATAATCCAACGACACCCCATGATGTTGTGCATAATTTGTAAAGCACATTTTCAGAGTAAACCTAGGTACTCGTGACTAGGAATCCTGTGGTTCGGCAGCATGAAGCTCCTCCCTTTAAAGGGGTTCTGCACTTTCTTTTAACTGATCTATCCTCTTGATAGATAATCAGCTTCTGATCGGCGGGGCTACGACACCCGGGACCCCCGCCGATCTGCGGTTTGAGAAGGCAGCGGCGCTCCAGCAGCGCCACGGCCTTCTCACTGTTTACCGCCGGCCCACTGACGTCACGACTAGTATCAACTAGCGTGGGCGGGGCTAAGCTCCATTCAAGTGAACAGAGCTTAGCCCCGCCCACGCTAGTTGGGCCGGCGGTAAACAGTGAGAAGGCCGTGGCGCTGCTGGAGCGCCGCTGCCTTCTGAAACAGCTGATCGGCGGGGGTCCCGGGTGTCAGACCCCCGCCGATCAGAAGCTGATGATCTATCCAGATGATAGATAATCAGTTAAATGAAAGTGGAGAACCCCTTTAACAGACAATCTTACCACACATTACTCTATATAGTGATTTAAGTAGATCCACAGTCAATGTAGTTGTTACTGACCTGTTTCTTTGCAACACTTTTTGTTGAAAGGGTGCCACTGTCACAGAAATTAAGAAACAGTACCGTCTGCTTTCGCTGAAATTCCACCCTGATAAAGGAGGAGATGATGCTATATTCATGAAGATTGCAAAGGCATATGAAGCGTAAGTACTTTACATAATGTCTTTAACTGATTATTCATATAAAGAGTGGTTCTGCCATGAGACCTGGCAGGTAAGAGTATAGCCTCCTGATATAGATGGCTCAAGAGGAAAATATAAAAAGTGTCTTGTGTTAAGCTGTGTACATTGTGCAGAAGGGGGATTCACCCTGCAGCTCCTAGGTTGCATATGAGGTGTGACTGCATGTGACGTGAACAAGAATAACACGGGGAAAAGGATCTACGGAGGAGATAGAAGATCAAATGCGTTTAAGTGGACCGCAAGATTTCTGTTGGTAACTTCTCAAGTTCAAACCATCAAATTTTTTGCATATGGATAAAACATCAGATTCCACGAAGCTCTTCCTCTCACAGAGAGCCCTGTGGAGTATCAAAGACCGTGCCAATAGTGAAGTCCTGTAGACACTATTCACATGCACTTGTATTTGTTATACTCACAAGTGCTGGAGAAAATGTGGGCACATCAAACACATGACGTCTCGTGTGTCTCTCCCGTGGTTAATTCTACAGAAGAGAAATTCGCTCCAATAGTGAAGCACTGCAAACACTTTGCCTAAAATTTTTTTTCTTTATTATACTCGCAAGCGTAGATAAGTATATTCACATAAAATTGGTTAAAAAAAAAAAGCCTTGTGCTCATGCCCGACCCGGGTTTCACACCAATGCTTTATCAGCATTGGAGCGAAACCTGGGTCGGGCATATTTATCTACCCCTTGTGAGTATAATAAAAAAAAATGTTTTAGGCAAAGTGTTTGCAGTGCTTCACTATTGGAGCGAATTTCTCTTCTGTAGAATTAACCACAGGAGAGACACACGTGACGTCATGTGTTTAAAGTGCCCGCATTTTCTCCGGCGCTTGTGAGTATAACAAATACAAGTGCATGTGAATAGTGTCTACAGGACTTCACTATTGGTGCAGTCTTTGATACTCCACAGGGCTCTCTGTGAGAGGAAGAGCTTTGTGGAATCTGATGTTTTACCCATATGCCAAAAATTGGATGGTGTGAACTCTGGAAGTTACCAAGAGAAATCGCGCGATCCACTTAAACGCATTTGACAGATTGCTAAAAGAGCCCACTTCACATTTGGGACCTGCGGCGTTCAAACATTGAGGCAACATATTGAAAAAACTTTTTATTTGGAGATAGAGGATCAAGACCATTCTCCTGAGTCTCCTGAATGATTGCCTATAGTTGCTTCTTCTGTCGTTCCTGCTCTGGAGTGCAAAATGCTGCTCTGACAAGTGTAATACCATTTTTATTTTAATTTTAATTTTTTATTTTGCATAAATTAGCTTTAAAGGGTTTCTGTCATCAGAAAAATTATGTATCTGGCTGACATTAGCGATGTGCTAATGTCAGCAGTACATAACTGTATGATTTTTTAACTCTCTCTTCCTGCCGCCGTTACCTCAAAATAAAGACTTTTATAATATGCTAATGAGCCTCTAGGTGCTAGTGGGGCGTTCTTCTCACCCTTTGGCACGCCCATGTCCAGTTGATTGACGTCCTAGTTCTCCTCTGTGCCCGTAAAATCCTGCGCCTTCCCGTTTAGTATTCGGCACAGTGAGTGAAGGACGCTCTCCTGCTGCCGGCTTCACTGACTGTGCAGAATAGCACCTAGAGGCTCATTAGCATATTATAAAAGTCTTTATTTTGAGGGAACGGCGGCAGAAAAGGAGTTAAAAATCAGAGTTTTGTTCTGCTGACATTAGCACATCGCTAATGTCAGCCAGATACATAACGATTTTTCTGATGACAGAAACCTTTAACAATTTCAGGTTAGTTATTAATCTGAAGGTGTTTTTTTTTAAGAGGTACGTGTTTTACAATATAGAACATCCCTATTAGTCGCTTTGAGAATGTACTTTCTCGCTCATATCATTGGGGGACACAGGACCGTGGGTATAGCTTGCTGCTGCCACTAGGAGGCGACACTAGGCTGAAAACTGTTAGCTCCTCCCCTGCAGGCTATACCCCCTCCAGCCTGGAGAGAGCATTTCAGTTTTTAGCTTAGTGTCGTAGGAGGCAGACCTCCCTGCTTAGCAGGGTGGCTCTTTTGGAAATTTAATTTTTATTTTATTAGGTTCATGGGGCACAGATTCACATGGAGTCTGTCTCCCTGGGAGGCTAGCCCGTGTCTGTTGTCCCACCGCTTTGCCCCCCCAAGAAGACAAGTGGACCAGGGCAGCCTCGCTCCCCTGCTTCCTACCAGCAATAGGGCCACCTACTCACCAGCCCTATACTGCCCGGACCCCTGATGCCTTCTGCCAGCGGTCGTTGGATGGCCCTGCTGGGACGACATCTAAGGGCGAAGTCCACAGAAGACAGGTGAGTATTACTCCCCTCCCTCTCTTAGCTCCTCACCCCTGTCTGCTGGGTAGCGATCTGTGTCCTCAGATCCTCAGCGGCGGCGGTACGGCACTGCGGGGGTTAATGTCGGCAGCATCGCGGCTGCAGCGGCTCTGCTACTACAAGGAGAGCGGTCCGATCTCTCCCTCTTCAGCGCTCTTCCGCCCCACTCCACTTCTTAAGTCTCCAGACATCTCCTGAGGCAACATGTCCGGCGCTATATTAACCCCTTCCCGTCTCATGGCGGCTCCTAGCATGCGAGCGGGGGGCGTGGCTTCTTGCCAGCCATTTCCTCACACGACCTCCTTCTTTTTCAGGAAATGTGGCGAACTCATATATCAGACGCTTGGGCACGAGAGGTAGTGACATCAGGGTACAAGATAGAATTCAAATCTATCCCACCCAACCGTTTTTTCCTCTCCCAGGATCCAGGTCGGGCGGCTGCTTTCTTCCAAGCAGTCCAGTCCCTTCTCATACGGGGCGTGATAATTCCGGTCCCCTTACACGAAAGGTTTACAGATTTCTATTCAAACCTTTTCGTAGTACCCAAAAAGGAAGGCGATGTTCGCCCAGTGCTGGACCTCAAGATAGTGAATCGCTTCCTCCGCATTCAACAGTTCAAGATGGAGTCACTCCGCTCCGTGATTGCCTCTTTGGTTCAGGGAGAACTCATGGCATCGATAGACATCCAAGACGCCTACTTACACGTTTCCATCGCACCCGCTCATCAGCGTTTTCTTCGTTTTGCCATTCATTCATGTCACTACCAGTTCGTCGCCCTGCCATTCGGCCTAGCGACAGCTCCGAGAGTGTTCACAAAGGTGCTTGCCCCCCTCCTGGGTCTCCTGCGCTCCAGGGGCATCACTCTCCTCCCGTATCTAGACGATATCTTGATCAAAGCCTCTACAGTCTCCCAATGCGAGGAGAGTCTTCAGATCACTTTGAGCACCCTGTCCCGCTTCGGGTGGATAGTCAATCGGCGGAAATCCTGCTTATCTCCCACCACACAAATCAGGTTTCTGGGCATGATACTAGACTCAGGTGCAGCCGTGGTACGCCTGCCATTGGACAAGAGCGTGGACATTCAGAGATCTATACGCATATTACTCCGCAATACGTCTATCCGCAATTGGATGTGGGTGCTGGGCATGATGGTGGCCTCCTTCGAGGCCATTCCCTTCGCTCAATTTCACACGAGGTGTTTTCAACGAGCCATGTTGTCATCTTGGGACAAATCCCTGGATTCTCTGGATCGCTGGATCCGGCTGTCCCTCCAAACGCGTACAGCCCTCGGTTGGTGGACAGAGTCTGCGCATCTGTTGGCGGGGAAATCCTTCCTTCCAGTGATATGGACGATCATTACAACAGACGCCAGCCTTCGCGTTTGGGGCAGAGTTCTCGCCACATGGACGATCCAGGGTGTTTGGTCTCCATCGGAGTCCAAACTTCCCATCAACATACTGGAACTCCGGGCCATTTATCTCTCCCTTGTCCATTGGACTCCAATTCTGCAGGGTCGTCCGATCAGGGTGCAGTCGGACAATGCCACAGCTGTGGCCTACATCAACCACCAAGGAGGGACTTGCAGGTGATGCAGGAGTCTGCGAAGATTTTGCAGTGGGCGGAGTCCCATGTTCGGCAGTCTTCATCCCGGGAGTGGACAACTGGACGGCAGACTTTCTCAGCCGGACAACAGTGGACCCCGGGGGAGTGGTCCCTCCATCCGGAGGTGTTCGAGGCCATCTGTCTCAGGTGGGGCCGTCCAGAAGTGGACTTGATGGCGCCCAGGTTCAATCACAAGCTCCTGTGCTTCCTCTCTCGCGCAAGGGATCCAGCAGCACACGGCGTGGACGCTCTTGTGGCGCCTTGGGACAGCTTCGCGTTTCTTTACGTGTTTCCACCGTTACCACTTCTACCTCGGATCCTACGCAGAATCAGGAAGGAAGGCATCAAGACGATCCTGATCGCCCCAGACTGGCCTCGACGAGCTTTGTACTCAGAACTCATTGTTTCCCTCCCCGGGGACTGCTTTAGGACGTCCCACGGTCCTGTGTCCCCCAATGATATGAGCGAGAAAATTAGATTTTTGTGAACTCACCTGTAAAATCTCTTTCTCGCTTGATTCATTGGGGGACACAGCACCCACCCACATATTGTTGTGAGGCAAGTGGGGTTCCTGTTTTGTCTGTTGGGACCTTGTGTTTGGTTCGGTCTCATGACAGTGTACAGTTTTCTGTTGATTTTTACTTTCATTTGGTCTCTCCTACTGCTGGAGCACAAACTGAAATGCTCTCCCTAGGCTGGAGGGGGTATAGCCTGCAGGGGAGGAGCTAACAGTTTTCAGCCTAGTGTCGCCTCCTAGTGGCAGCAGCAAGCTATACCCACGGTCCTGTGTCCCCCAATGAATCAAGCGAGAAAGAGATTTTACAGATGAGTTCACAAAAATCTCATTTTACTGTATTTCACACTATACTGGACTATAAGATGCACTCCTGGTTTAGACATCAGAAAATTAGAAAAAATATTTATTTAACCTTATTTATCTTTATTTAAACTTCCTTGGTGCGTTAATGAAGTGGAGGGTCCCTTCATCAGGCAATACACAACAGTTATAAAAACATACACAGATATGTATATGTGTGTATGTGTGTGTATATGTATATATATATATATATATATATATATATATATATATATATATATATATATATATATATATATATATATATATATATAAAATTATTACATATACATAAACACAACACCATGGAGCCACCCTTTAAATCATGCTTATAAAAGTTAAAAAGAATAAAAATAAAGAGCCACCCAGTGTATACCCCATTAGTGCATAGAATATGAGACAGAACTCTCAGGAGAGGATTCCATTAACCCCTTTCCAGCGGAATTTTTGGTCACTAACAGTTGAAGGGGGAGGGTTGCTTTAAAGGGAACCTGTCACCGGGATTTTGTGTATAGAGCTGAGGACATGGGTTGCTAGATGGCCGCTAGCACATCCGCAATACCCAGTCCCCATAGCTCTGTGTGCTTTAATTGCGTACAAAAACCGATTTGATACATATGCAAATTAACCTGAGATAAGTACTGTCCCTGGCTCATCTCACGTACAAGACTCATCTCAGGGTCATTTGCATATGTATAAAATCGTTTTTTTCCCCCCCACAATAAAAGCACACAGAGCTATGGGGACTGGGTATTGCGGATGTGCTAGCGGCCATCTAGCAACCCATGTCCTCAGCTTTATACAGAAAATCCAGGTGACAGGTTCCCTTTAAATAATTTATGTCCATTGTGAAATACCCCTTTAAAAAAAAGTCTAAATGCATATGGAGGAATTAGGTGCCTCTGAAGGAGATGCTACCTTGGCATTCTGGAGGACCTGGGACCCATGGAACCAATTCCGTACCTCCGATTCCTTCTCAGGGTGGTTGACAACTGGCAACATTCCCGTTAGTAGCTCTTAAGATGCTGATTCTGATATACTAAATCCATTCTTTACCCTTTCCCTCCCCTTCCTCATGTATATGTTATGTCCTTGTCTGTCTTGTATCGTCTTGTCCTATCCCCCTGTCAGTGTATATGTTTGGTTATTTAATTAAGAATATATGCCCTATCTATACCAACTTGACTGGCTCCATAAGCCTATTATCTGTTGTGCCATATCTGATTTGGGTTATTGTATATTCTAATACCTCTAAGGCCTTTCTATGGCCAATATTTAGACCTTACTTATACTTATGTACTTGATATGCTTTGTTGTATCATATACTTTTTTGCCTTAATAAAACAAAGATTGAACCGTAAAAAAAAGTCAAAAATTGTTGACATATTGGGGGACATTTATCAAAACTGGTGCTAGGAAAAGGGTTTAGTAGATGCTCATAATAACCAATCAGATGCCTGTTCTCATCTCTTCGTTCCTTTAGGTAATTCTCAACATTGCTCTCTAGTATTGCTAAAGGTCATCCTGTATGTTAGACATTTCTTAATTGAAGCTCATTGGTAATTTAACTTGCCTTCATCTGTAGTTTAACAGATGATGAATCCAGGAGAAATTGGGAAGAATATGGCAATCCTGATGGACCACAAGGTAAGCCGATTTTAACGGTTTTAGTGAACTTTTATTTTTATTGAATTTACTCCAAAGACAATTTGTGTGTGTATACAGTATATTCTCCTATTTGTACATGAGTACAGCAGTCACTTTTGTCCTTATTTTTCATATAGCTACACATTTTGGCATTGCGTTGCCAGCTTGGATTGTGGACCAGAGAAATTCTATGCTGGTGAGTTATTGGGCAATGAATTGGTTTCAGAAAGAGTTTGTGGTATACCTGAAACAGCTTTTACGGAACGTGACTTACCTTATCTAATTCTTGGTTTAGGTGTTGCTGGTTTATGGACTAGCCTTTATGGTCATCCTTCCAGTTGTTGTGGTAAGTACCGTACAGTTATGTCTGCACCTGGTAACCTACTAGAAACATTAATGAGTAAAGATGGAATAGTTGGATGGCCTGTGTTACTTTCCCGCCTCAAAGTCTATATTTTTATTTTTTAAATTTTTTTTTTTTTTTTTTTGCCAAAGTCAGGTAATTATGTTCCCTTTACTTTCAGAGAGGTTGGCCTTTTCCTGTTTTGTAGTTGGCAAAGCTGACCGCAGAAGGTGTGGCTATATTGGTTGTAGTCTTTGAGTAGGCTTCTTAGAGACTAATGGTAGAGCCGTCACTTCGTTATTGGGGGAATCTGCTGGTAAAATGCTTTTGATTTCTTTTAAAGGAATTTATGAGAGTGGAATATTGATGATGAACTGATTGAGGATAGATCATCAATATTTCATCGATGGGGGTCCAACACCCAGCACTGCCACAGATCAGCTGTTTGAAGAGGGCATAGCGGTCAAATGAGTGCTGTGGCCTCCTCACAGCATAACCTGCACAGAGCTGTGATTGCAGCCCAGGCCCAGTCACTGGAATAGGACATGTAACCGATGAACGTAATGCCACTGGCTTAGGAAGAGGCCGTAGTACTCACCGGTGCATCATGGCTCTTCCCACAGCTGATTTGAGAGTTCATTTTCCCCTCCGATAATAGTCATCTTTTATTCATATAGCACAAACATATTCCGCAGCGCTTTACAATTCAGGGGTTCATGTACAAACAATCATAAATAACATAGCAACAGACAAGTCAATAATTAGAAGAGGAATGAGGTCCCTGCTCGCAAGAGCTTACAATCTATGAGGAGATATTGATGACCAATCTGGAGGATAGGTCATCAATATTCTACTCACAGAAAACCCCTTTAATTGTTGGTCTTTAGTTTTTAAAGAACTAATTCATAAGTAACAGCAGAGCGTGCTGGCGCTGTACTGTTTCAGTAGCTCCCAGTGCTGTGCACAGCAAGATATGGTGTTTCCTAACTCAGAAACAGCATGGCTGCAATGGGAGCTACTGAAACAGTGGGGCGCTGGCCTGCTCAGCTGTTTCCTGCCCACCTGGTGGTCAGGGCTTATTCTAATCTCACCTTAGTAATGGTGAGGTGAGACAATCCCTTTTAATATAGTATACATCTCTGATTGGTTGGGACTGCAAATAGGAGAACCCTTCAAGCTCTCCTGCCATAATATCCCTTGTGATCTGTGGCTGCCGCCAGCCATCTTGGTTTGTTGGTTAAAGGTTCTTCTGATACATGAGGTCCCAGATGTGGCATTTCCTATGGATGTGCTCTAAATATCATTGGTCGCAATATTCTACAGATCTTAAAGGGGTTATCCAATATCCTAAACAGCCCCCCCAATGGCAGATGGGGAAGAGTGTCCCCGCCTGCCACTGGCTGCGTTTCCCCCCCCCCCCCCCCATCCCGACATCGGATGTTTTCATCCGCGCACAGGGAGAACCAGCAGCGGCAGTGCAGGGACCCCCGGGTAAGTATATTCACTCTGAGGGGCCCAGCACATGGTGGGGCTGTTTATGATATTGGATAACCCCTTTAATTCACGTCCGTTGTGTATAATAATTCTGATACTGTTATTGTGATTTAGGCTCAGTTCACGCTTGCCTGCAGTTTTTAAACAATAAGCAGTAGTGAATTTTAGGGTGTTCACATGTGGCTGGTAAATTCAAATGTGTTGCATAAAAATTTGCATGCCTTCAAATCAGCAGCGTTTTGTCAATGGGGTTTTGCAAACACTATCCTCGTGTATTGTATTGTACTTCATTGCAGATTTTGGTGTTGCATAAAGGGGTTGTCCAATTTCTAGACAGTGATGACCCATCCTCCAGACAGGTCATCAATATCAGATCAGTGTGGTGCGACACCTCCAATGATCAGCTGTCTACAGCAGCCGTCTGTGCCAGAAACTTGACAGTGGACGGATAGAAGAGTACAGTGCTCCGCTATATCCAGCATTCCCATAGAGAATGAATTAAGTGGCAGGGTGCATGATTCACATGAACATTCTCGGGATTGGTGGGGGTGTCCGTGGTCAGACCCCCACTGATAAGTTAGTTATCCCCTATCCACAGAACTTTCATACCTGGCACAACCCTTTTTAATAGCGGTTTTTCTTAGGGTACTTTCACACTTGCGTTAAAATTTTCCGGAATTGAGTTCCGTCCTAGGGGCAAGCGCAGACCTTTAAAAATGCGAAAATAAATAAATACCGGATCCGTTTTTCAGGATGACACCGGAGAGACGGATCCGGTGTTTCAATGCATTTGTTAGACGGATCTGCATCCGGATCCGTCTACAAATGCTATCCGTTTGCGCACGGATTTCCGGATCCGGCAGGCAGCTCCGGTGACGGAACTGCCTGCCAGATCCTCACAACGCAAGTGTAATAGTACTCTAAATGCAGCCCTTAGAAATATGATTTTTATAGAACTACAAGACCAAATTCACTGTCCAACATTTGTGTATTTTTGATTACTGGTTGGTATGTAATAATTTTTATTCAAATGTCTCCTTAAATGTTCCATTGATTGACAATAGAGAATACACTAAGGCACCTCTCAAACGAGCTGTGAGTCCGCAGGGTGACACCCGCTCGTCTGCAAGGGGCCTAACATAGTTCTGTAAAGTGTATGCGTACCTTGATGACAATATTTCATACCTTTTAATTGTCTTAGGGTTCTTGGTGGTATAAATCAATCAGATATAGTGGAGATCAGATCCTTATTCGCACTACGCAGATCTACACATATTTTGTCTATAAGACACGGAACATGGACATGAAGCGTGAGTACATTGCATTCCTATTTAATTTATTACAAATTTTTTAACAATCTGTCTGTAAAAATGTTTTTCTGAAATTTCAGTCTGCTACCTTCTCGTCTCAGTGACAGAATTTTTGTGGCTTTTTTTTTTTTCTTGTTAAGTCATGAATTACAAGCATCTTTTACAAGTGTTTTTGGTTGGTGTCTTTTTTATTTCTTTACTTTTTATTCACACATCTATAACGTGTTTTTTACTGGCATCTTCCCAGTCCTATGAAGAAGCCTAAGGGAAAATGCGTAGAAAAAACACTACACCTAGAGTGTGCTGCGTTGTGAAAAGTTGCCCAACCCAAAAAGGCCACTGAAAACTGTAGACACTTATTAATGGATATCACTAAACTGAAATGATGTCTAGCAGAATTCTAGGCAGAGAAAGCCTCCTTGTTGTATTGCAGTTTTGATTGATAGAAATATTGTCTAGCTATTGAAAAAAAAAAATATATATTTGTTATAATTGTCTGGCTGCAGGATTCGAGGTTCACCGCATGGATAGATACGCTGACGTTCTCCTGTAGACTTAGCTTGGACAAAGCAGAATTTATGGTTCCATTAAAGGGAACCTGTCACCGGGATTTTGTGTATAGAGCTGAGGATATGGGTTGCTAGATGGCCGCTAGCAGATCCACAATACCCAGTCCCCATAGCTCTGTGTGCTTTTATTGTGTAGAAAAACGATTTGATACATATGTAAATTAACCTGAGATGAGTCCTGTCCCTGAGATGAGTCCAGCGTGAAGGAGCCCAGCACTGCCCCGCATCCTCAGAATCTCCTCCTTGCTCCCCGACGTCACAAAGCTAGAGCGCCGCATTTTCGCGATGCGCGAGCTAGAGCATGCGCAGTGTCGTCAGTGTTCCTTCCCTATGCTGGCATCAGCCTCAGGGAAGGAACTGCGCATGCGCTAGCTTGCACATCGCGAGATTACAGCGCTCTGGCTTTCTGACGTCGGGGAGCAAGGAGGAGATTCTGAGGATGCGGGGCAGTGCTGGGCTCCTTCACACTGGACTCCTCTCAGGGACAGGACACATATCAGGTTAATTTGCATATGTATCAAATCTTTTTTTTTTTTTACACAATAAAAGCACAGAGAGCTATGGGGACTGGGTATTGCGGATCTGCTAGTGGCCATCTTAGCAACCCATGTCCTCAGCTCTAAACCCAAAATCCCGGTGACAGGTTCCCTTTAAAGGAGTTGTCCCATTACAAGAACCTATCCCCTGTCCACAAGATATGGGATAATTGTTTGATTAGTGCAGGTCCGACTAGTTATGAAGATGGGAGCCCATGCTCCCCGTTTCAATAGAGTAGCAGTCACACGTGGGCTGTGCTCTATTGGGCTTCTGGAAATAGCCGAGCGCTTGTACTCAGCTATCTCCGGCAGTCCCATAGAGTTCAGTGCAGTGGTGGACATGCATGCATTCTCATAATTGGAAGGGGCCACAGCAGCTAGACCCTGCCAATCAGACTGTGGGTAGGGGATAAGTTCTTGTAATGGGACAACCTGTTTAATTATGGCAAACCGTCATGTTCCCTTGTCGGCAACGGGGTCCTAAATTAGGTTGCTGTAACCATTTTGAATCTGCATCATATGTTGTAAGTCATATGTGGTTTTTTTCTAGTCCTAACTATTCACAGATAATTAAAATAAATACCAGAAATGGTCAGCAAAACTCTTCTCGTCTTTCCTCCTCTCTCATGAGGAAGGACTTGTGTATGGATTATGTCTCCAGGAGCTTTCATGTGTTACATAGTCTGACTGTTGCTCCCTTGGATCTTCTCTTTTAGGTCTAATTATGGTCTTAGCTGGTGCTTCAGAGTTTGACCCACAATATAATAAAGATGCCACAAGCAGGCCTGCAGATAATATACTAATTCCTCAGGTAATCTACATTTTTTGTTAATATAAAGCAAGTAAATTAACAATTCTTCTGTTTGCTAAGGATGTCTTTGGTTTTGTCTTCTTGGCCTTTAGCTGATAAGAGAAATTGGTGGTATCAATCTAAAGAAGAATGAACCTCCACTAACCTGCCCCTACAGTTTAAAATCCAGAGTCCTCCTACTGGCTCACTTGTCACGGATGCAGATACCAGACACACTAAAAGAAGGTAAAAAAATATATATATTTTTTACTTTCTTTTTTTGTAGCTAACTAGGCTTACTCATCTTTGTTGCTTTTGTTCTTTCAGATCAGCAGTTTATTCTAAAGAGGGGCCCTGCATTGCTTCAAGAAATGGTTAATGTCATATGCCAACTGATAATCATGGCACGTAGTCGAGAAGGTAATACTCATTGTGGAACGAATGTTGTGTTGTATTGCTTGACCGGGATAAGCTGCTTTAAGTACAGGAGCTTCTTTGGGGCGTATTGTCGTGCGTATTGTGGCAGTTTTTCATTGGATTCTCTGTGGTTAATCACACAAACGCGCGTACTACGCGGGTTTCCAAAATACAAAAACGCCCCAAAATACGACAAAAAACGCCGGTAAAAAGCGCTTATCGAATACGCTCAGGTGTGAACCCAGCCTTAAGGATACCTTCACATGTGCCGTTTTGATGCAGTTTTAGGTTCTCCCAGCTGAGCCCTGTATTTACTGACATCACATCGACAACACGTGACCGCAGCAGTCAATCACTGGCCTCGTCAGGTGCAACCAATGAGGCAAGTAATTGGCTGCAGCAATCTCGTGTTGTCGACGTGATGTCACATCTGCCGCTGGGTAAATACAAACCAGCCAGGAAAACCAGAGCAGCGGCACTGGATATGTCAGGTTAGGCTACTTTCACACTGGCGTTTTAGCTTTCCATTTGTGAGATCCGTTCAGGGCTCTCACAAGCGGTCCAAAACAGATCAGTTTTCCCCTAATGCATTCTGAATGGAAAAGGATCCGCTCAGAATGCATCAGTTTGCCTCCGTTCCGTCTCCATTCCGCTTTGGAGGCGGACAGCGTTTTGGTGTCCGTCTGACGAAACTGAGCCAAACGGATCCGTTCTGACACACAATGTAAATCAATGGGGACGAATCCGTTTTCTATGACACAATCTGCCACAATAGAAAACTGATCCGTCCTCCATTGACTTTCAATGGAGTTCATGATGGATCCGTCTTGGCTATGTTAAAGATAATACAACCAGATCCGTTCATAACGGATGCAGACGGTTGTATTATCTGAACGGATCCGTCCATGACAGATCCGCACAAAACGCGAGTGTGAAAGGAGCCTAAGTAATTATTAGTTCTTTATTGCAGGCAGATCCCGAGGGTTGTCCATTTTTAATCCAATCCTAGTATTGACTTCAAAAACTGAATAAAACAACTGCATCAGAACATCATGTGTGAAACCCAGATAACTGCAAAGGGGGAGAATGTAGACAATAAAGTGAGGCTGAGTTCACATAGAGCATTTAATGTGCTTATTGCATGTTTTATTAGACCACGCACAGGAAGGGAAAGCTGGATCTATCTCTCCTCTCTGGGAACCATTACTACAATACTGTAAAGATAACAAGTTGAAAGTTCTCCACTTTGAGGAGGTTCTAATCATTGCTCTTGTTTTTCCTTGTCCTTTCTGAAGAGAGGGAGCTCAGACCACCATCTCTTTCTTCTCTGGAGAACTGCATGAAACTCTGTCAGATGATCGTGCAGGGCCTCCAACAGTTCAAATCTCCCGTTTTACAGCTGCCATTTATTGAAGAAGATCATTTAAGACGGGTTTTTAACCACAAGAAGGTACATTGGTCACTTTTCTGGCTTCTCTCCCATTTCGATGGTTTCTTATTGAACACATTCTAAGTGTGTGTGTGTGTGTGTGTGTGTGTGTATATGTGTGTGTGTGTGTATATATATATATATATATATATATATATATATATATATATATATATATATATATATATATATACCCTGCTCAAAAAAATAAAGGGAACACCTAAACAACACAATGTAACTCCAAGTCAATCACACTTCTGTGAAATCAAACTGTCCACTTAGGAAGCAACACTGAGTGACAATCAATTTCACATGCTGTTGTGCAAATGGGATAGACAACAGGTGGAAATTATAGGCAATTAGCAAGACACCCCCAATAAAGGAGTGGTTTTGCAGGTGGTGAACACAGACCACATCTCAGTTCCTATGCTTCCTGGCTGATGTTTTGGTCACTTTTGAATGCTGGCGGTGCTTTCACTCTAGTGGTAGCATGAGACGGAGTCTACAACCCACACAAGTGGCTCAGGTAGTGCAGCTTATCCAGAATGGCACATCAATGCGAGCTGTGGCAAGAAGGTTTGCTGTGTCTGCCAGCGTAGTGTCCAGAACATGCAGGCCACAAATGTGCATGTGTCTGCTCAAACAGTCAGAAACAGACTCCATGAGGGTGATATGAGGGCTCCACAGGTGGGGGTTGGGCTTACAGCCCAACGCCGTGCAGGACGTTTGGCATTTGCCAGAGAACACCAAGATTAGCAAATTCGCCACTGGCGCCCTGCGCTCTTCACAGATGAAAGCAGGTTCACACTGAGCACATGTGACAGACGTGACAGAGTCTGGAGACGCCGTGGAGAACGTTCTGCTGCCTGCAACATCCTCCAGCATGACCGGTTTGGCATTGGGTCAGTAATGGTGTGGGGTGGCATTTCTTTGGAGGGCCGCACAGCCCTCCATGTGCTCGCCAGAGGTAGCCTGACTGCCATTAGGTACCGAGATGAGATCCTCAGACCCCTTGTGAGACCATATGCTGGTGCGGTTGGCCCTGGGTTCCTCCTAATGCAAGACAATGCTAGACCTCATGTGGCTGGAGTGTGTCAGCAGTTCCTGCAAGACAATGGCATTGATGCTATGGACTGGCCCGCCCGTTCCCCAGACCTGAATCCAATTGAGCACATCTGGGACATCATGTCTCGCTCTATCCACCAACGTCACGTTGCACCACAGACTGTCCAGGAGTTGGCAGATGCTTTAGTCCAGGTCTGGGAGGAGATCCCTCAGGAGACCGTCCGCCACCTCATCAGGAGCATGTAAAGGTGTTGTAGGGAGGTCACACAGGCACGTGGAGGCCACACACACTACTGAGCCTCATTTTGACTTGTTTTAAGGACATTACATCAAAGTTGGATCAGCCTGTAGTGTGTTTCTCGTGCATGGCATTGGGGGACACAGCACCATGGGTATATGTCCAACTGCCACTAGGAGGCACTAGACACAAAAGGTGTGGGCTCCTCCCCGTTGGGCTATACCCTCTCCACAGGCACAAGGCTATTCAGTTTTTGTCTAGTGTCCGTAGGAGGCAGACCTGTCCTGCTTTTTTTGCAGGTCCTGCTGTTTATTTTTTATTTTATTTTTTATTCTTTTTTTCTCTCTTCTGCAGGTCTCGGTGATCTCCACCGTTATACCTGCTGCAGGCTGGGGCTCCATCGTGTTCCACTTTAGTTGCCCCCCCCCCCCTGCGGGCGCGTACTTCTGTACCATCGCCGGTCACCCAGTCCCCACAGACTGCACCCGCAGTGGCTTGCCGGCATTCCCACGGTTCCCGTGTTGAGTCTGCCGAAGGGGTGACCCTGCGGCGCCCGAAGACATCAGATAGTGAGTATAGTGAGTATATTCCCCTGTCCCTGCCAGGGTTAGGTTCCCTGCTGTGGCCAGGGGGGTGGGATCCACCTTAGCTGGGGGTCCTGGGAAGCTTCCATCTTCCTCCACCTTTCTCTTCCCCCTTGGTTGGTTTTTTTCTCTCCTCCCTGGCCACACAGTCTTCTCCTGGGCCTTCCCCGCTACTTTAAACCCCGGCTTTTGCAGGGACTAGGCCTCATCTTCCATGGCCCGTTCCCGGCTCCCAGGTGCTCTGTTTGCCCTGTTCTGCCCACCCCCAGGCGTCGTTCCCCCCCCCCCCTCGGATCGCCACGTGTTTTCACGTGCGTCCGCTGTCTACGAAGGCTGCCATGCGGTCGGCCTGTCCCTGCTTGTGTGCAGTACCTCTTCCCAGACCCCATTGTGTCCCCTGACCAAATCCTTTTGTGTAGGTCCCTTCTGAATGGTCCTACCCTTTGTCAAAGCCATGGGAACCTTATCCGACTCTCCCAATCTCTGGCGGAGTCGCTGGACCGCTACCTATCCAATTGCGGCCACCTATGCCCTCCCAGGGTCCTCCCTGCAGATGAGGCATGCTCAGATACCGGGTCCGGCAAGGGGTAGCTCACAGTACAACCTCGGGTGGTCTGAACAGGATTCCACCCCTCCTCGGCATCCTCGGGTCCTCCCCAGGACAGGCCTGAGGCTGGTGACGAATCCTTTCCTGTCCCCCCATCCGTTGCCTCTGGGGACACCTCTGCACCGATTCCCTCGGAACAGAGCATCAGTCGGTCTTCCTCCATTCAGAAGCCCTCTGGGAGGTCAAGACTAACGTGCACGGAGGAACCTCTCCTACCCAGGGTTGGTATCCCCTCTAGTGGATTTTCGGATGGCGCTCCCCTGACTGCACAGGTATTCAACCGCACAGGTAAGGCAGCCGTCCCCGTGTTTAGCATAATGAGTCACCTACTTGGTGTCTCTGGTACGTACGCCTTCTCCTTAACAGGGGGGTACCTGCACCACTGCCATTGGCTGTACCTGACAAGCCTTCCTGGTTCCCCTATACCAGGGGCTATGCTCTACACATTTGAGAGTGTTTCCACCGGGTCCCCATCCTGGTGCTGGTGTTCGCCACTCTACCTCATAACAGGGGGTCCCTGTTCTAGGCAAGCGCCTCCTGTAGGTTGGTAAGGAAAAGCAATTATATCTGGCTGTTTCCATCCGCCTTGCTCCTTTTCATAGGTAGAGTACCTACACCTACTCCAGATGCTGAAGCCATTACTCCTGGCTGGCTCTATGGTGTTCCATGCGGCACTATTTCTCCCTTCCGTGCGAGATACACAGGCCGCCTTCAATTGCCGTGGCAATTGCACCTGTCTGTTCCCAGCCACTTTGCTCCTTTCATAGGTAGAGTACCTACACCATCTCCGATGCTGTAGCCAATACCCCTGGCGGGCTCTATTGTGTTCCATGCGGCAACATTTCTCCCTACGGGCGAGATATAGAGGCCACTTTCAATTAGTGTACCATGTGGCATTTTCTCTCCCTTTCCGGATGAGATATTGAGGCCTCCTCCAATTGCCGTGGTCATTGCACCTACCTCATCATAGCGTGCACCAAACAGCCATCTTACTCCCTTCATAGGTAGAGTTCCTGCACCGTCTCTGATGCTGCAGCCGTTACACCTGTCTGGCTCTATGGTGTACTATGCGGCCCTGTTTCCCTTTTTTTCAGGCGAAATAGAGGGCCTCCTTCAGTTGCCATTTCACCTACCTGATTGTAGTGTGCACCTGTCTTGTTCTTTGTGGTACCGTGCGGCCCTATTTTCCCCTTTCCGGGCGGAATATAGGTACCATTGCTAAGAAGGTAGCTGTTGCACCTCTCTGGTTCTAGGGTGCACCATGTGGCCACATTGCTCCGATCTTAAAGGTAGTACCTCTACCATCTCCAGATGCTGTACCCATTACACCTTTCTGGTCGTATCTCTGCACTACGCAGCCATATTTCTACTTTACAGGTTGAGTACCTGTACCCTCCAAATGCTGTAGCATTCCCAGATTCTGTGGCTATGTTTCCACTCTCCTTAGACATGCAGCCACTTTCCCTATATTTTAGGCGTGTGGTTGTATTACTCAAAGTGCTGGGCCCTATGGTGCAATCTGTGGCCCATACAGTTTCTGTATTACTGGGTGCTTTCTGCCCCCAGGTTCTAATCTGTGCTGCGGATGTTGGTTTCACCCTTTTGGTTCTTCCATACATCTCCACTCCGTTACTGTCGTGCTCAATGGTCTCCTTGTACTTCTCAGGGCACTGTCTACAACAGGCCATCCTGGTTCTGCATGTGCATGGTTGCCATATCTGGCAGGGGTGGGCCAGCCCAACCCCCACCTTGTCGGTCTAGTGCTACTTATTGTAGCTCCAGTATATGGCTGATCTGTTCTGATCTGGCGGGTGGTCCACATACAACTACGCTCCCTACACCATGGCCAGGTGGTTGTTGGCCTTTGTGCTAGGGTTGCTCTTGCCATCTCTATAAGGTACTACGGTATGCTGCACTTCGCGTTACCCCATGTTATAGAGGAGTACTCGCGTTGTTTCCTATTACAGAGTGGCCCATTCCTGGTGGAGTACAAGGATCTCCACTGGATCTTCTACCTTGTTGGGGCACGTAGCTGGTGAGCATCGGCCGCTGCAGCAGTTTTCGGTCATCGCTGGATGTCCTCCGCCACATGGAATCCTTCTGGGGTCATCGGCATTTATCGTCGCTGGACGTCCTCCCTGACGGGTCAGGGACAGGACCACTGAGCGCCACACACCTGCCTGGTAGGTATTTTTTCAGCTGATTGCTCTGGCATCGGACAGGGTCCCGTAGTTCCTTCTGGGTCCAGGTGTTCTCGGTATTCCCTTATATTCTCTGCTTAGTTGTACTACATGTCAGAGGGGCAGTCCCCTTGGACCTTGCCGTCGTTTGCACCTGTCAGGTACTTTCTCCCCCCTGGGAGTTTTCAGTACGCCGGTCGCAGCTGGTTTCTACATTTCTGTGTAGTCTCACCCGGCTTTTTCATGGCGACTTCTGCATTCCTTATGCATATGGATGTCTGTCAATTTAGTGGTACATCCAGAGCTGCTGTACTTGCCCTCTTCTGGACAATGTATACAGTTTGCTAGTCACTGTTCTTGGAATGGCTAGTTGTCCATGGCCAATGTCCCTTCCCCTATGGTAGTTTCATTTCTCCTTTCCTGGATATTCTGGCTTGCGTTGTCTTCTGGTGGTTCAGCTCCTGGTTCCTTGTGAGCCCATTCCGGGTACTCCTTTCTGGAGTCCCTGTCCCCGTTCATTTGACCACTCAGGTTCTGCATGACAATCGTTTTTTTGGGGGGTCGTGGACTGGGTTGATTGTTCCCTTTTTGGGTTCCAATAGCCTTGTGGTCTTCTTGGGATTCGTGTCTCTTTTCCCATCCTCCCACATCAAGTACCTGGTATTGAGTGGTTTAGCTCTACGGTTTGCAATTCCGCCGTATGGTCTCCTTCGGGAGGGACCTCCTCCTGTTGTAGAACCTTTCCTCCTTAGGCTGTTGGAGTACTCTCCTACTTCCATGCCTTTCAGTCCAGTGTGTCCTGCTGAGATTTCCTGGGCCTGTATCTGGTTCCTTTTTTCCCTGATGCTTCACATGCCCAGAGTTTCCTCTGGTCTTACGCTTCACAGTGATATCTTGTTTTCAGAGGCTCGAGCCTCGTCTCCTGTTTTTGGGACGCAGGTCTTACTCTTTTTTCCTGGCTTTTACCTACAACCCCCTCCTTCTCCAAGGGTTGGCGGTTTCCTCTAGCAGCCTTGGGTTTTCGCCTTTTAAATAGGGCGCTTAACTTCATCACCTGCCTTGCGGTGAGGGGAGACCTGCTCCCTTCACATGAGAGCTTTGCTATGGCTTCACTCACTCGTTTGGCTTCCAGTACTTCCTTGTTTCCTTTCTCCCCTGGCCTTTCAGGGGTTGGCCACAGTTTTTTTTCGCTCTTTGGGTCTGAGACAATTTAGAGCGTTCGGTAGTCCCAACACGCGGTGCTGTCCTAATTTTTTCTCCAGCCCTTGGCTGAGCTCAGTGCTCCCTTTTGCCGCCTTCTTGCATTTGGGATTTTCTTCCAGGCATTTTTCCTGGGGTGCCGGCAGTCTTCACTGCTTCTTCCTTGAGGTTTCTTCCTGGTTATGGAACCTCTTGCCCATTCCATGTTTTCTCCTGTTGGGTCACATGGTTCTCCTGCACCTGTATACCCAACCGGTGGCATGGCTGTTCTTTTCCCACCCTCGGGGACTGCTTTTGGACGTCCCATGGTGCTGTGTCCCCCAATGCCATGCACGAGAAAATTGGATTTTTTGTACTCGCCGTAAAATCCTTTTCTTGTAGTAGGCATTGGGGGACACAGATCCCACCCTATGTTTTTACTTCCGATTTTCCGGGCTGGTCTCTTGATCTTTCCCGGTACGGGAGTTGTTGGTTCCTTGCTTTTTTTCTCGCTCCTACTGCTTTTGGTACAAACTGAATAGCCTTGTGCCTGTGGAGAGGGTATAGCCCAACGGGGAGGAGCCCACACCTTTTGTGTCTAGTGCCTCCTAGTGGGAGTTGGACATATACCCATGGTGCTGTGTCCCCCAATGCCTACTACGAGAAAAGGATTTTACGGTGAGTACAAAAAATCCAATTTTTTCCACTTTAATTTTGAGTGTGACTCCAAATCCAGACCTCCATGGGTTGAAAAATTTGATTTCCATTTTTTTATTTTTGTGTGATTTTGTTGTTAGCACATTCAACTATGTAAAGAACAAAGTATTTCAGAAGAATATTTAATTAACTCAGATCTAGGATGTGTTATTTTTGTGTTCCCTTTATTTTTTTGAGCAGTGTAGTAACAGCAAATACAATGATTCCATTCAAAAGAGGGTTTGACATTCATCTCATGGCTAACGACATTGAGAGTTGTCATTTACATAGGGATGAATAATGTTCAGTTGATGTGGAGAAATTATCAGGCATTAGGAAAGTATTCCCCCTCCTCAGTCCCCTACATTATACTGCTTATTGTTAGGCTGCACCTACCGCTTGCTGCTGATGGAGGTGTAGTAGCACTCTTAGGGTCAATTCACACAACTGTATTTCTGGGTCCCCATTCGTTCCGCAATTTTGCGGAGCAGCTGTGAACTTATTCATTTCAATGGGGCCGCAAAAGATGCGGACAGCACACTGTGTGCTGTCCGCATCCGTAGTTCTGTTTCCCGGCCCTGCAAAAAAGAGCTTGTCCTATTCCTGTCTGCAATTGCTGACAAGAATAGGCATTTCTATCATAGTGCACATGTCCGGTACGCAGAACACTTTAGGCCCCTTGCAGACGAGCGTTTCTCCCGCAGCCAGTGTTATCCAGTACATTCCAGAACTGTAAGGGTTTCATAGCATCATAAATCAATATAATGCTGTGTGACTCCCAGCAGCGATGGGGGGGTCAGGCCGGGTGCTGCGATGTGAATTAGCTGCAGAAGGAACGCTCGTCTGCAAGGGGCCTTATGGTCCTGTGAATGGACCCTTAGGCTTGAGAAGCTTTTAACTTAAAAATGAGTTTTTCAGGAATAATTAACTATTAGGCTTCATGCACACAACAGTACTTTTCATCCATCTGCATTTTTGCAGATAGCACGCAGATCAATTCATTTCCATGGGGTCATGCAGACATCTCTTTGTACTGGAGTGAAAAAAAAAAAAATGCAGAATGCACATTGAAGGAATCCGTGTTTTGTGGACCGAAACACAGAGATGGTTGTGTGCATGAGGTCTTAACTGAACACCCCTAGCCTGCTTCACCTGCTAAAAGATTTATACTTGCCTGCTCTCTGCCATTCTGGTCCTGTGCACTGGCTCCCGTTACTCCATCTTCCGGTCACCCGCTTGTTTTCATTCAGCTGGGTGTGGACGTGAACTCATGTGCAGCTGCGGCCAGAACCGGAGAGGAAGGGAGCAGGTAAGTATGAATCAGCAGGTGATGCATGTTAAGGACCGGGTTCTCCAGCTTTTATCTGTGATGGCTTATCCTTATGATTGTTTGGTTGTAGCTCCATCACCAGAAGTCATTGCCGATACTACGCAGCATCATCAAGTGAGTAGTGGATGAAGCTTGTTGCTACAGCACTGATCCAATTAAAGTGAATGGAATCAGCATTGCAGTAATTTCCTCTGTCCATTAGACAGTTGTAGTTCTGGTGTCAATGTCCAGCTCTGGAGCTACACCGAAACATCTGATTGGGGGGATGAAGGGTGTCAGACCTCCACCGATAAGTTAGTGATTGCCTATCATGAGGATAGGCCATCACTTAATAAAAGCTGGACAATCCTGGGCTGCACTCCAAAGGAATAAAATGAAAATTCAACCTTTTATTCACCCATGTGGAACAAGCGACGTTTCGGCTCTGCAATAGAGCCTTTCTCTCGGCTCTATTGCAGTGCTGAAACATCGCTTGTTCAACATGGGTGAATAAAAGGTTTAATTTTCATTTTATTCCTTTGGAGTGCTGGCCGTTCTTTCTGATTGTTTATATTTGGGTCGTGCATTATGCAGAATATGTAACTTTTCATTTAATTCATAGTTTAAAATCAAGACCATTCGGGACCTGGTCAGTATGAAAGAGTCAGATCGTCGTCTACTGTTCAGCTTTCTTGAGGACAGCAGCTATGAGGAGTTGGTGGCAGTTCTTGGTAGTTTTCCAAATATCACAATGGAGGTAAAACCTCATGGTACGTGGGACTTGGTGTTCTTTTATGGTTTCTGAGCCTCCTATTTTAATAGCAAATTTACCAATTTGGTCTGGATGGATAGTATTAGGTTTCTGTGTGTTATATCACTAAATGAATGCTATTTTCCAAAGCATTACTTGCTTTAACCTCAGAGACGTTTTCTATGTCCTGGTTACAAGGCTGTTTGGTTTGTTACAATGTGTTGGTTTGGTCAATCATCTGTGTGTTAAATAAAGCAGCAATTCCAATCCTGTCCTAAACTCCACGCAGAAAATCCTTACCTATATTTGTAACAAGCCCAGCCTTTGTGTGAGCAAGCCAGGATCAGGAAAGGTTTTCTGCCTCTAAGGCCTTATTCACATGTCCGCAATTTCGTTCCGCATTTTGCGGAACGGAATTGCGGACCCATTCATTTCTATGGGGCCGCACGATGTGCTGCCCGGATACGGAATTGCGGACCCACACTTCCGGGTCCGCAATTCAGTTCCCCCAAAAAATAGAACATGTCCTATTCTTGCCCGTAATTGTGGACAAGAATAGGCATATTCTATTAGCGCCGGCGATGTGCGGTCCGCAAAATGCGGAACGTGTGAATGGAACCTAAATGTATCAGAACTGCTGTTGACAACCAATCGGATGCCACCTCTTATTTTGCAGAGGTCCATTGGAAAGTAAAAGCAGCAATCTGGTTTTTGTAGGTGCTTACTCTACTTTTGCTTTGTACCAGATATGATACATCTTCCCTAAAATGATGTTCTCCTTGTGATTCTTTGTTGCAGTTCTAGATGATGAAGACAGTAACAACATTACAGTAGGCTCCCTCGTCACTGTTCTTGTCACCCTTAAAAGACAAACAATGGCGGTAAGTATGAAAACTAATCGTAAAAATATCCTAAACCAATAACAGAATCTGCAAATTCATTCTTAATAATTGATTCTTTTTTTTGGATTATTTGCTCAAATATTAAGTTGACTATTTATACTAATGAGACAGAAATAAATTTCAACTGTGTAGTTTTACATGTTATAGCTTTTAATAGGAATTTTGTATTTTTTTCACAACTTAGGAAGTGTTTGAGAAGGAACAGTCGGCTTGCTCTGCTGAAGACCAGCCAGTTGAAGAAGGGGTATGTATAGCGCTGTATGTGCCCCATTCTCACGTGTGTTTGTAGATTATGAAAAGGATGATGGGGAGAGTTGGTCTTGGTGTACCGGTGCAGTTGGAAGCTGCCTCAAATGGTAATAACTAAAAGCTTTGCTATAACTAGAGCTTATACCTACTTCCTATGGGCCAATATCCTTAGCCTTGAAAGGGTACCAACAGCTTTGGTAATGTTAAACCAGGAACTGGTACATTGGAACATGAGCTGTCATGCAGTAATGCAACTAGTTTACTTGACTATTGTGGAATAAAGTGGTAATTTGATGGCAAGTACATTGTATTTTCTGCAAATGTTAATTGCTAACGTTCTGCTAATTGGTTGGGTTAATACTAAAATTCTGCTAATTGGTTGGGGCTCCCAGGGTTCCATACATGTGATCTTGATTGTATCTGGTTGGTATTCATGTAACCTCTCCAAAAAAACTTTCTGTGAAATTTTAGTTGCTTGTCTGAGAGGTTTCCCTGTACTTTTCTCATATCTGTGGCCACCAAGTTAAAGAGGTTTTTGGAGACTAGGAACCCCTTTTGATCTGGCCCGGCAGGGTGCAGGGATTATAAAAGGATCAGTTGTCACTGGCGCTCCAGTTCCAGCACAGTGCACTGCCTTATCCTCTGTTTCCAGTCCCCGCCAGTTAGAACCAACCAATACCTCAGATAATTGCAAACATAAATAAAGGGGGCCTAGATTGTCATGATCCAACTCCTACAACAGAACTAACTAGAAGCCCCTAATAAATAAATAATTTGTTATATATATATATATATATATATATATATATATAACAAATTATTTATTTATTAGGGGCTTCTAGTTAGTTCTGTTGTAGGAGTTGGATCCAGCCCCCGCCAGACCAGAAGTGTGATGTGCTGTCTAGACACACGTCACTGCTGTCAGCCAGTTAATGGCTTCAGCAGTGACAGTGTTCACATGCTGTGCTTGCACCTTGCCTGGCCATATCAAAAGGGGTTCCTGACTCGGAGAAGCCCTTTAAGGAGTGGGGTAAAAGAGGGTAATGTAAAATTAATGTCTTCCCTCAACTTACAATAATATTTGGTTCCAGAGTGACAATTGAGGGTTTAAAATATTGCAATTTAAAGGGAATCTGTCACCTATTTTGATCCTATTAAACCGTTAACCCCTTAAAGAGGATCTTTCACCTTGAAAAACATTGTGAACTAAGTATGCTGCCATGGAGAGCGGTGCCCGGGGATCTCACTGCACTTACTATTATCCCCGGGCGCCACTCCGTTCTCCCGTTATGCCCTCCGGTATCTTCTCTCACTAAGTTATAGTAGGCGGTGTCTGCCCTTGTCCTGTGGGCGTCTCCTTCTCCTAGGCTGTAGCGCTGGCCAATCGCAGCGCACAGCTCACAGCCTGGTAGAAAAAAACCTCCCAGGCTGTGAGCTGTGCGCTGCGATTGGCCAGCGCTGCAGCCTAGGAGGGAGAGACGCCCACAGGACAAGGGAAGACACCGCCTACTATAACTTAGTGAGTAAAGATACCGGAGGGGATAATGGGAGAACGGAGCGGCGCCCGGGGATAATAGTAAGTGCAGTGAGATCCCCGGGCGCCGCTCTCCATGGCAGCATACTTAGTTCACAATGTTTTTCAAGGTGAAAGGTCCTCTTTAAGGACACAGCCTTTTTACACCTTAGGACCAGGCCATTTTTTGCAAATCTGACCAGAGTCCCTTTAAGTGCTGATAACTTTAAAACGCTTTGACTTATCCAGGCCGTTCTGAGATTGTTTTTTCGTCACATATTGTACTTCATGACACTGGTAAAATGAAGTCAAAAAAATTATTTTTTTTGCACCAAAAAATACCTAATTTAACAAAAATTTGGAAAAATTTGCAAATTTCAAAGTTTCAGTTTCTTTACTTCTGTAATACATAGTAATACCCCCAAAAATTGTGATGACTTTACATTCCCCATATGTCTACTTCATGTTTGAATTGTTTTGGGAATGATATTTAATTTTTTGGGGATGTTATAAGGCTTAGAAGTTTAGAAGCAAATCTTGAAATTTTTCAGAAATTTACAAAAACTAAATTTTTAGGGACCAGTTCAGGTCTGTAGTCACTTTGCGAGGCTTACATAATAGAAACCACCCAAAAGTGACCCCATCTAAGAAACTACACCCCTCAAGGTATTCAAAACTGATTTTACATACGTCGTTAACCCTTTAGGTGTTGCACAAGAGTTATTGGCAAATGGCGATGAAATTTGAGAATTTCATTTTTTTGCCTAATTTTCCATTTTAACCCATTTTTTCCACTAACAAAGCAAGGGTTAACAGCCAAACAAGACTGTATCTTTATTGCCATGACTCTGCTGTTTACAGAAACACCCCATATGTGGCCGTAAACTACTGTACGGCCACACAGCGGGGCGTAGAGTGAAAGGTGCGCCGTTTGGTTTTTGGAGGGCTGATTTTGCTGGACTGTTTTTTTGACACCATGTCCCATTTGAAGCCCCCCTGATGCACCCCTAGAGTAGAAACTCCATAAAAGTGACCCGATCTAAGAAACTACACCCCTCAAGGTATTCAAAACTGATTTTACAAACTTTGTTAACCCTTTAGGTGTTGCACAAGATTTAATGGAAAATAGAGATACAATTTCAAAATGTCACTTTTTTGGCAGATTTTCCATTTTAATATTTTTTTTCCAGTTACAAAGCAAGGGTTAACAGCCAAACAAAACTCATTATTTATGGCCCTAATTCTGTAGTTTACAGAAACACCCCATATGTGGTCGTAAACTGCTGTACGGGCACACGGCAGGGCGCAGAAGGAAAGGAATGCCATACAGTTTTTGGAAGGCAGGTTTTGCTGGACTGTTTTTTTTTACACCATGTCCCATTTGAAGCCCCCCTGATGCACCCCTAGAGTAGAAACTCCAAAAAAGTGACCCCATTTTAGAAACTACGGGATAGGTTGGCAGTATTGTTGGTACTAGTTTAGGGTACATATGATTTTTGGTTGCTCTATATTACACTTTTTGTGCGGCAAGGTAACAAGAAATAGCTTTTTTGGCACCGTTTTTTTTTTTGTTATTCACAACATTCATCTGACAGGTTAGATCATGTGGTAATTTTATAGAGCAGGTTGTCACGGACGCGGCGATACCTAATATGTATACAATTTTTTTTATTTATGTAAGTTTTACACAATGATTTCATTTTTAAAACAAAAAAAATGTTTTAGTGTCTCCATAGTCTAAGAGCCATAGTTTTTTCAGTTTTTGGGTGATTATCTTAAGTAGGGTCTCATTTTTTGCGGTATGAGATGACTGTTTGATTGGCATCTATTTTGGGGTGCATATGACTTTTTTATTGCTTGCTATTACACTTTTTTTGACGTAAGATGACAAAAAATGGCTTTTTTTACACCGTTTTTATTTTTTTACGGTGGTCATCTGAGGGGTTACCTAATATGTATACTTTTTTTTATTTATGTAAGTTTTACACAATGATTTCATTTTTGAAACAAAAAAAATCATGTTTTAGTGTTTCCATAGTCTGAGAGCCATAGTTTTTTCAGTTTTTGGGCGATTATCTTGGGTAGGGTATGATTTTTGCGGGATGAGATGACGGTTTGATTGGTACTATTTTGGCGTACATGCGACTTTTTTGATCACTTTTATTACCTTTTTTGGGAAGTAAGGTGGGCAAAATTTCAATTTCATCCTAGTTTTTTATTTTTTATTTTTATGGCGTTCACCGTTCGGGTAAAGTAACATGACTGTTTTATAGATCAGGTCGTTACGGACGCGGCGATACCAAACATGTGTAGGGAATTTTATTTTTTTCATTTTTAATCAGTGATAAATGTGTTTTTTGATTTTTACTTTTTTTTCACTTTTATTCACTTTTTTTTTGACCCAGACCCACTTGGTTCTTGAAGATCCAGTGGGTCTGATGTCTGTATAATACAGTACAGTACAATATATATTGTACTGCACTGTATTTTACTTACACTGAACAGATCTATGCCTTTTAGCACAGATCTGTTCAGCACCATGGACAGCAGGATGCCTGAGAGGCGTCCTGTTGCCATGGGAACCTTCACCGTCTGCTCAGTACTGGTCAGAACTGCGCAGACGGGGAAGGGTAAGGAGGGGATCTGTCTGGGGGCTCTCTCCCTCCCCATCGGGGGGCTGCAAAGGCACAGCAGCCCCCCCATGGGAGAGGGAGGGAGCTCCCTGCGCTGTTAACCTTTTCCATACAGCGGTCCGTACGGACCGCTGTATGGAAAGGGTTAAACGGCTGACATCGCATCGCAGATGTCAGCCGTTTATACCAGGGTGCCAGCAATGTGCTGGCACCCTGGTATACCCACTAGAAGCCAACGATTATACAAGGGGAGGCGGGCGGGGGATCGCGATCCCGCCTGCCGCACCGCCCGCAACCCTCCCCCTGCACCTCCCACCACCATAAAATCATTCGGGGGTGCAGGGGGGGGTGAATAAAACGTTATTTTAGGCATATAAAGTTTCTGATCCCCGCGGTCAGGGACCGCGGGGATCAGAAAATGCAGAAATCGCAGCAAACCGCAGGTCTGAATTGACCTGCGGTTTGCCGCGATCGCCGACATGGGGGGGGTCACGGGACCCCCCCCGCGCATTTAGCCTAGGTGCCTGCTCAATGATTTGAGCAGGCACCGGGTTCCGATCACTGCCAGCCGCACGGCAGTGATCGAAAATATGTACGCCCTGTGTCCTTAAGTACCAGGGCACAAGGGCGTACCTGTACGCCCTATGTCCTTAAGAGGTTAAAATAGCCATGTGCAATAAAGTACCTTCTTACCTACATGTGTCTTCTTTCTTTTATTCAACTTTTCATTCTTATAAAAAAGCGATTTTTCTGATATGTAAATGAGGTTCCATGGTGCCCAGAGGGGCGTTATTACTCTGCTCTGGTGCCCAGTAACGCCCCTCTTTAGTGCCCAGCCGGCCTTTCTTCCAAGCCCAGCACGCCACCTCATAAATAAATGTCCTCCCACATACTGGCCGAAGGGCGCCGCCCCCTCCCCACCACGTCATTTAATTTAATTCATTGCACCATCGTGCTTCCTCCTCTCTTGGCCTACGGCGCCGCCCCCTTCCAATTACGTCATTTAATTTATTCACTTCATCAGCATTCCTTCCTCCTCTCTTGGCCTACGGTGCCGCCCCCTCCCATTACTTCACATGTATTCATAGCACCGGCCCTCCCTTCCTCCTCTCCTGTCTCAGAGGCAACAGCTCTCGGATTATGTCACTGGGCTCGCGCATGCCCAGTGACAATATTGAGGCTGTTGCCCTCTGGAACAGGAGAATCGTGCAGGCGCAGGCACTCACCGATACTGCGCCTGCGCGGGATTTCTGAGGACAGGAGAGGAGGAAGGGAGGGCCGGTGCTATGAATACATGTGAAGTAATGGGAGGAGGCGGCACCGTAGGCCAAGAGAGGAGGAAGGAACGCCCGATGAAGTGAATAAATTAAATGACGTAATTGGAAGGGGGCGGCGCCGTAGGCTAAGAGAGGAGGAAGAGAGTATGTGGGAGGACATTTATTTATGAGGAGGCGTGCTGGGCTTGGAAGAAAGGCCAGCTGGGCACTAAAGAGGGGTGTTACTGGGCACCAGAGCAGAGTAATAACGCCCCTCTGGGCACCTTGGAATCTCATTTACATATCAGAAAAATCGCTTTTTTATAAGAATGAAAAGTTGAATAAAAGAAAGAAGACACATGTAGGTAAGAAGGTACTTTATTGCACATGGCTATTTTAACGGTTTAATAGGGTCAAAATAGGAGACAGATTCCCTTTGAAGGCTATGTACACCTGCCTGTCTTCACCTAAAGCAGAATATCCACCCTGATGAGGGCAATCCCACTGTCTTCTTAGCTAGCCCTCATGCACCCTAGTCTCATTGGGGTCTAGATGCCAAAAGATGTGGGGTCGCTTGGCTGGAAACTAACAGTTGTGGCATCGCCTACATAAAGCAGAACAACAAAAAGAAGAGTACTGTTAGGGGCCAATTTCCTAGCTGATTATATAGCAGAAAAGTGTTGGTCCGCCTCTCAACTAGTCAAAATTTATTATATCCAATTCATGTTCTTTTTTTTCACGGAAAAGAAACTTGCAGCATGAAATAAAGTAGTGCAAGTATGACCACAGTGGAATAAGTCTACTGGACAGGGATTTATCATGCTTTGTTTTATTTGCAGCAAGGGGAAAGCGGCAAAGTAAAGAGCAAAGGCTGGCAGCAAAAAAATAAAACTACAAAGAAATCTTCCAAATCAAAGAAGAAGAAACCACTGAAAAAGAAGCCTCCTCCTCCTCCTCCACCTTCATCACAGCAGAAACAAGGAAAGGCGAAGCAAGCCAATGATACGAGTGCAAATGTGAGAATTTCCATCTTTGTCATTTCTTGCTTTGTACCTATGGCTATCTTTACATCGTACGTGTATCTAAGGCTACATTTAGGCCTTTCGGTAGTCTGTTCTGGCAGAGAAGCAGACCATCGGAATTGCCGTATCTAGCTGAACACAGCCGGATCATCATTGACTATAATGGGGATCCGGCGGGTTTTCTGTGTAAATGTCAGCTTTCCACAGGACCGATACTGCTGCATGCAGCGTTATTCGGCCAGCAGAAAGCCAGCATTTGTCAGATCCCATTATAGTTATTGGGGATCTTGCAATGACAGATCCCCTTAGTCTGGTCCTCTACCGGTACAGACTACTTGAATGCCTAAACGGAGTTGTGAATGTAGCCTTACAGTCATGGAATGGATTATTGGACTTTAAAGGGGTTGTCTCATCATGGACAATGGGACCCGCATCTATATTGAGAACGGATGCGCAGCCGCCCTCCATTCATTTTCTATGGGGCCGGTGAAAATAGCCCCATAGAAATTATTGGGAGTGGGGGCCGCGCATGCGCGGTACGCTACTATGGGGAGCAGGCTTGGGGGTGGCCGGACCGGAGTTCTCTATATAGGGGCTCCATTCTCTATATAGGTGCGGGTCCCAGTTGTGGCCCTGCACCTATAGGACATTCGGGGCATATCCTAGCCATATGCCCCCATTGTCTATGATGAGACAACCCCTTTAAGATCTTTACAGTGTTTTTATAGTGGGATAAAACTTTCTAGTAGTGCGAACAGAGTAAATCCACCCACACCGTGTTTATATATGGATGCAGACATATATTCTGTATGTATATGTTTTATCTCTTAAATTGCACCAACGTTGAGGTTAAGAAGTGTATGAACCTAAGCATTACTGCTGTGTTTATATGTAGCAGTGCTCAGATCAGTGGGCGCCATAGGAAAGGAATTCTTTTTATGTTGCAAAGCCCTCTTTCTTCATGGAATGGAAAGTAAACCCCTTTTAACCGTTCCGCTGCATAACATTGTCTACACTTTTGACATACAACTTGTATACTCATGGCTACATTCATGCAGTTTGTGTAAAAGAATGCATAGTCGTGTCCATACATGCCACTTATGTCAGCGTTCACATATTTTCACAGACTTATCAAAAGTGACAAAAAAATGGCCTCAAACGACAAATTGTCTGATTAGGGCATTCCCAACCCTTTAGTAGAAAAAGGCATCTCCCCTTTAAATGTGGCAGAAATCACATATGCTGTCTGGTGGGCTGGGGCTGTGATTTTATAATGAAAAAGTTTTATGTAGTATTTTATTATTTACATAAAATGTTATTACTTTAAGATCCACAATTATATTGGAACCAAAGGTGTTGTCCCATCTGTCCATTTCCATGGCAAGATCTGACTCCAGTCGACCACACTTACAGAAACAGCTGAGTGGGCTGGGGCTCCACTGTTTTTGCAAGTCCCATTGTGGTGAATGGGGGCTATGCAAACAGCGTAGCAGAACAAGCGAACTCTTGGAGTTACGAAAGCATCGTAGCTTGGTCTGCTATGCTGTTTGCATAGCCCCCATTCACCACAATGGGACTTACGGAAAGAGCAAAGTAGAACCTTTGTGAAAAGTCTTGATTACAATTCTAATAGCACATTGCAGCTCCAATGCAGATGTATCTACCACTTACACACAAAGCCCATGGATGGTCTGACCCTGCAGTCATGTACTTTATTCCATCAGACCACCACGTCTTGATAATGTACAGAAAAGGTCTTTTGTGTAGGAGATTCCCTTCAGTTGCAAAGCTGTAATTTCTTCAAGATAATTGTACAATTCATTATAATTTCACTATTTTATTAGGATGTTGCATCGAAAGAGGAAGAGGATGATGTTTCTGACAAAGGTAGCGATTCTGAAGACGAAGATACTAATAGGGATTCCCAGAGTGATGGGAGTGACAAGGATTCCGACAGGGAGAATGATGACAAGCAAGGCAAAGACGATGAAGCGGTAAGATTTGTTAGGCCATTCCATCCTGTATTGCATAATGTAACCCTTCTCCATTAGGTCCAGCTTGGCTCTTGTATTTGGAGGCCTCCAGGTATCCAATAAAAAAAAAAAGTTATTTCACGCTGTATGTAGTTAGACCTACATAAATGATGCACCTAAATATCTGTTAATAGTAGCAGATCACATGAAATAAATATATGCAGGTTGGCTTAAAATTAAAGGGGTTGTCTCACTTCGGCCAGAAGCATTTATCATGTAGAGAAAGTTAATACAAATCACTAATGTATTGTTATTATCCATATTGCCTCCTTTGCTGGTTGGATTCTTTCTCCATCACATTATACACTGCTCGTTTCCATGGTTATGGCCACCCTGCAATCCAGCAGTGGTGGTCGTGCTTGCACACTATAGGAAAAAACATCGACCTCTCTGGTGGCTGGCACTCTGGGAGCGCTCATAGGCTGGTGCTTTTTTTCCTATAGTGTGCAAGCACGAGCACCACTGTTGGATTGCAGGGTGGCTGTAACCATGGAAACAAGTAATGTGATGGGAAAAATAAATCTAGCCAGCAAAGGAAGCAATATGGACAATCACAATACATTAGTAAGTGCCTTGTAGTAACTTTCTCTACATGATAAATGCCATTTCTTGCCCATATTCATTGGGGGACACAGAGACCATGGGTATAGCTATGTCCTCTAGGAGGCATTGACACTAGTAAAAGCTGTTAGCTCCTCCCCTGGCAGCTATACCCCCTCCAGCCTTGAGAGAGAGCTTCGGTTTTTTCTAGTGTCAATAGGAGGCAAGACCTCCCTGCTCTGCAGGGAAGCTCCTGAAGATTTTTTATTTTAGTTTATTTTTTTCCTTCTTTTTCAGATGGGAAAACAGTGGTCGTCTCGCCTCCCTGTTCTCCCGGGGTCGAGTTGCGGCAGTGCCGGTCACCCGCACTGCTGCCTCCCCCATAGAAGACAAGGTGGACCAGGGCAGCCTCGCTCCCCTGCATCCCGCCAGCCAAGGGGTCACCCATCCAAGCCCCCCTTTTCCAGCGTCCTGCCACTACGGTGCTAGTAGCTGAAGGGGTGACCCTGCTGGACCAGAGGAGGGGTGAAGATGGCGGCAGGAAAGAGAAGAGAGGTGAGTACACGGGACTAGGTGAGTATGTTAACCCTCCTGGCCCTCCCTCACTGTTGGTGGTAATAGTATTCAACAATCAGGTGCATACTTATGCCCTGAAGCCATTTCGAGGACCACCCTGTCTCCCTGAGGCCATCACCAGCTCCCCTCAAGCCATCAGCACCCCTCTTGTCATTCCCTTCACTCCTCTTGTTGTCCAAGAAGGGACATCGGCACATGGGGGGTTAATACGCCGTCTGGAGCGCACATGCAGAGAGGGGAGCGCAGGAGGCTCCCGCTCCCCTCCACCCTTCCGGAGTCGTTGGTTTGATAAGGGCCGGCGCCGTCCACTATTGCGGTACCTACTTCATTGCCACCCCCTTCGGGAGCGGACGCCGGTGGGGGTTAACTGCATACGTTCAGCCGGCACCGCATCGGTGCTCCGGCCACGATATTCTTTGCCCGACCCGCGGGGTGCAACCCCTGTCTGTTGCCGGGCAGGCGCATTCGCCTGCTGCTCTGTTCATGTGGCCGGCCGATGCAGTGCTAAAATGTGGAATCGGTGACGGATTATATTTTCAGCGGCAGGAGAGCTCTTGCGCTCTTACTCAAGTCCCTCTGTGCACCGGCCGACCGACTGCATCGGTGCGCTAATGCATAGTCCCGACCTCCCCCCGCTGCTGACCGGGAACATGCGTCGGTGGACACACAGGGAATGGAGCGAAAGAGGCTCTCCCCTATCTGTGATCCTCTGTTGTCAGGGCTCTTAGGGGGTTAATTACTTCCCTGACAGGAGTGGGGGGGGGGGGGGGAATCCTTCCCCCCCCCCCTCCCCCAGAAGCCGCTGGGCCCCGCCCTCTCCAGGACACCTTAACCCTTTCTGGCCGGCACCAGATTATTCTGAGGATTCTATCTCAGTACAGGTGACTTCAAGTTATATGGTTAACCCCTTCCTGCCTCTCTGCCCACTTGATGTTTGGCATCCAAGTTAAAAAAATAAATAAAATGAAAGTAAAAAAAAATAATATGCGCACTCATACGGGCCCCCCTCCGCCTCATCACCGCAGGACCACCCTGTCTGTGTGGTACCAGGCTGGGCCCGTGTCCTATATAGCGAACAAAGGAGGACATCTCATAGTTGCCAATCCCCCTCCTGGGTCGTTTGTTGATATTCCTCCACCTGCGCAGATCCAGGGAGGACGGCTGAAGTACTCGCAATCCACCCTCTGGGTCGCGTGGTTGATAGTTCTCCAGTGCACTCCAGTACAGGACCTCTGGATTCCCAATCCGTCCTCCGGGGCTGTTTGGTTGATAATTCTCCAGGGCACTCCAGTACAGGACCTTGGGATTCCCAATCCGTCCTCCGGGGCCGTTTGGTTGATAATTCGCCACCAGCGCAATCCGGTGCAGAACCTCTGGAAATTCCCATTCTACCCTCCGGGGTTGTCTGGTTGATAAAATCCGCCTGCGCCATCCAGCGCAGACCCTCTGGAAGTTCCCATTCCATCCTCAAGGGTCGCCTGGTTGATAATCCTCCACCTGCACGATCCAATGGTGGACCTCTGGATCTTCCCAATCACCCTCCCGGGTCGTTTGGTTGATAAGCACCGCCTGCGCACTCCAATGGTCGTTTAGTTGATATGCACTGCCTGCGCACTACAATGGTGGATTTCCGGACTTCCCAATCTCCCTCTGGGGTCGTTTGGTTGGTAAAGCACCGCCTGCGCAATCCGGTGAGTGAACCTCTAGAAGTTCCCATTCCACCCCCGGGTAGTTTGGTTGATAACTCCCACTGGCGAGCCTGCGACTGCCATGGACGAGATTCTGAGAGTTAAAGTATAACTGTCGTATTTTATATTTTTTTTTTTGGAGTATTGGATTGTGGGGATTAATATAACATTGGTGGCCCTATTTCAACTTTTCACTGTGAATTCAATTACCCCTTAATTCCACAGTTTTGTTCCCTGTACTGCCTACTTCTACCTGTGCTGAAAATAGGGTTGCTAGGCTTGGTCCTCCTTCTGTTGAAGGAGGGAGCAAGGTCAGATTACTGACAGCCAGGGACTGTAAGTAAATGATTAAAGCCAGGTCCTCCCCAGCAGCTGATAACAGTGCCTGGGCTGTGTGCACTTCTCCCTGTCCCTGCACTTGGCAGATGCTCCCTCACTCAGCAGAGCTGGAGAAGTAGAGTTGAAGCAGCGCAGACCAGGGAAGGGAGATCTGCCATCTGCTCAGTGTATAAATGAAAGCAACATGTGGTAAGAGGACCCCTTTGTGCTGCAGGAGATTAACCCTTTAGGGGAAGGGCTCTGGTTACTGACACTTTTGGGGGGCTATTGTTACTGGCTAGTGAGGGCAGGCGAGATTAGCCTCAGGGTGAGGGCAGTGGCGGCCATCTTAACTGAATAGTGAGATTGCAGTTTTATGAAGACTGGTTGCTAAGGGCTGAATCTTAGTAAATATGGGGTAAGTCAGTCTAATAGTAACTGATTCTGAAATATCATGTTATTAGTAACTACATATCTGAAAATTGAAATTAGGGTCCAAGTGTGACAGTTATCCTTTAAGACTGCACACAACGGGCCAGAGCAGGATATTTTCCTCCTCCGTCAGCTCCACACCCCCACCCTTCCTCCCTAGGGTCACGCTCAGTCGCACTCTCCCTGGAGAGGTTCGGTCTGAAGGGGGGCGATCAGTGGTTCGGTCTCTGCCGTGATTCCGGTGCGATCTTCCAAGATGGCGTCCGAGGTAGACAGCAGTACTTGTCATATGCATTACCCCCTTCCTTAGGCGGAGTATTTGCACTACTACTGGATGCAGTACTCCCTTGGATATTACCTCCATTGGGGTCTTACCGCACTGGAACTGTTTCAGTGCCGGCAGTAGGCGGTCCCCCTTTTGGTAGGTGGCGGAACTGCACCTACCACTGGCATTATCCCTGGTTCAGTTTTTATGTATGTCTTACCCCCTTACATAGGTGGGGTATTGATACGGGACTCTCCATATGCCTTGCCCTTTCTGAAAGAGGTGTACTCTCTCTACTTGGATTTGGTTCCTGCTCGATGCCTTACCGCATTGCCACCCTTCATAGTGTAGTATTTGCATTACCACTGAGTGCAGTGCTTGCCGCAAGCATTACCCCCTTTCATTGGTGGGATAATTGCAACATTGCCCCTTCCACAAGTGATCCACTACCGTGGGGAATGAGTACACATCTTGGATGTTGCACTTCAACTACGCCACGGCTAGATGCCTTAGCTTCTTCTACAAGTGGAGCGTAGCGAGTATCGTTACACGCTGGTGCCCTGTACTCTTCTTCTAATGGTATTTCGGTGCCGCCAGTGGATACTGTGGCTGTTTCCATGTTGTGTCCTTTTCCTTCAAGGCCGGTTTGGGGCATGAATATGACAATCTCTCTTCAGGGGGTTGCCCAGCGTCACTCATGTGTCCTAGCGTCCCCTATATCCATGGTCCTCCACTGTTCCAATATGTGTCTTCAACAATATGCAGTGCGTACACCATGGCACGTAATGTGATTACGTTCCAGCAAGTCGAGTGTTACACTGACTCTATATTCTCTATCCACCATTCCTGATGTGGGAAGTGGTTGTGCTGGCACTCTGGTTTGGCCTTGCAGCACGTTCAAAGTCGCTGCAGTGGGACATCCCCTCAGGTAGGGGTTCCACCCGGACGCTGGCTTGGCGGTTGTTCCTGTTCGACGCCCTTCCCAGGTGGAGTGTTTAAGGTTAGCTCTCCTTCCCTGAGGCAGTATGGTACCATGGCTTCTACCGGATTCCTCTAGTCTGCCCTCAGTTTCTGCTGGCGGGGCACGCTGCGGCTCCTACGGTACGGGGGTCCTGGAGTAGCCATTACATACTCTGGCTCCTCCTGCGCGGCTCCTTCGTCAGGTGACGGATTCTTCTAACGTCTAATTCGGTGGCGTACGCTGTATGGCCTCCTCTTTAGGCGGAGTATGGTGCCGCCACTGTCATCCGGTTGCTACTTCTGTGTAGTGCCAGTCTCAGATGGGGAATGGGCTTCGCCCTGCCCCCTTTTTCCTTCCATTTGTTCCTTCTCTGGCTCAGGGTTCACGGTCACTCCGCAAACCTTGGTAGCTCCTACGTTACTACTTCCCCTCATCTACGTTGATGCAGGGTATTGGTTTTGTGGTTCTTTTCTTCCAGTCTCATTCCGGACCGACTGTTGGGCTGTGACGTTTTCCATATTCTCCTTCTACAGTCCTCTGGCCCAACCGGGGCCCATAATAACCTTCCTTCAGGAAATGGCACTTACGGTTCCTCCGTACCGTCCTCTTCTACCGCCTTGGCATCTGAACTTGGTCTTTTCAGCGTTTTGGAATTCCCCCCCTTGAACCCTTGCGGGAGATGTCTCTCCGACTCTGGTCCTGGAATGTAGTTTTTTCTTGTGGCTATCACATCCATCAGATGGGTGTCCGGGTTGGGGCGCTCTCTTGCAGGGAACCTTCCTGGTTCTTCACAGGGATAAGCTGTTCTCCGGCCCGTTCATTCCTTCTCCCCACGGTGGTCTCTGATATCCATTTCAATGAAGAAATTGTCCTTCCATCACAGTGTCCCTCCCCTTCACACCCTAGGGAACGGGAGTTACACCATTTGGACGTTGTCAGGGCTCTGACGATTTATTTGCCAACCTCCAGTTTCTTCCCACGTACGGACTCCTCTTTTTTGTCATCCCGGAGGGTCTTCGCAAGACATTGGCAGCCTCCAGGGTGGCAATTGCACGTCTGCAATTGCTAGAGCATGCTGCACCCGGGGCAGGGTTCCGACCTTTGGTGTCACGGCTCACTCCACCAGAGCGGTGGGCGCTCTTGGGCTTGGGGGATTAAAGGTTCGGCCGCGCAGTTGGCAAGGCGGCTACTGTCCTCCTTACGCACATTCCCTAATTTTGCCAGGTGCATACTTATGCATCGACGGGCGCTGCCTTGGGCCGCATGGTCTTGCAGGCGGCAGTTCTTAGTTGCCTGCAGGGGCGCTTGTGTGTTTTTTTCTCCCTGTGGACTGCTCTTGGACGTCCCATGATCTCTGTGTCCCCCAATGAATATGGGCGAGAAAACTAGATTTTTGTAAAACTTGCCAGTAAAATCTCTTTCTCGCTCTTCATTGGGGGACACAGCACCCACCCAGTATTATTGTTCAGCCACGGTGGTGGCTGTTGCTGGTTCGGTTCTTGGTATTGTTGCTGTTGGTTTACTTGCTTCTCTCTCCTACTGCTTCTCACAAACTGAAGCTCTCTCTCCAGGCTGGAGGGGGTATAGCTGCCAGGGGAGGAGCTAACAGCTTTTACTAGTGTCAACTCCTCCTAGAGGACATGGCTATACCCATGGTCTCTGTGTCCCCCAATGAAGAGCGAGAAAGAGATTTTACTGGTAAGTTTTACAAAAATCTTGTTTTGCTGAAGTGAGTCAACCCCTTTAAAGTGGTTTTCCCAGAGTTTTTTTTATTTTTTTTTATTACTGATGACTTCTCTAGAAAGGTCATCAGTATCTGATCGTGGGGATCCAACAGCCGGGACCCCTGCTGATCAGCTGTTTGAGAAGGCACTGGCGCTTGCAGTAGCAGCTCAGCCTTCTCTCAGCTCACCTAGCTTAAAACCGTACATTAGCTTTGTTTGGTATCACAGCACAGACCCATTCACTTCACTGGAACTCATGAATAAGATGTCACATGGCCTTGGAAAAGCTTGAGAAGGCCACAACACTACTGCGAGCACCAGTGCCTTCTCAGCAGCTGGTTTACCAGGGCCCCTGGTGTTGGACCCCCAACAATCAGATAACGCTAACAATTGACAGACATGGACGTCTTCATGGAATAGATCTAATATCCATCCTAGAATCCAACTAATTTAAAGGGGAGAAATTGTGATATTATTTTAGTCCGGATTGATAGATGATGTATGAGCTGTGTTAGCTTTTGATCTGTCTTATAAATTTGACATGGTCGTACTGGTGTGATTAATGTCCAAATGTCTTCTTTTAGGAGTGGCAAGAACTGCAGCAAAGCATTCAGCGTAAAGATCGAGCTCTATTAGAAACCAAATCTAAAGTTACACATCCTGTATATAGTTTATATTTCCCAGAGGTAATGTACATTCATTTTAGAGATTGAAGTATTGTTATCTTAGTAGCTTGGAGAATTTGTCTGTACATTTTATGTTTGATGTGGCTTTATCAAGAACGCTACACCTTGTTATTGGAAGAAAATCACATATCACACAAGTTGTGATACAGCGGAGTTCCTCTATTAGCCAGAGAGGAGTGCTACTGCTGGACCCAGTCTGTCCATGGGTCACATGGTCGGCCATTCTATTCAATAGCTTACATTCAGCAAAATGTCTCGCCATCCAGGGGTTTCTAAAGTCAGACCTGTGGTGATCAGCTAATCAGCTTTGATATAAAGTGTTTTTTTGTGGGGATGTAATTCCTTTAAAAGTACATAAAATAACAGTAATTTCATTACCTTTGATCCAATTTTGCCTCATATTGCAATTAACACTAAGAAATGTATCAAAAGTAGTCCTCTTTTATGCTAATGAGAAATTGTCATACAACATAAAAGAAGCAATGCACCGTAAATATAGCTTTTGCTGTTTTCCCTGTGCTGAATCTTCCCACCGAAACCTGTTTGTTATTTCAGAGTGTTTTTATGACATAGTTGTAAAAGTCGTCCCTTTCCTAGTTTTTACTGTAGGTGTCTTGAGTATCTCTGTGCTTAGTGGAGCTTGTTCCTCTAACACAGGGGCGCTCAAGGTTTCCTGGTTGGGGGCCACATTGCCAGACTGAACTAATGACGAGGGCCGAAATTAAAATTTAAAGGTGTATTAACAACTGAAATATTGTACTTATGGCATATTGAACACACATTATATACCATTAATGTCTAGTTACACCTCCAGGACTCCCATCTAATAGGAAAAATACATGTGAGCAGCCACAAGACATAGGCATACATGTCTGTTACCAGATGGTTGGGGGCCGCACAGAATGGTATCAAGGGCCGCATGTGGCCCCCGGGCCGCAAGTTGTGCACCCCTGCTCTAACACATCGAGCTGTAAAATGCAAACCTAATGACTGCTGTCTGCAGATACAGACCTAGTTAGACATTTTCTGCATGTTTTATAGAAACTGCACGGTCTGTGTACAGATCACCGTGACCACCATAATCCTGCAAAAGTGCGGGCAGCACAAAGTACCACCAGCCCTTCTGCTCCTGCTCTTTTCTAGAACAATATGGTTTCCAGTGGGCAGTGATAGAGCTAGGTGACGGTTGTGTTTTTATGTTTGTTTTTTGTTTCTTTTGTAATGTAGGCTGTACAAATATGTCCACTCTTACCTTAAAGGATAACTGTCACACTTAGACCCTAATTTCAATTTTCATATATGTAGTTAGTAATAACATGATATTCCAGAATCAGTTACTATTAGACTGACTTACCCCATATTTAATAAGATTCAGCCCTTAGCAACCAGTCTGCATAAAACTGCAATTTCACTATTCAGTTAAGATGGCCGCCACTGCCCTCACCCTGATGCTAATCCCGCCTGCCCTCACTAGCCAGTAACAATAGCCCCCCAAAAGTGTCAGTAACCAGAGCCCTCCCCCCTAAAGGGTTAATCTCCTGCAGCACAAAGGGGTCCTCTTACCACATGTTGCTTTCATTTATACACTGAGCAGATGGCAGATCTCCCTTCCCTGGTCTGCGCTGCTTCAACTCTACTTCTCCAGCTCTGCTGAGTGAGGGAGCGTCTGCCAAGCGCAGGGACAGGGAGAAGTGCACACAGCCCAGGCACTGTTATCAGCTGCTGGGGAGCACCTGGCTTTAATCATTTACTTACAGTCCCTGGCTGTCAGTAATCTGACCTTGCACGCTCTGTCCTTTTGACCATGCCTAGCAACTCTATTTTAAGTACAGGTAAAAGTAGGAAGTAGAGGGAACAAAACTGTGGAATTAAGGGGTAATTGAATACACAGAGAAAAATTGAAATAGGGCCACCGAGGAGATATTAATCACCACAATCCAATACTCCAAAAAAAATAAAAATACGACAGTTATACTTTAAAGGGACACTGACAGGCCCAATAAGCATATTTAGCTATATATATGACTGCACAGGTCTTCTAATGTGCATTAAAAACATATAAGTATAACCCCTGTCCACCTTATAAATACAGCAAACTGATGTTTTATAACCTGAAGTAATCGCTTTTCTTTCTGCCCAAGGGGCGGCATTTCAGCTTCACTTCTGCCCAGCCAGCCGCCCCCCCAAACCGCCGTTTTGAAGCGCTGCCCAGCTCGTCAATATTCACTTCGCTGGGCGGCTTCTGCTGTCCCCGACGTTCCGAGATCCGGCGCATGCCCAATAGAAAGCTATGGGCATCAGACTCACTTTCAGCTTCTGCGCATGCGCCCGGCACCCATAGCTTTCTATTGGGCATGCGCCAGATCTCGGAACGTCGGGGACAGCAGAAGCCTCCCAGCGAAGTGAATATTGATGAGCTGGGCGGCGCTTCAAAACGGCGGTTTGGGGGGGCGGCTGGCTGGGCAGAAGTGAAGCTGAAACGCCGCCCCTTGGGCAGAAGGAAAAGCGATTACTTCAGGTTATAAAACATGAGTAGGCTGTATTTATAAGGTGGACAGGGGTTATACTTATATGTTTTCAATGCACATTAGAAGACCTGTGCATGCATCTATATAGCTAATTATGCTTATTGGGCCTGTCAGTGTCCCTTTAAGTCTAAGTTGGTTATAAGGCACATGAGCGTGATACAAATTTTTAACCCCTGTAACTCAAAAACGGCAGAAGTTTTTTTTAATAAAGACCAACTGAAAAAATAGCCTAAAATGAGTAAAATATAGTCATAAAAAATTGCCCCAAAGCTCTCTATAGCCTTCAAGACCTACAATTTCTCCTGAAACCTTTTTAACAAAATATCGCAACACACTAGAAAACAAGGCTACAATTCACAACACAACCACTGGGTGGCCGCACATATAGGATGGATGTAATATCGCGAAATCATGTTGTTTTGAAAAGCTAGTCCTCTCGTAAGGGGTACCTTTCTGGAATGATTATTCTTCTCAGTCTTTACCACAAAACTTAAGCCATACAGAAGTATATTTAATGTCAGCCACCAGGTACCAGATAACCCCTCACATTTCTGGAAGTTCATGTGGCCAGAAAACACTAACCCGCATGCAGTTATCCAACCGTGGTCTCCACTCCACTGCGAAATGCTACTTCTTGATTTGGATTTTAAATCCAACTGAAAAATCCTAAAACCTAATTCGCTGGCCAGTAATGTCAATAGCTTACATTTAATGAATATGTTTATAATAATATTTTTTTTAACCTATGCATTTACTCTTGTAGGAAAAGCAAGAATGGTGGTGGATTTACATTGCAGACAGAAAGGATCAAACATTAATATCTATGCCCTATCATGTGTGTACACTAAGGGATCAAGAGGAGGTGAGGTCAATGCTGGTTATATTGGTCAGACAAGTTGTTAAAATCTAGGCCAGGGGATAGCAACCTTCGGCCCTCCAGCTGCTGTGAAACTACAACTGCCAGCATGCGCATTACTCTGCTGTTCTTGTAACTTCCATAGAAGCTGAAAGATAATTCTGGGATTTGTAGTTTCAGAGCAGCTGGAGTGTCGGATGTAGCAAATCCCTGATCTAGACTCTCAATATGTGGTACATGTACTGTCCTCATGCTGTGCTTTTAACAGATGCATCCACTTCAGTGGAAGCAGCACTGCATTTGACAGTGCTGTTGATAACTGACTGGCAGGTGTCGGACCTCTGCTGATGGCCTGGCCTGGACGTTTCCTCTGTAGTGAGAACGCACCCGACATGGAACATCGTCAGGGTGATAACTACATGTGTGAAAGGCCAACTCCTGGTAAATCTCCAGAACTGAGAATCCAGAAATATTCTGGAGATTTAGGTGTGAAAACCGCTACAGTGAAAGATGCAGAGGGACAAACTATTGAAAATTTTTACTAAAGACCAATTGTAAAAATATTTAGCCAAAAATAGCTAGACTGCAGTAATTAGAAAATACCCCCCAAAGGTGTTCATAGTCTTTAATGCATTCTGTATGCTTTTTAGCAGCTTCATTCACTTATGATACATGTTAGGAAAATCCATAGCAGTTCAACCAATATTCTGTAGCAACAAAATTTGCACCAGTTGGATACTGTTGCAGAATATTTCCAAAACACGTGTATGATATTTCACCCACTTCGATACTACCTGTAAACCCTGTAGATTTTCCCACATGCTCTGTGTGTGCAGCTCTACCCTTACAGGTTGCGCACTCTGTTATTTCCGTATGGAACAGTGCAGAAGGAGACTTACTGCTCTTTACACCGTCCTGGCTGAGAGTCAGTGAAAGAAGTCTAAGAAGTGAAACATGTAATATTAGCTAGCAGGCTTTTACAGACAGTGACTGGACAGCAGCCCTTCTGTATCTTTAACATGAAAGACAATAATAACTTCCTGTTAATGAATTAGTAAAAAGTGCTAAAAAATGTATCTTGTACTGGAGGTACACTTTAAAGAGGACCTGTCACCACAAAATGCAGTGTAATCGGCAGGCAGCATGTTATAGAGCAATAGGAGCCGAGCAGATCAATGTATAGTTATATACGGCGCTGGGGGATGTGACTTAAGGATCAGCAGCAGGGGTCCGGCAGTCACTTATAGCCGGACCCCTGCTGTATGTGCCGGCATTAACCCTCGCACTTCCGCTCGCACCTCCTTAGGCATCGTGGCTGCCTTCCGTGACAGCCTGTGAGATCCAGCCCCCTGCATCTCACAGGCAGGAAGCTGTAAGTGTATTACAGTGTGTAATACACTTACAGCCAATGCTTTACAATACAGAAGTATTGTGATGCATTGTAAAGGGGATCAGACCCCCAAAAGTTAAAGTCCCAGAGTGGGACAAAAAAAAAAAGTGAAAAAAGAAGGTAAAAAAAATTGTTTTACCGAAAAAATTTACTTTCAAGTAAAATAAAAAAAGCGTCCTTTTCCCAAAATAAAGTTAAAATGATTTTTTTTTTAAATAGGGAAAAAAGCAAAGTAGACATATTAGGTATCCGACCTTCATTATAAAAATATCACATGCCCTAACCCCTCAGGTGAACACTGTAAAAAAAATAAAAACTGTGTCAAAGAAGCCATTTTTAGTCACCTTACATCACAAAAAGCGTAATAGCAAGCGATCAAGAAGTCATATGCACCCCAAAATCATACCAAACCGTCATCTCGTACCGAAAAAAAAGAGCCCTTACATAAGACAGTCGCCCCAAAAAAATAAAATAAAATATGGCTTTCAGAATATGGAGACACAAAAAAATCTGACATATTTGGTATGGTCGCGTCCGTAATAACCTGCTCTATAAAAATACCACATAATCTAAACTGTCAGATGAACATTGTAAATAACAAAAAATAAAAACTGTGCCAAAACATTTTTTGTTACCTTGTCTCACAAAAATTAAGTAACTGTTATGAGACGCACAGGAGTGAGTGAGACCACAGAAGGAGGTGCTCACAGTAAAAAAGGATTCGCCCCTCCTTTACAAGTGAACAATATAAAACAGTATACTGGGCACTCACACTATAGGTAGAACCATAAAATAGAAACAATAATAATTATTAAATTAATGGATTTATTAGTATACCTTTACGTTAATAATGATAAAATACAATAAACTAGGCTATCTAAAAGTCAATAGAATACATTGGTATAAAATAGAATAGAATAGACCTTAAACTACAAGTACCTAAAAGTGAATAGAATATTAGATAAATAGACAATAATAAGGAATTAATAATATGCGGCTACAATATTAAATAACATCTGGTGGTATATCCTAAAAAACGGTCTGATTCCAAACCAAGGAAATAATGAATGAATGCTGGGGCAAAGTCTCCGAATATTCCAAAGTCCAATGAAATAATAAAGAGCAGTATTTTGTTGCAATGAGTGTTTATTGCGGCGTCCCGCTTCTACTCACTGTTCGGTGATTGCTGGTGTAGATATCACTGCTGTGGTTCCGGTTCTCTGTGTCACCAAATGCTCGTTCCCAGGTTGTCTCCGTCACCGGTCTATATGGCTCTGGGCACCGCTCCGTATGATTGAAGAGCCGATGTCCTCCAAGCCTATATTTGCCTGCTTCCACGCTGAATTGAATTTGCGGTCACAAAATAGAGATGTGCTCGTTCTCTGGTTTTGAGAAGTTCAAGCTCCTGATGAGTCAGCGTGCCAGGCCCTCTTAGAAGATATTCCGGTTTTTTAGCGCCAGCCTGGAATAATTTCAACACTAGGTTCAACAAGAGTTCGTATAGAAGTGAACTGGGGGTCTTGGATCAAATGCGTTTCGGGGCTTCACGTTGCCCCTTCCTCAGTGATGAACAATGCCCCTTACAAAAGACCTTTTTATGTGAAAAGTTATGCTGATTCCAATTATCCAATTTAATGTTACTCCTCCTATTTTTCACATTCTGATACCAATCAGTGCGATGCGGATTTGAAAGTCTTTGTTACTCTATCGAGATATACCTCTTTTTTTCTTAGTCACATTTCTCAATTTACATTCCGATTCTATATATATGCCGCTATTTTATTTGTACAACAGAGTGTATTAATACATAGACAAGGGACATATCTAGACATAAACACCCAGGAAATAATATTCACTATCTCCATAAATATATGCGTATAGCATCCATATAAATAAATAAATAAATCAATGCGTCCTCTGTTTCTATATAAACTAGGCAATTTTAATGTATCTATATATCGCCCAGTATTGTATAAGTAACTCTAGGTTGGGTTGTTAATAGCCATATAACTAGTAACCATTTCTTCCTAATGGTGTTGTAAGGTATAAAACCATACTAAAAGATAGAAAGGGCACGAGAACAATCAGAAAAAATATATTTTCCATTAATATCTTTATTATCCATAATATTGATTTCTATTGTATATGCTATAAATAACGAACATAATTGCATAATAGCATATACAATAGAAATCAATATTATGGATAATAAGGATATTGATGGAAAATATATTTTTTCTGATTGTTCTCGTGCCCTTTCTATCTTTTAGTATGGTTTTATACCTTACAACACCATTAGGAAGAAATGGTTATTAGTTATATGGCTATTAACAACCCAACCTAGAGTTACTTATACAATACTGGGCGATATATAGATACATTAAAATTGCCTAGTTTATATAGAAACAGAGGACGCATTGATTTATTTATTTATTTATTTATATGGATGCTATACGCATATATTTATGGAGATGGTGAATATTATTTCCTGGGTGTTTATGTCTAGATATGTCCCTTGTCTATGTATTAATACACTCTGTTGTACAAATAAAATAGCGGCATATATATAGAATCGGAATGTAAATTGAGAAATGTGACTAAGAAAAAAAAGGTATATCTCGATAGAGTAACAAAGACTTTCAAATCCGCATCGCACTGATTGGTATCAGAATGTGAAAAATAGGAGGAGTAACATTAAATTGGATAATTGGAATCAGCATAACTTTTCACATAAAAAGGTCTTTTGTAAGGGGCATTGTTCATCACTGAGGAAGGGGCAACGTGAAGCCCCGAAACGCGTTTGATCCAAGACCCCCAGTTCACTTCTATACGAACTCTTGTTGAACCTAGTGTTGAAATTATTCCAGGCTGGCGCTAAAAAACCGGAATATCTTCTAAGAGGGCCTGGCACGCTGACTCATCAGGAGCTTGAACTTCTCAAAACCAGAGAACGAGCACATCTCTATTTTGTGACCGCAAATTCAATTCAGCGTGGAAGCAGGCAAATATAGGCTTGGAGGACATCGGCTCTTCAATCATACGGAGCGGTGCCCAGAGCCATATAGACCGGTGACGGAGACAACCTGGGAACGAGCATTTGGTGACACAGAGAACCGGAACCACAGCAGTGATATCTACACCAGCAATCACCGAACAGTGAGTAGAAGCGGGACGCCGCAATAAACACTCATTGCAACAAAATACTGCTCTTTATTATTTCATTGGACTTTGGAATATTCGGAGACTTTGCCCCAGCATTCATTCATTATTTCCTTGGTTTGGAATCAGACCGTTTTTTAGGATATACCACCAGATGTTATTTAATATTGTAGCCGCATATTATTAATTCCTTATTATTGTCTATTTATCTAATATTCTATTCACTTTTAGGTACTTGTAGTTTAATGTCTATTCTATTCTATTCTATTTTATACCAATGTATTCTATTGACTTTTAGATAGCCTAGTTTATTGTATTTTATCATTATTAACGTAAAGGTATACTAATAAATCCATTAATTTAATAATTATTATTGTTTCTATTTTATGGTTCTACCTATAGTGTGAGTGCCCAGTATACTGTTTTATATTGTCTCACAAAAAGTGTAATTTAGAGCAACCAAAAATCATATGTACCCTAAAATAGTACCAACAAAACTGCCACTTTATCCCGTAGTTTCCAAAATGGGGTCATTATTTTGGAGTTTCTACTCTAGGCGTGCATCAGGGGGTCTTCAAATGTGACATATCGAATTAAAATTGTCCCAGTGAAATCTGCCCTCCAAAAACCATATGGCGGTCCTTTCCTTCTGCGCCCTACTGTGTGCCCGTACAGCAGTTTTCGACCACATTATGGGGTGTTTCTGTAAACTACAGAATCAGGGCAATAAATATTGAGTTTTGTTTGGCTGTTAACCCTTATTAAAATGGAAAATCTGCCAAAAAATTGAAATTCTGAAATGTCATCTACATTTTCCTTTAATTCTTGTGGAACACCTAAAGGTTTAACAAAGTTTGTAAAATCAGTTTTGAATACCTTGAGGGGTGTAGTTTCTAAAATGGGGCAATTTTTGGGTGGTTTCTATTATGTAAGCCTCACAAAGTGACTTCAGACCTGAACTGGTCCTTAAAAAGTGGGTTTTGGAAATTTTCTGAAAAATGTCAAGATTTACTTCTAAGCCTTCTAACGTCCTAAAAAAAAAAGTAAATTTTAGTTACAAAATGTTTCAAACATGAAGTAGACATATGGGAAATGTAAAGTAATAACTATTTTAGAAGGTATCACTTTTTGTTTTGAAAGCGGAGAAATTAAAATTTTGAAAATTGCAACCTTTTCTAAATTTTTGGTAAATTTGCTATTTTTTTTATAAATAAAAAAAAATATTTTGACTCAAATTTACCACTGTCATGAAGTACAATATGTGACAAGAAAATAATCTCAGAATGGCTTGGATAAGTAAGAGCATTTTAAAGTTGTCACCACATAAAGTGACACATGTCAGATTTGCAAAAACTGGCCTGGTCCTTTAAAGGGGTTGTCAGAGTTCTGAAACGTTTTTTATATAGCACTGAAAATCTGATGGGCAGCAATATATAACTAAGCTAAGCAAGTTTTATGCAAAAAAAATATATATATTTCCTAATTTCCCTGGTTCTTTTCTGGCCCTTTGTTTACATACAATAAAAACTATCTCTGCCCCTCCCCCATGCACTGCTAAGGGAGTGAATAGAAGTGCTGCCCTGAGTGACATGTCTGCCTGCTGGGAGACTCTGCAGCATGTTGTATGTGTAGGACTACAAGTCCCAGCTGTATAATGACACTGCTAGGGGAGTGAATACAAGTGCTGCCCTGAGTGACATATCTGCCTGCTGGGAGAATCAGCAGCATGTTGTATGTGTAGGACTACAAGTCCCAGCTGTATAATGACACTGCTAAGGGAGTGGATACAAGAGCTGCCCTGAGTGCTGGGAGAATCAATAGCAACATGTATGTGTAGAACTACAAGTCCCACCTGTATAATGACACTGCTAATACACACAGGATCTTCCCCCTACCTTCTTGTGCAATGCTCTCTCTAGTCTGTCGGCTCCTGTGCCCAGAATTGTCACTGGCTGCAGCTAGCCAGTCTGTGCCGCTGAAGGGGTTAAGAATCCTAGGAGAGAGCAGACAGCCCTGCAGTGAAGGGGGGGCGTGGCCAGTACAGTGACTTCAGATCTCTCAGGCTTGTGCACTAACATTATCAGAGCAGGGAGAGAAGCTGACCTCACAGGTCATGTGACCTTCAGTGAAATCTGATACACCAGGCACTGGAGATAAAGTGAGTTAATTGTAAAGTTGTTATATTTACCTAGTTAGGAACATAGAACAAAAAAAATAACTCGGACAACCCCTTTAAGGTGAAAAATGGCAGGGTCCTGATGGGGTTAAATCTCTGCTGTTTCACCTCTTTCACACAAGCGATACGGATTGGCTCAGGATGTGTTCAGGGTGCTTTCAGTGAAACTCGCACCATTTCGCAAGCAAGTTTAATCAGTTTTGTCTTCATTTGTGTTCAGAGTTTCAGTTTTTCCACGCGGGTGCAATCAGTTTTGATGCGTTTTTCACGTGTGTTAAAAAAAAACAGCAGGTTTACAAACAACATCTCCTAGCAACCATCAGTGAAAAAAGTTACATCCGGATGCAGTGCGTTTTTCACTAAAGCCCTACTCAGTTCTATGGGGCCAAGGCTGCGTGAAAAACGCAGAATATAGAACATGCTGCGATTCTCACGCAACGCAGAATTGATGCGTGAAAAAAAAAAATGTTCACGCACACAGACACATTGAAATGAATGGGTCAGGATTCAGTGCGGGTGCTAGGCATTCACTTCACGCATCGCACCCATGCGGAAAATCCACTCGTGTGAAAGGGGCCTTACACATAGTATACTATGAATCACTGATAACACCTCCCGCATGAACAATTAAGTCAGAAAAAGCAGAGAGATAAATGTATAAATGACAAGTTTTACTGATTCTTTTCCAACAGAACTATACATCAATTGGCTCAGCTTCTCTTGCTCTATAACATGCAACCTGGAGATTGCACGTTAAAGAATAACTGCAAAGAAAAGCTGCATCATTAGAATTTATTGCTGACATCATCCTTTAATATTATGCATTAATGGTTTTAATGGATACTCAATTTGTTTTGCCATCTTTCATTGGCCTACTTACCTTATACATTTATTTTTGCTTTTAAGGTGGAGCTAAAATTTCCAGCACCAAGTAAACCTGGAAATTATCAATACACGGTATTCTTAAGGTCTGATTCTTATATGGGCTTAGATCAGATTAAACCATTGAAGGTAAGCTCATTTAACTTTTTACCATGCATATAGATCCCATCAGCTTAAGGCCTCATGCACACGGACGTTTTTTTTCACGGTCCGCAAAAACGGGGTCCGTAGGTCCGTGATCCGTGACCGTTTTTTCGTCCGTGGGTCTTCCTTGATTTTTGGAGGATCCACGGACATGAAAAAAAAGTCGTTTTGGTGTCCGCCTGGCCGTGCGGAGCCAAACGGATCCGTCCTGAATTACAATGCAAGTCAATGGGGACGGATCCGTTTGACGTTGACACAATATGGTGCCATTTCAAACGGATCCGTCCCCATTGACTTTCAATGTAAAGTCTGGAGTCCCTTTTATACCATCGGATTGGAGTTTTCTCCAATCCGATGGTATATTTTAACTTGAAGCGTCCCCATCACCATGGGAACGCCTCTATGTTAGAATATACTGTCGGATATGAGTTAGATCGTGAAACCTCATTTCCGACAGTATATTCTAACACAGAGGCGTTCCCATGGTGATGGGGACGCTTCTAGTTAGAATATACTACAAACTGTTTACATGACTGCCCCCTGCTGCCTAGCAGCATCCGATCTCTTACAGGGGGCCGTGATCAGCACAATTAACCCCTCCGGTGCCGCACCTGAAGGGGTTAATTGTACTATCATATCCCCCTGTAAGAGATCAGGGCTGCCAGGCAGCAGGGGGCAGACCCCCCCCCCCTCCCCAGTTTGAATATCATTGGTGGCCAGTGCGGCCCCCCCCCCCCCCCCCCTTCCTCCCTCTATTGTAATAATTCGTTGGTGGCACAGTGTGCGCCCCCCCCCCCCCCCCTTCCTCCCTCTATTGTAATAAATCGTTGGTGGCACAGTGTGCGCCCCCCCCCCCTACCTCCGTCTATTGTAATAAATCGTTGGTGGCACAGTGTGCGCCCCCCATCGGCCCCCCCTCCCTCTATAGCATTAACAACATTGGTGGCCAGTGTGCGGCCTCCCATCTCTTCCCCCCCCGATCATTGGTGGCAGCGGGTTACTAGCAATAGTACAATAGTAAAAGATTCATACTTACCTGGGAGCTGCGATGTCTGTGTCCGGCCGGGAGCTCCTCCTACTGGTAAGTGACAGTTCATTTAGCAATGCGCCGCACAGACCTGTCACTTACCAGTAGGTGGAGCTCCCGGCCGGACACGAACATCGCAGCAGCCAGGAGCAGGTAAGTATGAATCTTCTACTATTGTACTATTGCTAAGTAACCATGGCAACCAGGACTGTAGTAGCGTCCTGGTTGCCATGGTTACCGATCGGAGCCCCAGCGATTAAACTGGGACTCCGATCGGAACTCCGCTGCCACCAATGATGGGGGGGGGAGATGGGAGGCCGCACACTGGCCACCAATGTTGTTAATGCTATAGAGGGAGGGGGGGCCGATGGGGGGCGCACACTGTGCCACCAACGAATTATTACAATAGAGGGAGGGAGGGGGGGCGCGCACACTGTGCCACCAACGAATAATTACAATAGAGGGAGGGGGGGGCCGCACTGGCCACCAACCTATTATTACAATAGAGGGGGGGGGGGCCGCACTGGCCACCAATGATATTCAAACTGGGGAGGGGGGGAGGGTCTGCCCCCTGCTGCCTGGCAGCCCTGATCTCTTACAGGGGGATATGATAGTACAATTAACCCCTTCAGGTGCCGCACCTGAAGGGGTTAATTGTGCTGATCACGGCCCCCTGTAAGAGATCGGGTGCTGCCAGGCAGCAGGGGGCAGTCTTGTACACAGTTTGTAGTGTATTCTAACTAGAAGCGTCCCCATCACCATGGGAACGCTTCTGTGTTAGAATATACTGTCGGATCTGAGTTTTCACGAAGTGAAAACTTAGATCTGAAAAAGCTTTTATGCAGACGGATCTTTGGATCCGTCTGTATTAAAGTAACCTACGGCCACGGATCACGGACACGGATGCCAATCTTGTGTGCATCCGTGTTCTTTCACGGACCCATTGACTTGAATGGGTCCGTGAACCGTTGTCCGTCAAAAAAATAGGACAGGTCATATTTTTTGGACGGACAGGATACACGGATCACGGTCTCTGCTGCAAAACGGTGCATTTTCCGATTTTTCCACGGGCCCATTGAAAGTCAATGGGTCCGCGAAAAAAAAAACGGAAAACGGCACAATGGCCACGGATGCACACAACGGTCGTGTGCATGAGGCCTAAAGAGAATCTGTCACCAATTACATTGTTATAAATCCGTCAGCCATACAAGGTGTGCACTTGTCATCATATGCAAACACCCTTGGTCCTATTTCGATATGTGCCCCCATTGTGGAGAGGTTAGGGCTCTTTCACACGAGTATGTCCCTTGCGGGAATCGTGCTCTGTGTGTGAGAGAGAGTGTGCAGTCTGGACTACAGAAGCGCACGCCGTTATCATGATAAATAATGCTGTGTGCCTCTGCCTGACCTTTCTGTAAGAGAATCATACTGACAGCTTTATGTCACTATGATTCCATTACGATTGATGATGCTGTGCACTTCTGTAGCCCAGACCGCACTCTCGTCCTCTCACACGGAACGTGATTCCCGCAAGGGACATGCTCGTGTGAAAGAGCCCAAAGTCTTTTTCTTTTATGCAAATTACCCCCTCCCACACTATACTCACGCCTGGCCCTAAAGCCTAACGACGACATGTTGAGCGCATCTGCATTACATGACTGGAGATTGCAGGGCATAATTCCATGTAGCATGTACTGCAAGTGCAGCGAACACGCTGCTGCAAGACTTCGGGCCAGGCGTGAGTATGTCATTCAAATTGTGGGGGCGTAGCCTGAAATCTAAAGTAGTGGAGCCTTAGGTGCAACCGCACTGCCCTAATAGCACCCAGGGACTATTTTGCATAAAATAAAAAATCCAATTTCTCCACATAGGTATCAGGTGACAGATTCCCTTTAAAAGACCATCAAGAAAAGTGACTAATTCTGCTAAAATTTGTAGCATATGAATCATTGGTCATAAAGCCCTTGAATTGTAGTTTACAATACATTTTACTGATTACCAATACTAGACCACAGCTGAAGTCATATTTGCCCTAGCACTAAATCTGTTATCTGTATGTTGTGTACAGGAGCTAATTGTCATAGCCTATCTGGATACAGAATTATGCCTGGACATACATCTTAGGCTACTTTCACACTAGCGTTCGGGTGTCCGCTTGTGAGCTCCGTTTTGAAGGGTCTCACAAGCGGCCCCGAACGCATCCGTCCAGCCCCCAATGCATTCTGAGTGGATGCGGATCCGCTCAGAATGCATCAGTCTGGCAGCGTTCAGCCTCCGCTCAGCAGGCGGACACCCGAACGCTGCTTGCAGCGTTCGGGTGTCCGCCTGGCCGTGCGGAGGCAAACGGATCCGTCCAGAATTACAATGCAAGTCAATGGGGACGGATCCGTTTGAATTTGACACAATATGGCTCAATTTTCAAACGGATCCGTCCCCCATTGACTTTCAATGTAAAGTCTGGACGGATCCGTCTGAACAACTTTCACACTTAGAATTTTTTCTAAACTATAATGCAGACGGATCCGTTCTGAACGGATACAAACGTCTGCATTATAGGAGAGGATCCGTCTGTGCAGACACCAGACGGATCCTCTCTGAACGCTAGTGTGAAAGTAGCCTTAGCTGTTGGCCAACAGTTTCCTTCCTTCTCTTCTCCATGTGCAGTGCATTTGGAAAGTCTTCAGACCCGTTCACTTTTTTTCACATTTAAAGTTGTGACCTTGTGCTAAAATAAAATAAAAAAAGTTTAAAATTGTCCCCATCATTCTGCACTCGGTACCAGGGCTGTGGAGTCGGTAGATAAATGGTCCGACTCCGACTCCTCAGTTTTTTATACTTCCGACTCCTCTGTATTTAATATGCAAATGTATTTTATACATTCCTTGAAGGAAAGAAAGGCAACATACATGTCATTACCACAGAACTACTGGCTAGGAAGCCGCTGCCTTCTCCTTTGTGTGCTGGTCTTCTGCTGAAGATAGGGCAGTGGGGGGATCCAGGACGGGGCATTTATTGTAAAACATGATTTTCCTAGTAGAATCCCATAGTCATGTTTAAAGTTTCAGCTAACAATCTGAGTTTACAAGTTTTTATAGCCTTAGCTGAATGACAGCAGTTTTTCAAATGGTTTACAGCTTCAGTCTTGAACTATTGACTATCCATTCCCTTCACTTCTACAAGTGTCTCTAGTCCTGCAAAAAACATATTTACTTAATCAGTTACCAGTGAGAGGCTAGGTCAACCATGGGCGTTGCGTTCCCTGTAACAGCGGAACACAACACAATGGAAAGTATAAGTATTGACGCTCCTTAACTGTGCGTTGCGTGCCATATAGTGAAGCATATGAAAAGCATGCTTCTTCATGGTCACTTAACGTGTTCGTTTTGCGGTAACGTGACGCACGGCATGCATTGGCCTCTATTCTTACAGTAGAGAAGTACTGTATTTTTCGCAAAAGTGGGGGAAAAATAGCAGTGCGTCTTATGGGGGCGAATGCTGCGACTGTCCAGTGAATAGGCTGAGAGGGAGGAGGGGCCGTCATCTGTTTCTGTAATGGCAGCGGGGCCCGGTGCAGTCACTGTATTCTACTACACCGGGCCCTGCTCACTGTAGTATACGGTAATCATATCTAACTTGTGGGTATTGTTAAAGTATTCCAATCATCTTAAATCTAGCGCTGTACTACTGACTACTAACTTCTTGGCAGTCAGGAGGCCGGGTGGCTCACTACGTCACGCGCCTGCTCCACCCACTTTATGAATGAAGCAGGCCCCATGCCCCGCTGCCATTACAGAAACAGCGGTGCCACCCACAGACCACCATTAGTTCAAAACCCACCAAAAGCAAACCTTTTGGTTCAAAATATTTTTTTCTTATTCTCCTCCTCAAAAACCTAGGTGCGTCTTATGGGCAGGTGCGTCTTATAGGGCGAAAAATACGGTAATTAATTATAACCTTTTGTGAATTGGGACATTTAAACTTCGACTCCAGGTACCCAAAATTGCCTCCGACTCCACAGCCCTGCTCAGTACCCCATAATGAGAAAGTGAAAACAGAATGTTCAAAATCTTCAAAAACTAATATCTTGCATTGACATAAGTATTTAGACCCTTTACTCAGTACTTAGTTGAAGTACTTTTGGCAGCGATTACAGCCTCCAGTCTTGGGTATGTTGCCACAAGGTTTCCATACCTGGATTTGGGGATTTTCTGCCATTCTTTTCTGCAGATCCTCTCAAGCTCTGTCAGGTTAGATGGGGACAGTCAGTGGACAGCCATTTTCAGGTCTCTCCAGAGATGTTCAATTTGGTTCAAGTCAGGGTTCTGTCTGGGCCACACAAGGACATTCAGAGTTGTTCCTAAGCTACATCTGTGTTTTCTTGGCTGTGTGTTTAGGGTCATTGTCTTGTTGGAAGGTAACCCTTTGGCCCACTATGTGGTCCAGAGCACTCTGGATCTAACTTTCATTAAGAATATCTCTGTACTTTTGCTCCATTCAGCTTTTCCTCAAGTCTGACCAGTATTCCTGTCCCAGCAGCTGAAAAACACCCCCACAGCATGATGCTGCAGCCACCACCATGCTACATTGTAGGAATGGTATTGGGCAGGTGATAAGTAGTGCCTGGTTTCTTCGAAACATCACACAATTGAGGCAAAAACGTTCAATCTTTGTATTATCAGATCAAAGAATCTTGTTTCTCACAGCCTGAGAGTCCTTTAGGTGCTTTTTTGCAAACTTTCATGTCTTTTACTGAGGAGAGGTTACTTTCTGACCAGTCTGCCATGAAGCTCAGATTGGTAAAGTGGTACAGTGATGGTTGACCTTCTGGAAGTCTCTCTCATCTGCACACAGGATTTTTGGAGCTCGGTAACAATGGCCATTGGGTTCTTGGTCACCTTTTTTTTACCAAGGTCCTTCTCCCCCAATTACTTAGTTTGAAGAGTCCTGGTTGTTCCAAACCTCTTCCATTATTATGGAAACCACTGTGCTCTTGGGCACTTTCACTGCAGCAGAAATGTATTTGTATCCTTTCCCTGGTTTGTGCCTCTGCACAATCCTGTCTCTGAGCTCTACAGGCAGTTCTTTCTTCCTCATGGCTTGGTGTTTGCTCTGATATGCATCAGCTGTCCAATCAATTGAATTTACCACAGGTGGACTCTAGTCAAGTTGTAGTAACATCTTAAAGATGATCAAGAGAAACAGGAGGACCCAGAGCTAAATTTCAAGTTTCATAGCAAAGGGTCTTAATACTTATGTCCATGCAAAAATTTTTTTTTTCCTTTTTAATACATTTGCAAACATTTCTAAAATTCTCTTTTCACTTTCTCTTTATGGGGTACAATATGATAGAAGAAAACTTGTTTTTTTTATTTTTTTATTTTAGCACAAAGCCGCAACATAACAAATTTTGAAAAAGGTGAAAGGGCATGAAGACTTTCCAAATGCACTGTATGCACACTTGTGTTTTTAATTGGGGACAAAAGAATAAGAAGCGGCGAGACCCATCTAGTAGCAGCTTATCTCCCACAGAAAAAATATTGGCCACCTTGAAATTCAACATGCAAAACCATCTTTCCCTTGACATCTGCCATTGGAGGAGAATCTGGTGGGCCATACACATAGAAAGTTGGCCAGTCTAACTAAAGCCATCCAGTTCAGCAGACTTTCCTCTAATGTCTGTGGCCAAACAGTATGTTTGGCCCTAAGCACATTTGATAGGGGGCTCCATGCCATGTGTAGTATAAGATAAAGCTCTAGTGGAATCCAAGTCATTGGGATGGATATTTTGAACCCACTGAGGCATAATAAATAATTCACGGTGCTTTGGATTGCTATAGACAGGTTACAACTCCGAGAATCAAACTCTGTATCTGCTTCCAACATAGACATGATGCAGATATTGGATTTTAGAACTAAGGTATTGCATACACTGCTACCCACTCAATCTAAAATACTTATGGTAAAAATGCCACCTTTTTTATTTTCTTTCCTAGCTGGAAGTTCATGAAGCTAAACCTATACCTGAAAACCACCCACAATGGGATACCACCATAGAGGGTGACGATGACCAAGGAGACAGTGAGGGCTTTGAAGAAAGCTATGACGAGGAGGAGGAAGATGAAGAAGATGATTAAATTAAATAACTAAACAGACTTAAAAGATTTGCACATGGTTGTCTATCTGATATCGGAGCTATTCCATTCGCCAGAGCGACAATGTAGAAGTTTTTTGAGGAAGTTTTTTTTGTTTTTTTAAGTTACTCTTCAGAATCCTGAGTGTTTTGTGATGATTGGCTTGAAGGTCACACAAGCCTTTGCTACGTGCATAGGCCTAGTGATTTACTAAAGCCAACTGGTGCAGAGTGAAGCATTTCCTTCATCAAAAATAAAATAAAGGATTTTTTTATTAAAACAATTATCTCTTCAATTCACAAAGTGCTCATCATCGCCAGCTAGAGACTTCTCTCTTGTACCACAATGTCTACCACACTCACCCAGGACTTTCATTAATATGTTATACAATGTTCCTTCCTTTAACTGACTTCCACATATTATTCAATGTTGTATCATCTGGTTTTACTTCAGCTTTTTAGTTGAAACATTCCTCCAAAATGTAATTTTACAAGGGCACTAATATATAATACAATGCTCTATAAAATACAAATCTTCCCTCCTTTCTATCACGTAATGTTATATATTACCGCTAGCCTGTCAATGCAATCATGGGTTTGGTAAAGGAATGGCTCTGTAAATCCTGGGACCACAAGTTGCAGTAGTATGTGTGGGGTTTTATTGCAAAGATGCCTTTTTTTTTTTTTTTTTTGTAAATCATACATTTCAGAGACTATGAAGTCACTTCCGAAAAGTCTGTCAGGATAAGTAGTGATGTGCTCCGTGACTATACTAAGACGAAAACCTACCAGCTATCTATAGTCTTCAGACCAGTGCCAAGCTCCACTCTGCAATATCTGTGCAGTCATTTCTGTCTAGGCTCACTTGGATTTTTGCAAAGTTGAGAATGAAAATGGGGGCTACATGCACATACCTGTGTAACGCTCAGTAAACTAGTACACCATTGATGACTGTTTTGCATTTGTAATGTGTACTTCCACCCACTCCTGCCCCCCCACAAATAATGGTGGAGAAAAATTTCAGAATATTTGCTATTATACTGTAAATACCATTTCACATAGTCAGTGGTCCTGTATAATATATACCTGTTTCTCCCAGGTGGATCTTTCATACTAAAGAAATGGGGATTTCTCAGTTATTATTGCAGAATGGTGAGGTTGTTATGTCAGGGGTTTTTATGGTTTGTGTAATACTGATATGGAATGTGTGGCAAATCACTTTCCTGCACTTTTTACCCATTCTCCAATTTATGTGGCCAATTGGTTGAAACAAAAATTTGCCATGTTTCTGAAAACGGGTTGTTCTTTAAATGCAAACTGACATTGAAAAAAACTCTTTGTAATGCAATAGTTGCGAATAAAATTCAGAGGTTAAATGGTATTTGCATATGTCACTCTGTGTCTTAGTTGGTCAACAAGAAAATGACATTCAAGCAAACACCAATGAAAGTGACTCGTCTATGAAAATGATAAAGGCCGAGACACAGGTACTGCATGGTGATTACTGCTAATCGATGTGTTGCACCTGTACTGGCAACTTGAAACAATGACATCTACAGGTTCTGCCCTGCAATTAGCAGTAAATCTGGTCACGTGTATTAGAACCAGTGTGGTGGAGATTACGGCAAAAATATAAATTCATGTATTTTATAGAATAAGAAATTATAAAATTTTGTAATATCCATGCATTTTGCTCACATAACTTTCTTATGTGTGCAGTTGACACCTATCTGCATAATAAAATAGAATAGCATACATACGACTAAACATGGTATCAGTCATGTGACCCCCAGCATTAAGTATACGACAGGGTAGATGATATACACATACTTACCAACCTTTCTGTTCGCAAATTCTAGGCATTGACACGCACACACACACACACACACACACACAGCTGATAACACCCACTTCTGGTTTACGTAACTCATTTTTGTACCATGACAAGCCATATTTGCCAGATTGCCTCTAAAAATTCAGGACAATCCCATCAAATTTGGGACTGTTGGCAACTTTTTAAACATATACTGGGTCAACACAACAACTACTTCACTGTGTATGTATGCATGTACTTGTATTAAAGAAATAGCTGCTCGTCTCTAGGTGATAAAAATGGCTGCCTTTCTCTAGGTGATGTTGTTAATAAAGTTAACCTTAAAGAAAATACACACTAAAGAGACAGGGTAAAGAATGTAACATTGGCTTGCCTAAAACCATGTGGCCATTAACTGTCGGCCCCAAGTAAACCATTCATTTGCAGACCACATGAACCTCTGGCTTTTGTCTACACCACAGCTGCATGGCCATCACTTGTAGGACATTACCCTTAGGCCCTATGCACACAACAGTAACCATTTTGCTGTCCACAAATCGCAGATCCGCAAGATATAGTTGCGGTCTGTGCTGTCCATGTTTTATTTGCAGACCCGTTGTTTTCACTGGGTCCATGGTCCACATTTTGCAGACGTAGTCTTTCTTTTTGTGGAACGGACATACAGATGTACGGTCACGTGCATGGGGTTTTGCATGAAACATGCTCCATGTGGGAGTGGGATTTTGCATAGTGAACTCTGCTCCTGTGACAGGACCACACAGCATTATAATGATTTATAATGCCGTGTGTCTGCCTGGACTCCGGTGTAATGATTTGTACTGACGGCATTATGCGAGTACAAATCATTACAGTGGAAGTCGGGAAGAATCGCACAGCATTATAAATTATTACAAAGCTGTCACGGAAGAAGTGTGTAGATGATGTGCAGCGAGCCGCCTGAGGAGCTGATGCAGAGGGAGTGGTAGTGGCCCTGATGAGGTGTTGTCATAGTGTACCCCCCTTTAGGCCGTCAGTCCCTGGGGTTCGGTGAAGTGATGGTGTAGATTGGAGAGTCAGACCAGAACTGAATGTATAACAGTCTCTCTTTACTTATTGCAGAATACAACTTGTGGCACATCCAGCAGTATTAAAAACTAAGTGCGGTTTCTGGCACCAGTTAAGGAGGTATGGTGGCAGATAAGATGGCAATAAGTTGACACTAGAAAGCACTTGTGGATTTAGGTGTCCACTGTAGAACAGGTTTAATATTTGTCTGGCCCAGCGATGGTTTAAATAGGTGGTGGTGTCTGAGCTGTTGTCCCTCCCCTTTCAGCAGTGTCTGTAAAGCTGTATTTAACTGATCACTGATATCTTGAGGAAGGATTAAGTTGTGCTCACAAGATAAGAAAATATCTGGTTTTTGAGTTTCCCTGAGTGTTGGTCTCACCACAGAATAAGGAGTGGGAGCTCTGCATGTGCTTCCTCACTTTCACACTATAAGAACAGGAACTTCCTCTCCTTTTCTCTCTCCACTCAAGAACTCCTCCTGGCAGTAAGCAGCACCAGCCCACTTTTACCAAGAGGGGAGCAACAGGGTCGTTAGCCCTGTTCCTGCCAACCATACCAACAATTGCCTCCTCTGCTGGAATAAAATACAGTACATAACACGACAATACATTACAAACTTTTGCAGATACCTCCAGGTCTGGGGTATTGCACGTTTTCCCCAGTGGACACACTCATCTGAAACTGCCCTTAGGCTTCAGCCCTGATTTATTAATTTAAGGGATTGTCCAGTCTTAATAAGTAACAAAAGTCTATAGTGGCTCACCCTCTCTTTTAAGGCTACTTTCACACTTGCGTTCGGCGTTCCGCTTGTGAGTTCGGTTTGAAGGCTCTCACAAGCGGCCCCGAACGGATCCGTACAGCCCCAAATGCATTCTGAGTGAATGCGGATCCGCTCAGAATGCCTCAGTCTGGCTCCGCTTGGCCTCCGTTCCGCTCAGCAGGCGGACACCCGAGCGCAGCTTGCAGCGTTCGGGTGTCCACCTGGCCGTGCGGAGCCAAACGGATCCGTCCAGACTTACAATGTAAGTCAATGGGGACAGATCCGTTTGAAGTTGACACAATATAGTGCAATTTCAAACGGATCCGTCCCCCATTGACTTTCAATGCAAAGTCTGGACGGATCCGTCTGACTAACTTTCACACTTAGATTTTTTTCTGAAATATAATGCAGACGGATCAGTTCTGAACGGATACCATCGTTTGCATTATAGGAGCGGATCCGTCTGTGCAGACACCAGACGGATCAGCTCCAAACGCAAGTGTGAAAGTAGCCTTAGACTGCGGTAGAGGTGATCTGTTTTTTTAGTGACTCACCCTGTCACAATAAATATAAAAAATGTTTATATAGAAAAAAGGAAAAAAAAAAACAGGCACTCACCATCTGTATCATGAGTTACAATGTACAAATACATTTATTATAAAGCACACAAAAAAATTCATAAAACAGATTTGCCCTGTACACTGTTGTATTGTTTTCGCTCTGGGTTTATTGTGACCACCAGTTGAGAAATGCGTATTTGTAATCCCCAACCGTGGACCATAAATCCATCTATCCTATACGCAAAAAACGCTATTGCGTTTCTAATGCGGTTCTCATGCGATTCCTAACGAAAAGTGAAAAATTGCAATCCATAAACTGTGAATATATGTTATAATAGAGAAAAAAAATGAAAATTAAAAAGTGAAGAGTTTCAAAAATGGTGAAAAAATATATATAAGATCATCTATTAAGTTGTATCAAATTGAGATTGATACGTGTAGCTTTGTATTTGCTGAGTACAAAGTGGCTGAATATATATATACCGGTACTTAAAAACATAACTCCTGAATATATAGTGGCTGAATACATAAATGCTGAATACATAAAAATATTCAAAAAAATAATAATAATAATAATTTGCTGAATACATAAATATATAATCTTTATTTCTCGTTAATGGCATTGGGGGACACAGCACCATGGGTATATGCCCATCTACCACTAGAAGGCACTAGATATTTTAAAAAAAGGTTGGCTCTACCCAGGTGGGCTATACCCTCTCCACAGCACTAGGCTATTCAGTTTTAGTCTAGCTATTTAATTTTATTTTTTCATCTTAATTTTTTTCTCTCTTCTGCAGGTTTTCACCTGCTGCAGACAGGTGCTTCATCGTGGGCTGCCACTTTAGTTGCACCCCCTGCGGGCTCGTACTCGGGTACCTCGCCGGTCACCCAGTCCCCATTGACTGCATCTGCAGTGGCATGCCGGCATTCCCACCGTGTTAAAGAGGACCTTTCACCTAAAAAAAAAATTCAAACTAAGACCATAGCTTTACTTACATGCCCCATGATTTCTTGATCGTTATTTTTCTTTTCATACTGGGCCCCCGTTTGTCCGCTATGCTCCCCGGAATACTTCCCGCCGTTTATGTTAATGAGCTAGCCTCAAATGGGCTGGCTTTAAAAGTTCTTCTCGGCGTGCCTTACATCGCTCCAGTTCTCGCGAGACTTCAGAGAACTGGAGCGATTTCGTCTATCCGGAGCCGGCGTCATCTTGCATTCCTCGGTGAGCATCGGAGACGGCAGCAGCAGCACCCGGATCCCGTAGGTAAGTTTGTCAAACACCCCTAGACAAAGAGCAAAGTTGTTCCTATGTACCCCCCTACACAAACGAGCATGATGGGGGTTATCCCCCCTCCCCTATGACAACGAGCATGATGGGGGGGATTCACCCCCCCCACCCTATGGCAATATTATTGATGGGGGTGATCCCCCCCTCCCCCTAGACAAACGAGCATGATGGGGGTTATCCCCCCTCCCCTATGACAACGAGCATGATGGGGGGGATTCACCCCCCCACGCTATGGCAATATTATTGATGGGGGTGATCCCCCCCTCCCCTATGGCAATACTAATGATTGGGGTGATCCCCCCCCCCCCCCCAGACAAACGAGCATGATGGCGGTTATCCCCCCTCCCCTATGGCAATAATAATGATGGGGTTATCCCCCCTCCCCTATGGCAATAATATTGATGGGGGTGATCCCCTCCCCTATGGCAATAATAATGATGGGGGTGATACCCCCTCCCCTATGGCAATAATATCGATGGGGGTGATCCCCCCCTCCCCTATGGCAATACTAATGATGGGGGTGATTTCCCCCCCCCCTAGACAAACGAGCATGATGGGGGTTATCCCCCCTCCCCTATGACAACGAGCATGATGGGGGGGGGATTCACCCCCCCACCCTATGGCAATAATAATGATGGGGTGATCCCCCCCACCCTATGGCAATACTAATGATGGGGGTGATCCCCCCCCCCCTATGGCAATAATAATAGTGGGGGTTATCCCCCCTCCCCTATGGCAATAATAATGATGGGGGTTATCCCCCCTCCCCTATGACAACGAGCATGATGGGGGGGATTCAACCCCCCACCCTATGGCAATAATATTGATGGGGGTGATCCCCTCCCCTATGGCAATAATAATGATGGGGGTTATCCCCCCTCCCCTATGGCAAAAATAATGATGGGGGTTATCCCCCCCTCCCCTATGACAACGAGCATGATGGGGGGGGATTCAACCCCCCCACCCTATGGCAATAATATTGATGGGGGTGATCCCCTCCCCTATGGCAATAATATTGATGGGGGTTATCCCTCTCCCCTATGACAACGAGCATGATGGGGGGGATTCAACCCCCCACCCTATGGCAATAATATTGATGGGGGTGATCCCCTCCCCTATGGCAATAATAATGATGGGGGTGATCCCCCCTCCCCTATGGCAATAATAATGATGGGGTTATCCCCCCTCCCCTATGGCAATAATAATGATGGGGGTGATCTCCCTCCCCTATGGCAATAATATTGATGGGGGTGATCCCCCCCCCCACCCTATGGCAATACTAATGATGGGGGTGATCCCCCCCCCTAGACAAACGAGCATGATGGAGGTTATCCCCCCTCCCCTATGACAACGAGCATGATGGGGGGGATTCACCCCCCCACCCTATGGCAATATTATTGATGGAAGTGATCCCCCCCCCCTCCCCTATGGCAATACTAATGATGGGGGTGATCCCCCCCCCCTAGACAAACGAGCATGATGGGGGTTATCCCCCCTCCCCTATGACAACGAGCATGATGGGGGGGATTCACCCCCCCACCCTATGGCAATATTATTGATGGGGGTGATCCCCCCCCCCTCCCCTATGGCAATACTAATGATGGGGGTGATCCCCCCCCCCTAGACAAATGAGCATGATGGGGGTTATCACCCCCCCCCCCTATGACAACGAGCATGATGGGGGGGGGATTCACCCCCCCCACCCTATGGCAATAATAATGATGGGGGTGATCCCCCCCACCCTATGGCAATACTAATGATGGGGGTGATCCCCCCCCTATGGCAATAATAATAGTGGGGGTTATCCCCCCTCCCCTATGGCAATAATAATGATGGGGGTTATCCCCCCCCCTCCCCTATGACAACGAGCATGATGGGGGGGATTCAACCCCCCCACCCTATGGCAATAATATTGATGGGGGTGATCCCCTCCCCTATGGCAATAATAATGATGGGGGTTATCCCCCCTCCCCTATGGCAATAATAATGATGGGGGTTATCCCCCCTCCCCTATGACAACGAGCATGATGGGGGGGATTCAACCCCCCCACCCTATGGCAATAATATTGATGGGGGTGATCCCCTCCCCTATGGCAATAATATTGATGGGGGTTATCCCCCTCCCCTATGACAACGAGCATGATGGGGGGGATTCAACCCCCCACCCTATGGCAATAATATTGATGGGGGTGATCCCCTCCCCTATGGCAATAATAATGATGGGGGTGATCCCCCCTCCCCTATGGCAATAATAATGATGGGGTTATCCCCCCTCCCCTATGGCAATAATAATGATGGGGGTGATCCCCCCTCCCCTATGGCAATAATATTGATGGGGGTGATCCCCCCCCCCCCACCCTATGGCAATACTAATGATGGGGGTGATCCCCCCCCCTATGGCAATAATAATGATGGGGGTTATCCCCCCCCCCCACCCTATGGCAATAATATTGATGGGGGTTATCCCCCTCCCCTATGTCAACGAGCATGATGGGGGGGATTCAACCCACCACCCTATGGCAATAATATTGATGGGGGTGATCCCCTCCCCTATGGCAATAATAATGATGGGGTTATCCCCCCTCCCCTATGGCAATAATAATGATGGGGGTTATCCCCCCTCCCCTATGACAACGAGCATGATGTGGGTGTTCCCCCCCACCCCTATGGCAATAATAATGCTGGGGGTGATCCCCCCACTCCTATGGCAATAATAATGATGGGGGTGATCCCCCCCCCCCACCCTATGGCAATAATAATGATGGGGGTGATCCCCCCCACCCTATGGCAATAATATTGATGGGGTGATCCCCCTTCCCCGATGACAACAAGCATGATGGGGGTTATACAAACCCCCCCCCCACCCTCCTCTCATAGCACTGCATGGAGAAAGCCATTTAGACAAATTTTTCTTAGTCTGGGACATTACGAAACCCATTCTAGTCTGTGAATTCCCAAAAACTGTCTTCCCGTATGACCATATGTGGATCCATATGTTGATCCACTGATTTTTTTTTAATTTTTTTTTTTAGGATTATTCCTTGGACTTCATCTGAGCGGAGGAAGAGCAGAAAATAGTAAATTTAAAAATTAACTCATTAAAATGGTCAACAGGGTCTTACTTTACTTTGTTTCAATAAACTTGTTTCAGAGATGGCTACTTGTATTCTTGCTCTACAGTACTTGCAGTGGTAGTAATGGCTGCTTCTGTCCAGACGCTACCATAACTTTTACCGGGTCTTATTGTCAGCCAGCGTGTGGTATAGTGTCATAACTGTGCCGACAGTAAAACCCAAAGACAATTATCCCGGTACCCAAAGCCCAAGGGGTCCTGTAAAGAGCCAGGTTGCCGCCAAGTGTGAAACCATTTTATTTTATGGTTTTGCTCTTGTGGTGGCTGTGAGCTGTTATTAATAGTCTGAAAAGGCGCCAAAAACCATGGACCTTCTCACCCTGATAATGTCAACACACAGCCCCTTAGCTGGTTATGAAAACTAGGGTGGACCCCAAGTCCTTTTTTTTTTTTTTTTTTTTTTTTTTTTTTATAAAAAAAAGCCCTGTGGCCCCACCTGTTATATTCTGCCATGGTTTACCCTCCTGCTTCTAAAAGCTATTTTCAGACACCCAGACAAGCTGTTCCAACTACTTGTTGATGGAGAATTTACTTCTGGTGTCTTTGAAATCTTCACTCCAAGCTGTGTTTACCAGCTTGTAATCATCACTTTAGCCTCTGTCACATTACTGCTGCCTCAGGTTTTACCACTGCAAGTATTTTGTGAGAAAAAAAATATTAGCCATTCATAGTACATTCATAGTAGCCATTTTTGGACAAATTTATTGAAATATACGCTTCACAACCACCGCCCTCTTCCAATCATAAGTTGTGGACATTACTCTACGCCACTGTTGATGGTCATAATATATATCGGACAGTAGAGGCATTGCCCGAAATAGCACCCCCATCGACCATCGCATTACTACTGTTACTCACACCTTATTACATTGAATTATGTACCCTGCAAATGAATAACATAAATGCATTTTTTTAATCATCAAAATAGATCCATAAAACAGGTATAAGAATGTATAGTGACGCATCAAGTATCATCTTTTTTTTTTTTTTTTTTTTTTTTTTAGGATCTCTACACTGTTAGTAATCTATTCATATTTTCCAAATTTAAACCATTTGAAAAAGGTAATTATAATACAAAAATACATTTTCGGTTATGTCTGTTATAGTAAGCAAAAAATAGTAATGATAATAATAGAAACCCATATACTCATTATTCTTCATTCATTTTTAATATTTCAAATTTTTTTGGTAAGGATTTTCTTTTTACAACCAGACCGGTAAGTTTCAATCCAGCGTTCCTCGCTGGAAGAAGAAACATGTTCCGTAAAGTTTTGGAGTTCGGAAACCCTATCCATGGTTTCAAAAGTTTATTTGGCGGTTCAACTGTTAAACTGTTCTTTGTGTTTATACTTTTTAACACGAATGATGGTAAGTAAATACATTAGGTAAGTATTGAACAAGAAGCGAACGGAAAAATATTCCTTTTAAGAATCAACAATGGAAAAAAGAAGATTATGCCAATTTGTTTGCGCACAAAATTTATTCCCCGTTGGAATACATCTTTTAAGAGTTCTACGTTTTGACGATACCAAGTTTATTTTTACGGACAACATACATGGTAAGTTAACATTTAATTTTCATTATGTACGCACTCAGAATGTATTTACTAATCCCTTTTTTTTTTTTCACAGGAATTTGCAAAATGCCTTCAACGTGTTGGGTCAAAAACTGCAAATTTGTCCCGGGGCGAATGGTCAATGGCCATGAAATAAAATTACATAGCTTTCCATACAGTAAGGATAGAATTATAGAATGGTTGTCACTGCTAATGCCTTCTGATATTGAGAATGTTAATTATCTAGCAGAAGAAATTTTGGTATTAAAGCAAAAAAGATATAATAAGTATAGATTATGCTCTTTACATTTTGCTCCTAATAATTTCATTGTCAATGTTGGTGGCCGTGCACTTTGTGACAGTGCAAAGCCAACCGTATTTGAAAATTTATCAGATTTTGAGCGAAAAGTGCCTAAAACAAAAACGACTAAAGCAAAAGTTTCAGAACCACAATTAGACAACAGAGCATTATCATCTGAATCATCTGTAACTTTAGAGTCTAGTGGTCAAACTTCTTCGGTTTCATACCATGAAATTCAACATGTTACAGACAATGTTGAAATTCCAACTACCAAATTCATGGACGCTTGCACTCAGACAGATTTTGATCTGACCAATTCTATACTTATTGGTATTGACCGAAATGTTGTGCTTACGGAAGAACAGTCCCCTGTACGTCCGTTTACCAATATAGTTATAGAATCGACACCTTTGCCGGAGTGTTCCACTACTGTAAATCAACCTAAAAATATAATTCCATTTGGTAATATTCTTTCTCCAATTTGTGGGAAAAATGACCACAACTTGGTGCAACAAGAACAGGTGGGTAACCGTGATGATGATAATGTTAGTGGAATATTTCCATTGACAGCTGAAATGGATGAGTCGGATAATGAGTACACTACTTCTCATGTAGACGGAGGCGAAGTTCTTGATTGTAGGGATACCTCGTACGACCCTTTGATGGTTAGCCACTGTTCCTCAGATTTGTTAGCATTACAGTCCTTTGATGAAACTGATAATGAATCTTCCTTTCATGAACAACATGTTGAAGACATGGTTAATGAACCTAAATTCATAATCAACCAAAGTTGCCTAGATATCCTCTTACGGCAGGTGAAGTGTCAGTATCCCGAAGGTTGCAATCTGACCGTCAATTCATTTTCCAAACAAAGACAGGGTAGTGCTTTAATAGTTCGCGGGAGTTGCAGGAAAGGGCACCAGTCTTTATTATGGAATACCCAACCAAAAATTGGTCGTTTTTGGAGTGGGAATGTCCTTTTGGCAGCATCAATCTTGTGCAGTGGACTAAACTTTCAAAAGGTGGACGAGTTGTTTAATATTTTTGGTTTGACAACATTTTCAGAGACAACCTTCTATAGATATCAAACGAGATTTATTTTCCCTGCAATCGATATTGCCTGGCAGCAACAAAAGAGAAAATTTCAAGAAGAAATGCATACTTTTCCAATGTGTTTAGCTGGAGATGGCCAATGTGATAGTCCTGGTCACTCAGCTAAATATTGTATTTATACTGTTATGGAACTGTATACTGAAAAAATTATCGATTTTGAAGTTGTTCATCGCAGCCAGTGCAATTCTTCGGTTGCAATGGAAAAGTTCGGTTTTAAAACAGTTATGGAAAGAGTGATTACCAATGGCTTTGACGTTTGTGTCTTTGTCTCTGATCGACATGTCAGTATACAAAAGGTGATGCGTGAGTTGTACCCTGACATAGATCATCAGTTTGACATTTGGCATTACGCAAAGTCAATAAAGAAAAAGTTGATAAAGGCAAGTAACGGAAGAGCTGGACAGGAACTCAAACCATGGATTGATAAAATTGTAAACCATTTCTGGTGGACCGTGAAAACTTGTGATCACAACGAGCTTTTCTTCAGGGAACGTTGGAATTCTGTTCTCTATCACATAGTCAACAAGCATGAGTGGGAGGATGGAGAACACTATAAAAAATGTTCCCATGCAGAATTAGAAATTCCAAACAGTTCTGTTTTATGGTTAAAAAAGGAAAGCAATGCTTTTCACAGATTAGAAGAGATTGTTCGAAATAAACAGTTTAACAGTGATGTTCCCCACTTGATCCGTAATTGCCACACGGGACCATTAGAAGCCTTCCATAGTCTAGTTTTAAAATATCGTACTAAAAGGATACATTTTGGTATTGACGGCATGGAAGCACGAACAAAACTAGCCATCCTGGCACATAATAATAATATAGGAAGAGATCAAGCTGTTGTTCATGTACCAACATCAGTCTCCGCACCCATCGGTACCAAACGAACAAAATTAATTCTGCCAAAGGGAAAAAAACGCTGGACGGTGAAAAACGTCTATGAACCGATGAGTGTACAACATGTCGAGAATATTTTAGTCGACTGTTTGAAAATAGCCTTGGGAGACATAACTCCTGAATGGAACAGTCGAACACCCAATCTTCCGCCTAACATAGCAAATGTTGAGCGCCCAAAAAAAGCTGATATTGTACGTCAACATTGGTCTAGATTTGGCAAAAAATAAATAATTTTAAATCCATAAAAACCAAAAATTATTCTAAAAGTTCCAAAATTTTGTTTAGCTCATCCGTTACTTTCCGGTTTAGTTACGTTTACTAGTTATTCTTGTTATTAATTTTTACTATTTGAAAAGTTATTTTATATGTGCAGCTCAACAATGAAGTAGAGGATATGCGGTATCAACTCGACATCAAGAATTTATAAGGTAAGTATTATTATTTTATTTTTCTATTTTCTAAATCTAGAAAATCTATATTTTACACTTCATGTACTTTACAGAGTGGTTTTTGAGAAAAAGCGATTTGTGAATCGTAAAGTGCCACAAACACTTGAAATTGAAAATGCTTGTACCTTTCAATGTATTTTTTTTTCAGACTTTTTTGGACAGGTGGACAGCCGGCGCGTGGTAGAATAGCTCTCTAGCCGTGGAGTGTGATTTGTATCAGCGTCTCCACGGTAGGTGGTAGTTATTTGACTATCCCGTTGAGGACCGGTTTGTGTCTGCTTCTTTACCTCTCCATCCAATGCCTTACCAGTACTTTTCTCACTCAGGTGGAGAACCAGTACCAACCCATTCTTGACACGACCTGGACTCAAGACAGCGGACAACATGTGAGCGCACAGCAGTGTGAAGAGCCACAACCTTGCCGAGACCTCTGATGCTTCAGTTGCGTTTATTAATAAGTATATTTTTTTTCTTGACCTTTCCAGACTTTTTTGGATAGGTGGACAGCCGGCGCATGGTAGGAAAGCTCTCTAGCCGTGGAGTGTGATTTGTATCAGCGTCTCCACGGTAGGTGGTAGTTATTTGACTATCCCGTTGAGGTCCGGTTTGTGTCTGCTTCTTTACCTCTCCATCCAATGCCTTACCAGTACTTTTCTCACTCAGGTGGAGAACCAGTACCAACCCATTCTTGACACGACCTGGACTCAAGACAGCGGACAACATGTGAGCGCACAGCAGTGTGAAGAGCCACAACCTTGCCGAGACCTCTGATGCTTCAGTTGCGTTTATTAATAAGTATATTTTTTTTCTTGACCTTTCCAGACTTTTTTGGACAGGTGGACAGCCGGCGCATGGTAGCAAAGCTCTCTAGCCGTGGAGTGTGATTTGTATCAGCGTCTCCACGGTAGGTGGTAGTTATTTGACTATCCCGTTGAGGTCCGGTTTGTGTCTGCTTCTTTACCTCTCCATCCAATGCCTTACCAGTACTTTTCTCACTCAGGTGGAGAACCAGTACCAACCCATTCTTGACACGACCTGGACTCAAGACAGCGGACAACATGTGAGCGCACAGCAGTGTGAAGAGCCACAACCTTGCCGAGACCTCTGATGCTTCAGTTGCGTTTATTAATAAGTATATTTTTTTTCTTGACCTTTCCAGACTTTTTTGGACAGGTGGACAGCCGGCGCATGGTGGGAAAGCTCTCTAGCCGTGGAGTGTGATTTGTATCAGCGTCTCCACGGTAGGTGGTAGTTATTTGACTATCCCGTTGAGGTCCGGTTTGTGTCTGCTTCTTTACCTCTCCATCCAATGCCTTACCAGTACTTTTCTCACTCAGGTGGAGAACCAGTACCAACCCATTCTTGACACCACCTGGACTCAAGACAGCGGACAACATGTCAGAACACAGCGGTGTGAAGAGCCCCAACCTTGCAGAGACCTCTGATGCTTTTTTTACAACTTACATTTGCTGTAACCATGTCAGGAACTAAAAAATTTTTGTATGATATGTATAAATCATGGATCTCAAACTCATGGCCCTCCAGATGTTACAAAACTACAACTCTCATCATTCCCTGATAGCTGTTGTATGCCCAGGCAAGATGGGAGTTGTAGTTTTGCAACAGCTGGAGGGCCACGAGTTTGACATCCCTGGTATAAGTAATATTTGCAAAATAAATTATATATAAATATCTAATAAGTTTTTTGACAGATTTATATAAATATATATATTTGGAAGGGAAAGTATTTTCTTTTAAAAAAATAAAATTTATATGTGAATGTCCAAAAAAATTATGTGTGAGGATTGGTCAAGGCTATGAGGGGATATGGAGGAGGCCTTGTTAAAAAAAATATATATATATATTTATATATAGTTCTAAATTTTTGTTTGGATGCACAAGTGTATACAGGTAGTATGACTTAGGTCTCTTTAAAAAGAACGTTTTTATGGTTCTGTTTACAGGCCTTTTACTTGCTTATGTAGACGGTCTGTATATCCAAAAGAATCGTTTTAATGGGTCAGTGAAAGATACCGACAGCACTACATGTGCTGTCAGCATCCGTCTCTGTTACGAGTCCCTTCAAAAATAATGCAACTTGTCCTCTTCTTGGCAGTTTTGAGTACAAGAATATGTCTGTTCATTATGGGCTGAGCCTTCAGCCAATAGTGGAAGGCACACAGGCAGCATGCGTGTTTTGCGTATCTGAAAATAGGCGAGCGTGAAGAACCAAACGTTCATTTGAAAGAGCCCAAGTTTTCATTTTAAAAATAATTTTATGAAATGTATTTATTTGTATAGTAAATAGTTTGTAACAATGGTGACATGTTTTATGCTGTTTCATTATATTTCGACAATCGTGTTCAAGTGTTATTATATAATAAATAACAATATTCAATTAAAAGTTAGTTTATTGTCATAAAATAAGATTTATTTAGTATTTTTTGGGAGAAAAAGGGAAAATAGACACAGAAAAAAATCTCTATAAGAAACATGGTCGTCGCTGTTAGTCCTAGTTTACAAGTACGTGTGTGCCCCATTGCCATGCAGCGGATCGATTTACTTTAATGGATCCGCCCGTAAGTATAGGACGAAACCCCCCTGAACCAGTAAGGTAGTGCTTCCAAGGTGTCCCGTTCCGCATCCATGATGAGAGCAGAGGTCTAACGACGACCCAAATGTTGCAAATAGAGTCTCATTTGCGTGTACTACAACATAATTCGTTGGTGAATTTTGGACAAATAAAAAAATCAAGGAACCAGTATACACGTAACAGGTCAGCCACTGTAATAGGTTCAATTATGATGACAGATGCCCTTTATCTACTCCATGGCAAGATACTCCGCTGGCTCTTCTCTAAACATCAGAAACCCACAATAATCCTGCTCTGGGTCAGGGAAAACTTTTCTTATGACGGAAACAGCACAAGAAGGAATTGGTCTTCTTTTGGCCACGCCAAGATAGCCATGTATCCACGATGTGAACCCACGATAAGCTGTTTTTCTGAGTAACCTATAATGAAATAGTAAATACTTTAAAATTTTATTTTTAAACAAATTATCAGGTTTACATAGAATTGAATAGAAACTGAAAAGCCAAATTCAGGTTTCTGAATCAATTCAATAATCTGTTGAACCATCCTTTACAAACATTTACTAACCTGTTCAAATCTTTGTCCGGGGGTGGATGCAACACTTGACCTATTGACCTCATCGACACCTCCACTTTTCCTCGATCTTGACAGAATTGATGAAAGTAGTCATGTTCGATTATACATCCCATTTCTTCTAAATAAGGTTCAATATTTGAGACTTCTTGGCAGCATATTGATTCGACTGGCGTTGGCATTGGTTCACAATTGTTACAAGTACACCATAGCTTATTTCCAAGTCTGTAGTCTGACTCTTCAATTTCAACGTTGTCCTCCGAGTCTGAGGGTCTAGTGGGGTTTTCAGGAAAACAGGGTTCTGAATTGTCAGGACAACCATATTTTTCTTGGAGACGCTTTTTTATCCATTCCAACTAGACATGACAAAAAAAAATAATCAGAATTATCAAATAAATTCTAGTCAAAATTAAAATGCAAATGTAATAAGTTTTTTACTTTTTCAGCTCTTGTTGTTGACGCACTCGATGATACTTGATGCGAGTCACTATCCATTCTTATACCTTTTTTAACAAAATAAAAATTTGAGATTTTGATAATTAAAATAGTATTCATGGTATTCATTTGAAGGGTATATAATTCCATGTAATAAGGTGTGAGTAACAGTTATAATGAGATGGTCGATGGGGGTGCTATTTCGGGCAATGCCTCTACTGTCCGATATATATATTATGACCATCAACAAAACAGTGGCGGAGAGTAAGGATAACCCCCATCAATATTATTGCCATAGGGTCAGGGGGGGATCACCCCCATCATTATTATTGCCATAGGGTGGGGGGGTGAATCCCCCCATCATGCTCGTTGTCATAGGGGAGGGGGGATAACCCCCATCATTATTATTGCCATAGGGGAGGGGGGATAACCCCCATCATTATTATTGCCATAGGGGAGGGGGGATAACCCCCATCATTATTATTGCCATAGGGGAGGGGATCACCCCCATCAATATTATTGCCATAGGGTGGGGGGGTTGAATCCCCCCATCATGCTTGTTGTCATAGGGGAGGGGGGGGATAACCCCCATCATTATTATTGCCATAGGGTGGGGGGGGGGTGAATCCCCCCCATCATGCTCGTTGTCATAGGGGAGGGGGGGATAACCCCCATCATTATTATTGCCATAGGGGAGGGGGGATAACCCCCATCATTATTATTGCCATAGGGGGGGGATCACCCCCATCATTAGTATTGCCATAGGGTGGGGGGGGATAACCCCCATCATTATTATTGCCATAGGGGAGGGGGGATAACCCCCATCATTATTATTGCCATAGGGGAGGGGGGATAACCCCCATCATTATTATTGCCATAGGGGGGGGATCACCCCCATCATTAGTATTGCCATAGGGTGGGGGGGATCACCCCCATCATTATTATTGCCATAGGGGAGGGGGGATAACCCCAATCATTATTATTGCCATAGGGGAGGGGATCACCCCCATCAATATTATTGCCATAGGGTGGGGGGGTTGAATCCCCCCCATCATGCTCGTTGTCATAGGGGAGGGGGGGATAACCCCCATCATTATTATTGCGATAGGGTGGGGGGGGGGTGAATCCCCCCCATCATGCTCGTTGTCATAGGGGAGGGGGGATAACCCCCATCATTATTATTGCCATAGGGGAGGGGGGATAACCCCCATCATTATTATTGCCATAGGGGAGGGGGGATAACCCCCCATCATTATTATTGCCATAGGGGGGGGATCACCCCATCATTAGTATTGCCATAGGGTGGGGGGGGGGATCACCCCCATCATTATTATTGCCATAGGGGAGGGGGGATAACCCCCATCATTATTATTGCCATAGGGGAGGGGATCACCCCCATCAATATTATTGCCATAGGGTGGGGGGGTTGAATCCCCCCCATCATGCTCGTTGTCATAGGGGAGGGGGGGGATAACCCCCATCATTATTATTGCCATAGGGTGGGGGGGGGTGAATCCCCCCCATCATGCTCGTTGTCATAGGGGAGGGGGGGATAACCCCCATCATTATTATTGCCATAGGGGAGGGGGGATAACCCCCATCATTATTATTGCCATAGGGGAGGGGGGATAACCCCCATCATTATTATTGCCATAGGGGGGGGATCACCCCCATCATTAGTATTGCCATAGGGTGGGGGGGGATAACCCCCATCATTATTATTGCCATAGGGGAGGGGGGATAACCCCCATCATTATTATTGCTATAGGGGAGGGGGGATAACCCCCATCATTATTTTTGCCATAGGGGGGGGATCACCCCCATCATTAGTATTGCCATAGGGTGGGGGGGATCACCCCCATCATTATTATTGCCATAGGGGAGGGGGGATAACCCCAATCATTATTATTGCCATAGGGGAGGGGATCACCCCCATCAATATTATTGCCATAGGGTGGGGGGGTTGAATCCCCCCCATCATGCTCGTTGTCATAGGGGAGGGGGGGATAACCCCCATCATTATTATTGCCATAGGGTGGGGGGGGGGGGAATCCCCCCCATCATGCTCGTTGTCATAGGGGAGGGGGGATAACCCCCATCATTATTATTGCCATAGGGGAGGGGGGATAACCCCCATCATTATTATTGCCATAGGGGAGGGGGGATAACCCCCATCATTATTATTGCCATAGGGGGGGGATCACCCCATCATTAGTATTGCCATAGGGTGGGGGGGGGGGGATCCCCCCCATCATTATTATTGCCATAGGGGAGGGGGGATAACCCCCATCATTATTATTGCCATAGGGGAGGGGATCACCCCCATCAATATTATTGCCATAGGGTGGGGGGGTTGAATCCCCCCCATCATGCTCGTTGTCATAGGGAAGGGGGGGGATAACCCCCATCATTATTATTGCCATAGGGTGGGGGGGTGAATCCCCCCCATCATGCTCGTTGTCATAGGGGAGGGGGGGATAACCCCCATCATTATTATTGCCATAGGGGAGGGGGGATAACCCCCATCATTATTATTGCCATAGGGGAGGGGGGATAACCCCCATCATTATTATTGCCATAGGGGGGATCACCCCCATCATTAGTATTGCCATAGGGTGGGGGGGGGATAACCCCCATCATTATTATTGCCATAGGGGAGGGGGGATAACCCCCATCATTATTATTGCCATAGGGGGGGGATCACCCCCATCATTAGTATTGCCATAGGGTGGGGGGGATCACCCCCATCATTATTATTGCCATAGGGTGGGGGGGGGTGAATCCCCCCCCCATCATGCTCGTTGTCATAGGGAAGGGGGGATAACCCCCATCATGCTCGTTTGTCTGGGGGGGGATCACCCCCATCATTAGTATTGCCATAGGGGAGGGGGGATCACCCCCATCAATATTATTGCCATAGGGGAGGGGGTATCACCCCCATCATTATTATTGCCATAGGGGAGGGGATCACCCCCATCAATATTATTGCCATAGGGGAGGGGGGATAACCCCATCATTATTATTGCCATAGGGGAGGGGGGATAACCCCCATCATGCTCGTTTGTCTAGGGGGGGGGATCACCCCAATCATTAGTATTGCCATAGGGTGGGGGGGGTGAATCCCCCCCATCATGATCGTTGTCATAGGGGAGGGGGGGATAACCCCCATCATTATTATTGCCATAGGGGAGGGGGGATAACCCCCATCATTATTATTGCCATAGGGGAGGGGGGATAACCCACATCATTATTATTGCCATAGGGGGGGGGCATCACCCCCATCATTAGTATTGCCATAGGGTGGGGGGGGGATAACCCCCATCATTATTATTGCCATAGGGGAGGGGGGATAACCCCCATCATTATTATTGCCATAGGGGAGGGGGGATAACCCCCATCATTATTATTGCCATATGGGGGGGGGGATCACCCCCATCATTAGTATTGCCATAGGGTGGGGGGGGATCACCCCCATCATTATTATTGCCATAGGGGAGGGGGGATAACCCCCATCATTATTATTGCCATAGGGGAGGGGATCACCCCCATCAATATTATTGCCATAGGGTGGGGGGGTGAATCCCCCCCATCATGCTCGTTGTCATAGGGGAGGGGGGGGGATAACCCCCATCATTATTATTGCCATAGGGTGGGGGGGGGGTGAATCCCCCCCATCATGCTCGTTGTCATAGGGGAGGGGGGGATAACCCCCATCATTATTATTGCCATAGGGGAGGGGGGATAACCCCCATCATTATTATTGCCATAGGGGAGGGGGGATAACCCCCTTCATTATTATTGCCATAGGGGGGGGGATAACCCCATCATTATTATTGCCATAGGGGAGGGGGGATAACCCCTATCATGCTCGTTTGTCTAGGGGGGGGATCACCCCAATCATTAGTATTGCCATAGGGGAGGGGGGGGGATCACCCCCATCAATAATATTGCCATAGGGTGGGGGGGTGAATCCCCCCCATCATGCTCGTTGTCATAGGGGAGGGGGGATAACCCCCATCATGCTTGTTTGTCTAGGGGGGGGGATCACCCCCATCATTAGTATTGCCATAGGGGAGGGGGGGGATCACCCCCATCAATAATATTGCCATAGGGTGGGGGGGTGAATCCCCCCCATCATGCTCGTTGTCATAGGGGAGGGGGGATAACCCCCATCATGCTCGTTTGTCTAGGGGGGGGGATTTCACCCCCATCATTAGTATTGCCATAGGATGGGGGGGGGGGATCACCCCCATCATTATTATTGCCATAGGGTGGGGGGGTGAATCCCCCCCATCATGCTCGTTGTCATAGGGGAGGGGGGATAACCTCCATCATGCTCGTTTGTCTAGGGGGGGGATCACCCACATCATTAGTATTGCCATAGGGGAGGGGGGGGATCACCCCCATCAATAATATTGCCATAGGGTGGGGGGGGTGAATCCCCCCCATCATGCTCATTGTCATAGGGGAGGGGGGATAACCCCCATCATGCTCGTTTGTGTAGGGGGGTACATAGGAACAACTTTGCTCTTTGTCTAGGGGTGTTTGACAAACTTACCTACGGGATCCGGGTGCTGCTGCTGCCGTCTCCGATGCTCACCGAGGAATGCAAGATGACGCCGGCTCCGGATAGACGAAATCGCTCCAGTTCTCTGAAGTCTCGCGAGAACTGGAGCGTCTTCTCCCTGGCTAAGAGCGGAGCGCGCTGATTGGATGCACTCCGTGCCAGGGAGAAGATGTAAGGCACGCCGAGAAGAACTTTTAAAGCCAGCCCATTTGAGGCTAGCTCATTAACATAAACGGCGGGAAGTATTCCGGGGAGCATAGCGGACAAACGGGGGCCCAGTATGAAAAGAAAAATAATGATCAAGAAATCATGGGGGCATGTAAGTAAAGCTATGGTCTTAGTTTGAATTTTTTTTTTAGGTGAAAGGTCCTCTTTAAGTCTGCCGATGGGGTGACCCTGCGGCTCCCGAAGACATCAGACTGTGAGCATTTCCCATGCGTCCCTGTCCCAGAGTTAGTAGGGGTCCCAGGTTAGGTCCCCTGTCGTGGCCGGGGATGGCGTCCACTTTGGGGTCTGGGGTGCTTCTCCACCTTCTTTAACCCCTTCTCCCCGAGGTGGGGAGGTATTTCTCCCTCTGGGAGAGGGGGGCACCCTTTCTCAACAAAGGGTTGCCACGCGGTCAGCCTGTCCCTCTTTGTGCGCAGTCGCTCTCAGGCCCTCTCATGACGCCCTGACCTACTTCTCCGTCGGTCTCTCCTGACTGGGCCTCTTCCCAGTCCCAACCCATAGGGAACCCTGTCCGACTCTCCCAGTCTATGGCAGAGTCGCCGCACCAACTGCCTGTCCAAAAATTGCGGCCACCTCTGCCCTCCCAGTGACCCTTCCGCGGATGGGGCACACTCTGCTAGGTCCCGCAAACTACCTCTGGTTGTCACAACCATGTCCTGCTCCTCCTTGGGTCACTCCCAGGACAAGTCTGAGGCTGGTGACAAACCCTTTCCTGCCATTCCATCCGCTGCCTCGGGGGGACACCTATGCTCTGATTCTCTCTCTCTCATCAGGCGGTCTTCCACCATAAAGATTCTCTCTGGGTGGTTAAAGACAAATGTCCACTGAGGAACCTCTCCTCTCCAGGGTTGGTATCCCCTCTAGTGGACTTTCGGATGGCGCTCCCCTGGTTGCACAAGATAAGTCAGCCCGCCACGTGGTTAGCATGCCGGCACACCTACGTGGTGTTCCAGGTACGTACGCCTTCCCCTTAACAGGGGGGTACTTGTACCACTGCCAAATGCTGTACCCAGCACTGCAGCTTTTTCTCTGTATCAGGGGCTATATTCTACACACCCTCCTACTCGGAGAGTGTTCCCGCCAGGCACTGTAGCCAAAACTGGTGCTAGCGTGTGACACGCAACCATATATGCAGAGGGAGCCCTGGTTCACAAGAGTGAGTGCCTGTAGCCATTACAGTACACTATGCAGCCGTATCCGAGCAGCTACATTACTCCCTTCATAGAGTACCTGTACCATCTCCAGATGCTGTAGTCATTACACCTGTCTGGTTCTATGGTGCTCCATCTCCAGGGGCTGTAGCCATTACACTTGTTCTAATGTGCACCAAGCAGCCACATTGTTCCCTTCATAGGTAGAGTATCTGTGCCATCTTCAGACTCTGTAGTCATCACACCTGTCTGGTTCTCTGGTGCTCCATCTTCAGAGGCTGTAGCCATTTCTTATGCCTGGTTCTAGCGTGCACCAAGCAGCCACATTGCTCCCTTTAGAAGTAGAATACCTGTACCATCTCCAGATTTGCTGTAGCCGTTACACCTCTCTGTTTCTATTATGCACCATGCAGCCCTATTTCTCCCTTACCAGGCAAGGTATAGAGGCCCTCTTCTAATGCGGTAGCTATTGCACTTCTCTGGTTCTAGTGCGTGCCACGCAGGCATCGCTCCCCTCTGAAGTGGAGTTTCTGTGCCATCTCCAGATGCTGTGCCCTTTACACCTGTCTGGTTTTAAGTCTGCACCACACAGCCGTATTTCTCCCTTATTAAGTAGAGTACCTGTACAGCCTCCATATACTGTAGCATTTCCAAATGCTGTAGCTATGTTCCACTCTCATTATAATGAGCTCCATGCAGCCACATTACTTCTATTATAGGCAGAGTATTTGCAGTATCTCCAGGAGCTATGCCCTATTGGTACAATCTGCGGCCCATACAGCTCCTGCATAACTGGGCGTATCCCTTCCTTCCCTGGCTCTGATCTGTGATAGGCAATCATGTGCCCCCCCCCCCCCCCCCCCCCCCCCCCCTTTATTCACGTGGAGTGATGTTTCAATCTCCTGATTCTGTTTTCATCACTCTTTTCTTCTTCTGGTATCCATATGTCTCCCCCCTTCCTAGGCAGAGTAGAGTTGCTTTGTTAGTTTCAGTATATTGCTGGCCTGTTCAGATCTGACACCAGGTGCAGTTCCTCCTCGAAGTCTTCTCTTTGCCTCTGTACTAGGAATGATTTTTACTTCATTGCCTGACGCACTATTTAACAAGACTTCCCAGTCCTGTTATGCACCAGACAACTTCTCTCCCTCCGTGGGCAGGTTGTTGGCTGGCATGCTAAGATTGTTCTTTGTCAACCCTGTAAAGTACTACTGCATGCTGCACAGCCGCGTTACCCCATTTCATGATGGAGTACTCCTGTTGTTATTACTGCTCCTTTGCTTTCTTTTCACAGAGTTACATGGCACAGTCCTGGCAGAGTACAGGTATCACCACTGGATGTTCTATCCTGCAAGAGTACGCAGAGTTGTAAGCACCAGCCGCTCCTGCAGTTTTGGGTCATCGCTGATGTCCATACAGAATCCTTCTGGGTGGTCAATGACATGCGTCTTCGCTGGACGTCCTCTCTGATATGGCTTGCTCTGGTATCGGACATGGTCCCATACCTTTTCCGGATGTTCTTGGTACTCCCTTATGTTTTCTGATTAGTTGTGCTACATGACAAAAGGGCCGTTCCCTGGACCTGGCCTTTGTCTGCACCTGTCATTTCCTTCCCTGGGGGTTTCATTGTGCTCTGCTGTTAGCTGGTTTCTACATGTCCGTGTAGTCTCCCCCGGCTTTCCCTACTGACTTCTGTATCCTTTCTAACATATGGATGTTTGGCGATTCTTTTACCAAATCCAGGCTGCTGCATTTGCTCCTTCTGGGACAGTGTTATACAGTTGGCTGGTCACTACACTTGGGATGGTTGGTCACCCATGGCCGATGTTATTTCCTTGGTTTAATGGCTATTGTTGTCCTTAGGTGGTCCGGTTCTTTGGACCCTTCTTGAGCCCCTGTCCGGGTAATCCTGCTTGGAGTCCCTGACTCTTTCTTAGACCATCTAGCTGGCAACTCCCTTCTGGGGAAGCTACCCATGGCATTTTGACGGCACAGGCTCTGTATGACAGCTGCTTCTTTGGGCCCGGTTTGGTCCTTATTCCCTCCTGGGTCCTCATAGGTTGTTACAGATAAATTTTGTAAACTGGGACTCATTAAAACGTAACCTTTACTAGGTCATTTAAAATAATATTTCGCACTGGGTGAGAGACGACAGTAACAATAAATTACCTCTACTATATCACATCATATATTCTTAGATAAATGAAAAAGGGTGGATCTCACCTCGTCTGAGCAGGATCCACATCCGTGGAGGAAGGTCCTGGCAGTTAGTAGTGCCTGTGACCGGTGTGACCAGGGTGCTTGTGTCGTGATTGGCACTACATCCACTCCTAATACACCCTATTATGGCTTTCCTGCCTTTCTAGGGGTCAGGGGCTGTTCTTATAGCCTGCCTACCACACATGGAGCACCCGCCCCGACAGGGGCGACCCCACACCGAACCTTTCCCTCAGTATGGGTCTAGTGTTCTATAAAGCCCTAATTACAACGCCCTACATGCCATGTTTCTGTCTTTCTTTCCAGACATCATCAGGGGACTTCACACATGTATTCAAGGGCAAACTACAAATAAAAAATTACAGACATACACTCAATATAGGTCACAAATAATTCTGAGTACCGCATATACAATAGCTTGTGAACAGACTCAGTGTACTTACTAGAGATCAAGGTGGTTTTAGCCTCGTATCATCAATCAGGATAGTGGGTAATTCTTATCCTCTCTGTATCATGGGAAGTGTCCCATGTCAGTCAGTGTCTCACCACAAATAACAATGATTTGGATGAGCACTGAATAATTGTTAGCCGCCTCCTCATATACCTCTACTCTCGGTGAATGTACGCCCCCCTTGATTACTTGCCTCACCTGTCTGGGTCCATCCGAATGCATGTTACTCCATGTGGAACGCACGCCGCTCGCATGCGTTCCACCAGACCGGAAGCTCGAATCACATGGTGCGGGCTAACCGGAAGTGAGGTCGGGGCCTGCGTCAGAGCGTTGCCAGTTGCATAGCAACCTCCAGGCTCATAACGCACGGCCCGATCACAAGGCAAATGATGACTTGCCTACTCTTTATATATGCACAATCGCGTTCCGGATTTAAAATTAGCAGGACAACCAAGCACCCGCCATACCACTCAAAATACCAGCTGATTAATGGGCCAAACAAATGTATATTTACTGGAGTACAGTAACATGGCATATTTGATACACTTGCCCCCGTTAGTATTATAACCAATTCCACCATCAGGTCCCACATGAGATCCAAAGGGGACCTAGACTACGTCATATTTAGTGCAGTTGCCCCCGTTTGTATTCTGACCAAAGTCCACCATCAGATCCCATATGCTCACATTTTAAATGAGAGCACATGAGATCCAAGGGGGGACTCCGCCAGTCTCCATCCTTTTATTGCAACTTAAATCATATAAAGCAGCAATAGTTCTGTTGTTCATTTAAACCGGATGGGTGGACCGTTCTAAGATAGAAGATCCATTTCGCCTTGCATTGCAGGATCCTCTTATCAAAGTCGCCCTGTCTCGTTCCTGGCTTAATTTGTTCAATTCCCATGAAGGAAAGGCAATCCATTCTGCCATCATGTTCGGTGTTCACATGTCGTGCCACCGATGTATCTCTGCCATTTCTTATATCACTCAAATGCTCTCCTATTCTTCTCCTCACGTCTCTACCTGTCTTCCCGACATATTCTTTTCCACATTCACATGTGATTTTGTAGACTAGTCCTATGCTTCTACAATTAATGATGTCCTTGACTATGTAGGTTTTGCCGGTATTATTGCTCCTAAATGACCTTGCTTTGGTCATAAAGGGGCACGCCACACATCTTCCGCATTTAAAGTTGCCACTAATGCCTCTCTCAAGCCATGTCTTTTTCTGGGGCGTTGGTGTATAGTAGCTATGTACCATCATGTCACGGATACTTCTGCCTCGTCTATATGTGATGCTGGGGCGCCCCTTTATGGCCTTACAAATGTCAGAATCCATTAAAAGCACATGCCAGTGTGTAGATATGATGTCTCTAATTGCAGAGGAACATCCGTTGTATGTGCTAATAAAGCGGATCTCCCTGTTCTCACTGGAGCTACTGTATGTAGGGGTATCTACTTGTGGGGTCAAAGAAGAGAAAGGAACTTATATCTGTGGTGCCGGGGTTGTTAGTACATCCAGTGATATACTCGATTGGCTAACTGTAGATATGGTGCAAGACAAGTTAAATAGGGTAAATGTGAACATAACTCAGGGTCCAGATGGATTACACCCAAGAATGCTTAAAGAGCTCAGTTCAGTCATTGCTGTGCCCCTGTTTATAATTTTTAAGGACTCTCTAGGGACTGGTACAGTGCCAAGTGATTGGCGCAAGGCAAACATGGTGCCCATATTCAAAAAAGGATCAAGGTCCTCCACAGGTAATTATAGACCAGTCAGTTTAACTTCTGTTGTGGGAAAAATGTTTGAATAGAATCTTAAGGGACTATATACAGGAGTATGTGACTGTAAATAATATTATAAGTGATAACCAGCATGGGTTTACCAAGGACAGAATTTGTCAGACTAACCTGATTTGTTTTTATGAGGAGGTGAGTAATATCCTGGACAGAGGGGCGGCTGTGGATGTAGTGTTTCTGGATTTTTCAAAGGCTTTTGATACTGTCCCTCATAGACGTTTAATAGATAAAGTAAGGTCTATTGGCTTGGAAAGTAAAACTGGCTGAATGACTGTGTCCAGAGAGTTGTGGTCAATGATGGTGGTGTACCCCAAGGTTCAGTGCTGGGCCCTTTATTATTTAATTTATTTATTAATGATATTGTGGATGGGATTAATAGCACCATATCTATTTTTACAGATGACACTAAGCTGTGTAGAACTGTACGGTCTATGGAAGATGTCCACAAACTACAAGCTGACTTGAACACTGAGTGATTGGGCATCAACTTGGCAAATGAGGTTCAATGTGGACAAATGTAGTTATGCATCTTGGTAGTAATAATATCTGTGCTTCATATGTCCTAGATGATGTATCACTGGTAGAGTCACTTATAGAGAAGGATTTGGGTGTCCTTGTGGATGGTAGATTAAATTACAGCACACAATGTCAATCAGCTGCTTCTAAGGCCATCAGGATATTGTCATGCATTAAACGAGGCATGGACTCGCAGGGCAGGGATGTAATACTACGCAGTCCAGTTCTGGACACCAGTACATAGAAAGGATGCACTGCAGCTGGAAAAAGTACAGAGCAGAGCGACTAAACTGATAAGGGGCATGGAGGGTCTTAGTTATGAAGAAAGATTAAAATAATTGAATTTATTTAGTCTTGAGAAGAGACGTCTAAGGGGGGGACATGATTAACCTGTACAAGTATATAAATGGGCCATACAAAAAATATACAGCGAAAGGTTGTTCCACGTAAAATGTGCGCAAAAGACAAGGGGGCACTGCCTCCAACTGGAGAAGAAAAAGTTCAGTCTCCAGAAGCGTCAAAGCTTCTTTACTGTAAGAACTGTGAATCTGTGAAATAGACTTCCTCAGGACGTGGTCACAGCAGGAACAGTGGACAGTTTTAAACAGGGTATAGACGAATTCTTAAAAGTAAAAAACATAAATGCTTATGAAAACGTGTAGAAATCTGAGTCTCACTTCCTTCTGGGATTCGCGTCACCTCCTATGCCTTGGTTGAACTTGATTCATGTTTGTCTTTTATCAACCGTATTAACTATGTAACTATGTAAATATCCTGTTGTACTTGATCCAAATATAGCAGTTCAATATGGCCTTAAATTTGCTGAATATAGGCTGGATATATACAGATGGAGTAGAGTTAATACTCCTGTATTGTGTTGTGTTATCTAATCTAAGCAAACACCTTCAATTGCTTTTCAATGGCTTTTGTCTCAAGATAACACGATGAGTTAAGAAATTTGAGTTAAGAGCTGGAGTGCTAACTCTGCTCCATCTGTATGGGTATAGTCTTTATATTGAAAAGCAGAGGGTTGATGTATTCCACAAAACAATATACATAGATTGTGCCGTGTGGTGAGTGTATTAATAGGTTCGTTATTGAGTCTCTACTCATGGGAGACTATTTAGTGTATAGGCTAACAGCGGGGGCTTGTACAGCCACTCACCCGTCCTTGTTTCTCTATCCGGCGCCACTTCTCCGTGTCGGTTAGTTTGTATTACAGGTCCCGCTACGGGGATGGCATCCCACGTGATCTAAAGCTGATCATATGATGCAGGAGTAAGTCACGTGATGTACGGTACTTAACACGACAATACATTACAAACATTTGCAGATACCTCCAGGTCTGGGGTATTGCACATGTTTCCCCCAGTGGACACACTCATCTGAAACTGCCCTTAGGCTTCAGCCCTGATTTATTAATTTAAGGGATTGTCCAGTCTTGTAAAGCTCAAATGTTATAGCAGGAAATTATGCACCGTGTTTCCCTAATATAGTTTTTGTTTAATTTCCTCGTTATTTTCAAGATTACTGATTTCTGGAAGGAAACTGTCTTCTTCACTGAGCCTGAAAACCCGTTCTCTCCTAGTGTTTCTCGTATAGCTGCATCTTGTCACAGTGTTTCAGTCTAGATCAAGACTTCTGTCTTTTTCTAAGGGGCCACACTAACCAGAACTGGTGTTGCCAGAGCCCCATCAACAGTAGTCTAAATCCTTTTCAAAATTATAAAAGTTTGTAATTTTACCTTTCATTTGTCTTGTGAACCTGATGTATAATATAACGTACAAATAAAATACAAAAATAGTTGGTGCAGAAAATTATCACTTCCGTCACATCTGCCTCTCCTGCTGTACTTCAACAACTAGAGGAGTCTCACAGTTTGATCAGTATTGCTCTAAGGCAGTCTACGTTTTTACACAAGGCCTTCTTAAAGGGTAAGTTTACAGGGTTGCAGAAATTTCAGCAACTGAAATCTGTCATGTGTCTAAATAGGTTATGTAAAATTCACATGCACATGCTGCAGAAACAACACGTACAGTGGATATAAAAAGTCTACACACCCCTGTTAACATGTCAGGTTTCTGTAACGTAAAAAAATGAGACAGAGAAATAATTTCAGAACTTTTTCCATCTTTAATGTGACCTATAAACTGTACCACTCAATTGAAAACTAAACTGAAATCTTTTAGGTAGAGGGAAGAAAAATATAAAAATAAAATAATATGGCTGCATAAGTGTGCACACCCTTAAACTAATACTTTGTTGAAGCACCTTTTGATTTTATTACAGCACTCAGTCTTTTTGGGTATGAGTATATCAGCATGGCACATTTTGACTTGGCAAGATTTGCCCACTCTTTGCAAAAACACTCTAAATCTATCAAATTGCGAGGGCATCTCCTTGCTCAGCCCTCTTCACCCCACAGAATTTCAATCGAATTCAGGTCTGGGCTCTGGCTGGGCCATTCCAAAACTTTAATCTTCTTCTGGTGAAGCCATTCCTTTGTTGATTTGGATGTATGCTTTGGGTCGTTGTCATGCTGAACGATGAAGTTCCTCTTCATGTTCAGCTTTCTAGAAGAAGCCTGAAGGTTTTGTGCCAATATTGACTGGTATTTGGAACTGTTTATAATTCCCTCTAGCTTAACTAAGGCCCCAGTTCCAGCTGAAGATAAACAACCCCAAAGCATGATTCTGCTACCACCATGCTTCACTGTGGGTATGGTGTTCTTTTGGTGATGTGCAGTGTTGTTTTTGGGCCAAACATATCTTTTGGAATTATGGCCAAAAAGTTCAACCTTGGTTTCATCAGACCATAACACCTTTTCCCACATGCTTTTGGGAGACTTCAGATGTGTTTTTGCAAAATGTAGCCTGGCTTGGATGTTTTTCTTTGTAAGAAAAGACTTTCGTCTTGCCACTCTACCCCATAGCCCAGGCATATGAAGAATACGGGAGATCGTTGTCACATGTACCACACAGCCAGTACTTGCCAGATATTCCTGCAGCTCCTTTAATGTTGCTGTAGGCCTCTTGGTAGCCTCCCAGACCAGTTTTCTTCTCGTCTGTTCATCAATTTTGGAGGGACGTCCAGTTCTTGGTAATGTCACTGTTGTGTCATATTTTCTCCACTTGATGATGACTGTCTTCACTGTGTTCCATGGTATATCTAATGCCTAGGAAATTCTTTTGTACCCTTCTCCTGACTGATACCTTTTAACAATGAGATCCCTCTGATGCTTTGGAAGCTCTCTGTGAACCATGGCTTTTGCTGTGGGATGCGACTAAGAAAATTTCAGAAAAGACCAACTAGAGCAGCTGAACTTTATTTGGGGTTAATCGGAGGCACTTTAAATGATGGCAGGTGTATGCTGAGTTGCTGACTCCTATTTAACATGATTTTGAATGTGATTGCTTAATTCTGAACACAGCTACATCTCCAGTTATAAGAGGGTGTGCACACCTATGCAACCACATTATTTTATTTTATTTATTTTTTGTTTTCTTTCCTCCACCTAAAAGATTTCAGTTTGTTTTTCAATTGAGTGGTACAGTTTATAGGTCACATTAAAGGTGGAAAAAGTTCTGAAATTGTTTATCTTTGTCTCATTGTTTTACAGCACAGAAACCTGACATTTTGACAGGGGTGTGTAGACTTTTTATATCCACTGTATATAAAGTAGATTTTCAGTAGCAAGAAATATGCCAAACACATGCCCTGAAAGTTCATGTCTTAGGGCAGTGGTTGGTGGCAGTTTGGGCACTCTGTCTCTAAAAGGTTCTCCATCACTGTTCTAGGGTATGTGACTTGCCTCTAGAGGGTGCTATGAATACCTTTTTTTTTATTTTTTTTACTCATGGACTTTAAAGCTTTTCCTGCTTTGAGCATAATCTCATTATTTTATTCTATACATGGTTTTGAGTACTTTTGCCAATTGGTTTTCTTGACGGTTATCATGTGCTTTTCGTGACAGCCCCTGATTAAGGAACATAATTGATTATTAGACCAGTCTATAAGTATATATTGATACATAATGAAACTTCACTTTAATGACCTCAGTGTGGGTAAGGCGAGGCAGTATTTTAGATGCTATTTCTACATAAGCAGTGTGATATTTTACAATCTGGATTTGGTAGAAAACTGTTTAAAACCAAAGGGGGGGGGTCAAAATAAATATTTCTGACAGACATGGAGACTCAAAGGAACAAGAAAGCTGAGGTGCTTCCTGGTGTGGTAATGTTACTTCAGGCCTCTTGCACATGACCGTATGGCTTTTTCAGTATTTTGTGGTCCGCAAAAAATAGGGATGACGTCCGTGTGCATTCCGTTTTTTGCGGAACAGAACTGCTGGCCCCTGATAGAACAGTTCTATCCTTGTCCGTTATGCAGACAAAAATAGGACATGTTCTATGTTTGTACGAAAATACGGAAACGGAAGGAGGCATACGAAGTACCTTCCCTTTTTTTATGAGGATCCATTGAAATGAATGTTTCCGTATACGGGGAAAAAAACAACGTTCATGTGCAAGAGGCCTAAAGGTGATAATCCACAGCTATTCCCACACAAATGTGCTCTAACCTGATGATAGTCACAACTCTATCGAAGGCTTAATTTATAACTCAAAGGGTGGATTCTCTGTTTTTCCTTTGTTGTGGAAATTTTATTATGCGGACATTCTATCTTAGGATGTGTGTGTGTTTTTATAGATTGTTATCTGTCTCCCTGTGTCGGATTTAGCCAAAGAGCGCTCTAGCAGAGGGTACTTTGGCTGAATCGGGACCAGTGGTAAAACCGTCAGTATGAAAACCTTCTCATGGGCTTGGAGACGTGTTCTCAGTGTGTAGGGGGGGCGTTTGCTGGTTTGTGAGCACCAAGTGCAATGTACTGGGCTTCTTCCCTTCAAATGTCTATACACATTAGAGAAGTGAAGTCTGCATAATGAGAGATACATATTATACCTCTGCTGCGGCTTCGCTTCCCTTTCTGGATACATATCTGCTTTTAAGACATGCATATCTGCCTTGTCTGTATACTCGTACCGTATACTGACAATAGCCGTAGCAATGTCTCGCAGATAATCCCAAACCTATAAGAACCAGTAGAATGATCTTCATTAGATACTGGTCACCTTTGAGCAGTATTGAATGAGGTCCATGCTGACAGTGATGGGGGGTGGGCGGCCACCTGGCTGGTCAGACAATGGACATGACTCATCCTTCCTACAGGGATGGGGTGTGAGCATTGTCTGCCCAGCCACATTGATTGCCCCTCCCTGTCCTTTGACATGCCATCACTTCCTGTATGTTATCACTTCCTGTATCCTTGTCTTGGGCCAGCCCCTTTTACACCTTTTGTGAGTAAATAAAAGGTACAGGCTGGGCAGGGAGGAGGAGGAGTTGCTCAGAATTTCAATCAAGATGGTAGCACCTGGGTCTGTCTCTGACTGCGGCTGAGGGAAAAGGGATTTACCTTTTTCCTTAGACAAACTTTGATGAGAGCAGATTACAACTATTTATATTTCTACAACACCTTTTTCCAAGGGAGTCGAGAGACAAACAGCAGCAGTATGGATCCAGTGATTCAGATTTTCACTTTTTGCATGTAGTACCAGGAGAAGCTGTCTTAGTATCAACAACATTATTCATGTACATTGTACCAGCATTGCATTTTGACTTCATTTCCATGTCTTTGTCAGGCTGACGGAGTCATTGGAACAATGTCTTAAGTTTTGGCTCCTTCAACTGTACATGAAATACGTTGTTGACACTAAGCTCATCCTGGCCTTTATATGGGGGAAAAAAACATTTTTGAAATGTTCTTTTCACCTTCCTGTGAAATAAAACTGAAAAACAGCCTTTTTGTACTTTCCTCTTTCACAGAAAACTAGCATTAATGTGCAAATACATGCAGTGCCCAAAGAGCATGCCAATGCAGAAAAAATAATGCTAAATCGGGTTTAGAAAAATATAGCCATTTAGTTCCCAAATTACAGCACCTACATAATGCCAAAATAATATTGCTGTCTGGGTCTTTATGATAAGAGCTGTAGTTTAAACCCACACGATAGTCATACTATGCCTTAATAATGCCACCCTTCACTGTAGAAAATAAAAATAAGTACCAAAATAAATGCCGTACACAAAAACAAATGAGTCCTTATGTACTGAAACTAAACCGCCCAGATACAGATCAGATAGTATCTCACAAATATTGCGCTATTAACAGAGACCACATAATTTAAACATTGCTCAAATAATATCGCTATGCAGTACTAAGCTGAAATAATATTGTCATACAGTGATGGGATATTATTTGTCCTAAGTGGAAATATTTAGGAGTTTATTATTTTTATATAGTATTATATATTATTTTGTATAGTGATGCTATTCTGTCGTATCTACAGTGTAGGCCTTCACCCATCCTCAAATAATGTGATAATTCTGTTCATTTTATCCTAGTCTACACTGCAAAGCTGTGAGCTGCAGGAAATTGGGACAGATTTACTAGTCTTATAGATGGCATAATTTTAGATAGACTATCTAGATATGCACCACATTTATCACAGTGGCTCAGCATGTTGCATCTTAAAACAAACCCCCTGGGCTGCTATTACATACCTTTCCCATTAAGCCACAACCCTAAAACTAAGTGCTCCAAATTGTGCCAGATCTACAGGGTGGGCCATTTATATGGATACACCTTAATAAAATGGGAATGGTTGGTAATATTAAATTCCTGTTTGTGGCACATTAGTATATGTGAGGGGGGAAACTTTTCAAGATGGGTGGTGACCATGGCAGCCATTTTGAAGTCGGCCATTTTGAATCCAACTTTTGTTTTTTCAATAGGAAGAGGGTCATTTGACACATCAAACTTATTGGGAATTTCACAAGAAAAACAATGGTGTGCTTGGTTTTAACGTAACTTTATTCTTTCATGAGTTATTTACAAGTATCTGACCACTTACAAAATGTGTTCAATGTGCTGCCCATTGTGTTGGATTGTCAATGCAACCCTTTTCTCCCACTCTTCACACACTGATAGCAACACCGCAGGAGAAATGTTAGCACAGGCTTCCAGTATCCGTAGTTTCAGGTGCTGCACATCTCTTATCATCTGAAGGCAATCGTCTATGCTGTGAAGATACGAGATGTGCAGCATCTGAAACTATGGATACTGGAAGCCTGTGCTAGCATTTCTCCTGTGGTGTTGCTATCAGTGTGTGAAGAGTGGGAGAAGAGGGTTGAATTGACAATCCAACACAATGGGCAGCACATTGAACACATTTTATAAGTGGTCAGAAACTTGTAAATAACTCATGAAAGAATAAAGTTAAGTTAAAACCAAGCACACCATTGTTTTTCTTGTGAAATTCCCAATAAGTGTGATGTGTCACATGACCCTCTTCCTATTGAAAAAACAAAAGTTGGATTCAAAATGGCCAACTTCAAAATGGCCACCATGGTCACCACCCATCTTGAAAAGTTTCCCCCCTCACATATACTAATGTGCCACAAACAGGAAGTTAATATCACCAACCATTCCCATTTTATTAAGGTGTACCCATATAAATGGCCCACCCTGTACAGTAGGTCTACGTCTAGGTGCACACATACATTAGTAAACATGAGCCATTGTCTCTAGTTGCCAGTGCAAAACCCGTACGTTTGTAAAAATCCACACCTGCATATCTTCTGGACGATTTTTCCACCAAATTTGAAGGCACTCTAAGGCCCCTTTTACACAAGCAAGTTTTCCGCGCAGGTGCAATGCGTGACGTAAACGCATAGCACCCGCACTGAATCCTGACCCATTCATTTCAATGGGTCTGTGTACATGAGCGGTTTTTTTCACGCATCAGTTCTGTGTTGCGTGAAAAACGCATGTTCTATATTCTGTGGTGTTTTTTTTACGCAGCCCTAGGCCCATAGAAGTGAATGGGGCTTCAGTTAAAAACGCATTGCATCCGGAAGCAAGTGCGGATGCGATGCGATGCGTTTTTCACTGATGGTTGCTAAGAGATGTTGGTTGTAAACCTTCAGTTCTTTATCACGCGCCTGAAAACGCATCAAAACGCATTGCACCTGCTCGGAAACAACTGAACACAATCGCAGACAAAACTGACTGACCTTGCTTGCAAAATGGTGCGAGTTTCACTGAACGCATCCGGAGCCAATCCGTCACGCTCGTGTGAAAGGGGCCTAAGCCTCCTTTAAGCAGCAGTCAATAGTGACATCTAGACGGCAAGAGAGCTCCCTATGTCCCCTGATAGAAGTATTACAGTGTATTGTGCAAATGATCAAATGAGTGGGACTAAATAAAAAAATAAAAAATTTACTTTTTAAAAATATTAAACCTCTTTCAATATATTATATAAAAAAAAAATAAACAAATGGTATCTGAATAAGTCCAAACTGTTAAAATATCATTTCACATGTGTAACACCCCAGAGTGCGCCCTGACTATGTGCGGAGGTCGGCCAGAATAGCAGCACGAGTTTAGTGTTTTGTTTTGGAGCCGTGCTTGATCCGCCTCCCATCAGGTGCACTGGGTGGGGTCATTAGTTTAAATAGCACTCCAGCCCAGTGCTCTGAGCGGATTATAGGAATCACTTTGGTCTTGGAAGCTAGGAAGGAAGGTTGTCTGTTCCAGCTCAGAAAGATAAGTGTGGTTTCTAGTTTGATTGTTTTGTGTCATCTCTCCCATCCAGGTTCTGTGCGAGCAGGCTGCTCCTATTTCCCCTCTTCACCATCTCAGGTAATTTAGGGTGTTTCAGCCCAGGCACGGGGACACATCATACCTACCACCAAGGTCTGCATGTGGGCTGAGCAGTGCAGGGAGAGAGGTCAGGGATTAGCTAGGAGGTGACCCCTCCCCTGCCTCTCGCCTAGAGCCTGGTTGGTGGTTTATCTGTTAGTCTGAGTGCACGTCCGCCGTGACATTATAATCCGCCCAAAACTTTGACTGTCATTACTCAGCGGTTTTGTGATGAAGGCAATTGAAGCATTAGTTGACCGCATGCAGGGGCTATCCCTAGAGGTTGCGGAGCTGCGTGGTTCGTTCGCACGGTGTCAGAGTGCTCTGGCATCAGGAGGAGGTCAAGTTTGTGTGGAGTCTAAAGTGGCTCTTCCTGATCGATTTTCAGGGGGTACGGATGACTTTGTCCGTTTTAGAGAGTCCTGCAAATTGTACTTTCGGCTGCGTCCATCGTCGTCAGGTGATGAGAGTCAGAGGATAGGTATAATTATTTCTCTGCTTAAAGGGGACGCGCAATCCTGGGCCTTTTCTCTGCCACCTGGTTCTCGGGCGCTCCGGTCGGTGGAGGAATTTTTTAAGGTTCTGGGATTAATCTACCATGACCCAGATCGGGTCTCGATGGCAGAGTTGCGATTACGTAATTTGTTTCAGGGGGAACATACTGCAGAGGCTTACTGTGTTGAATTTAGGAGATGGGCTACTGAATCAGAGTGGAATGATCCCGCTTTACGTAGCCAGTTTTGTCAGGGGTTATCTGAAAGATTGAAGGATGCCCTTGCTTTTCATGAATACCCAGACTCTTTGGAGAATGCCATGTCTTTAGCAGTACGGCTAGACAGACGAATCACAGAGAGGTATAGGGCTCCCCCTGCGCAAGGTATCCCTTATGTGAGTGGTTTCATCTCTACTGCCTCCCCGGGTGATGTTACAGGTAACGCGGGGTAGCGGAGGAACCCATGCAATTGGGTCAGATTTCTTGCCATTCTGATAGTAGAGACTTTAGGAAATTGCACAAACTATGTTACTATTGTGGAAAGAGTGGTCATTTTGTTTTTGCTTGTCCTTATGTTAAACGCAGGTGATAGAGAAAAAAAAATTCCCTGACACTTGGTAGCATGAATGGTGTGGTGGTGCAGGCAGGTATGCAAGCTCCATGCAGTTCCCGTTTTCTCCTTCCAGCTATGGTGGCGCTGGGGTCAAGAAATGTTTTTGTTGAGGTGTTCCTTGATTGTGGTGCTGGGGTAAACCTAATTGACTTTCTTTTCCTTCAAAATTTAGGACTAAGTACTTGCACTTTAGAGAACGAGATTCGTGTTTTTGCAATTGATTCTTCCCCTCTTTCTCAAAGGAGCCTTACTCACATTGTTCATGGTATTCACTTAAGGGTGGGTGATTCACATGTTGAAATTATTTCTTGTTTTGTCTTGAAGGATTTGCCAGCTCCTATAGTTTTGGGGTTGCCATGGTTGACTAAACATAACCCAATTATACAGGGAGTGCAGAATTATTAGGCAAGTTGTATTTTTGAGGATTAATTTTATTATTGAACAACAACCATGTTCTCAATGAACCCAAAAAACTCATTAATATCAAAGCTGAATATTTTTGGAAGTAGTTTTTAGTTTGTTTTTAGTTTTAGCTATTTTAGGGGGATATCTGTGTGTGCAGGTGACTATTACTGTGCATAATTATTAGGCAGCTTAACAAAAAACAAATATATACCCATTTCAATTATTTATTTTTACCAGTGAAACCAATATAACATTTCAACATTCACAAATATACATTTCTGACATTCAAAAACAAAACAAAAACAAATCAGTGACCAATATAGCCACCTTTCTTTGCAAGGACACTCAAAAGCCTGCCATCCATGGATTCTGTCAGTGTTTTGATCTGTTCACCATCAACATTGCGTGCAGCAGCAACCACAGCCTCCCAGACACTGTTCAGAGAGGTGTACTGTTTTCCCTCCTTGTAAATCTCACATTTGATGATGGACCACAGGTTCTCAATGGGGTTCAGATCAGGTGAACAAGGAGGCCATGTCATTAGATTTTCTTCTTTTATACCCTTTCTTGCCAGCCACGCTGTGGAGTACTTGGACGCGTGTGATGGAGCATTGTCCTGCATGAAAATCATGTTTTTCTTGAAGGATGCAGACTTCTTCCTGTACCACTGCTTGAAGAAGGTGTCTTCCAGAAACTGACAGTAGGACTGGGAGTTGAGCTTGACTCCATCCTCAACCCGAAAAGGCCCACAAGCTCATCTTTGATGATACCAGCCCAAACCAGTACTCCACCTCCACCTTGCTGGCGTCTGAGTCGGACTGGAGCTCTCTGCCCTTTACCAATCCAGCCACGGGCCCATCCATCTGGCCCATCAAGACTCACTCTCATTTCATCAGTCCATAAAACCTTAGAAAAATCAGTCTTGAGATATTTCTTGGCCCAGTCTTGACGTTTCAGCTTGTGTGTCTTGTTCAGTGGTGGTCGTCTTTCAGCCTTTCTTACCTTGGCCATGTCTCTGAGTATTGCACACCTTGTGCTTTTGGGCACTCCAGTGATGTTGCAGCTCTGAAATATGGCCAAACTGGTGGCAAGTGGCATCTTGGCAGCTGCACGCTTGACTTTTATCAGTTCATGGGCAGTTATTTTGCGCCTTGGTTTTTCCACACGCTTCTTGCGACCCTGTTGACTATTTTGAATGAAGCGCTTGATTGTTCGATGATCACGCTTCAGAAGCTTTGCAATTTTAAGAGTGCTGCATCCCTCTGCAAGATATCTCACTATTTTTGACTTTTCTGAGCCTGTCAAGTCCTTCTTTTGACCCATTTTGCCAAAGGAAAGGAAGTTGCCTAATAATTATGCACACCTAATATAGGGTGTTGATGTCATTAGACCACACCCCTTCTCATTACAGAGATGCACATCACCTAATATGCTTAATTGGTAGTAGGCTTTCGAGCCTATACAGCTTGGAGTAAGACAACATGCATAAAGAGGATGATGTGGTCAAAATACTAATTTGCCTAATAATTCTGCACTCCCTGTAGACTGGCAAGCGAGACAAATCATCGGTTGGAGTGAATTTTGTTCGGATAATTGTTTTGGCACATCTATCTCTGGTGTGTCCATTACGGCTTTACCTCAGTATCTCTCAGATTTTGTGGATGTCTTTTCAGAGGGTGGGGCTCAGGAATTGCCCCCTCATCGTGACTATGATTGTCCAGTTAATCTCATCCCAGGGGCTAAGTTGCCAAAGTCTCGGCTTTACAACCTTTCTCAACCCGAAAGAGAGGTCATGCGAAAGTATATCGCCGAGAGTTTGGCAAAAGGTCATATTAGACCATCTAAGTCTCCAGTGGCAGTGGGTTTGTTCTTTGTGAAGAAAAAGGATGGATCACTGAGACCGTGTTTGGATTTCCGGGAATTGAACCGTATTAAAGTCCGGGATCCATATCCCCTGCCTTTGATCTCTGATCTTTTTGATCAGATTGTGGGAGCCAAGGTGTTCTCCAAGTTGGATTTGAGGGCCTACAATCTGATCAGAATCAAGGAGGGGGATGAGTGGAAAACGGCCTTTAATACGCACGAGGGTCATTTTGAGAACCTGGTTATGCCTTTTGGGTTGACGAACGCGCCAGCAGTATTTCAGCGATTCGTCAATGACATTTTTCATCATTTGGTGGGGAGGTTCGTAGTAGTTTACCTGGATGATATTTTAATTTATTCTCCTGATCTGAAGACCCATCAGGATCATGTGAGACAGGTTTTGACGATCCTTCGGGAGAATAAATTATATGCTAAATTGGAGAAATGTTTGTTTGCGGTGCAAGAGCTTCCGTTCTTGGGATACTTGCTTTCTGATTCTGGTTTTCGTATGGACCCCGAGAAGGTCCGGGCGGTTCTGGAATGGGACCGACCAGAGAATCAGAAAGCCTTGATGCGGTTCTTGGGGTTTACGAATTATTATAGAAAATGTATTTCAAACTACTCTACCATAGTAAAACCTCTCACTGATATGACCAAGAAGGGCGCCGACGTCTCTGTCTGGTCGGATGAGGCATTGCAGGCCTTTTCGGCTATTAAGGAGCGTTTTGCGTCTGCTCCCATTCTGGTGCAGCCGGATGTTTGTCAGCCATTTGTAGTGGAGGTTGATTCATCAGAGGTGGGGGTTGGTGCGGTGTTGTCACAGGGTTCATCCCCTGGCAAGTGGGTCCCGTGTGCCTTTTTCTCCAAGAAGCTCTCGGCCGCTGAGAGGAATTATGATGTTGGAGATAGAGAGTTGTTGGCTATCAAGTTGGCCTTTGAGGAATGGCGTCACTGGTTGGAGGGGGCGTCTCACCTCGTTACGGTATATACAGACCATAAGAATTTGGCTTACCTGCAATCTGCCAAGCGTCTGAACCCTAGGCAGGCCAGATGGTCACTGTTTTTTACCAGGCTCAATTTTGGGGGTCAAGAACGTCAAGGCAGATGCCTTGTCTCGCAGCTTTATTGGGGGAGGTGATTCAGAGGATCCTGCGCCGATTTTAGCGGATGGGGTGGTGGTCTCCGCTCTATACCCTGAATTAGAGATGGAGGTGTTGGGAGCCCAGGAGGGGGCTCCTGGTTCTTGTCCCCCAGGGAGGTTGTTTGTTCCTGAGGGCCTGCGATACAAGGTGTTCAAGGAACATCACGATACTGTCCTTGCTGGACATCCTGGTGGTAAGTCCACCTGTGATCTGGTGTCCCGGAGGTTCTGCTGGCCAGGGTTACATAAGAGCATTGAAAATTACGTGACAGCCTGTGAAACCTGCGCTCGGTCAAAGGTTGCTCATACTCGACCGGCTGGTTCACTTCTTCCATTGTCTATTCCGTCTCGTCCTTGGACGCATTTGTCTATGGACTTTATTACGGATCTGCCGAGTTCCTCCGGGAGAACAGTGATTTTGGTGGTAGTTGACCGTTTCAGTAAAATGGCTCACTTTATATCGCTAACTAGTCTGCCTAACGCTAAGACTCTTGTGCAGATTTTTGTCGATCATATTGTGAAATTGCATGGTATTCCTTCGGATGTGGTCTCTGATAGGGGCACGCAGTTTGTCTCCAGGTTTTGGAGGGCGTTCTGCTCTCGGCTTGGCATTCAACTTTCATTCTCTTCGGCTTTTCATCCGCAGTTGAATGGTCAGACGGAGCGTACTAATCAAAACCTGGAGACCTACTTGAGGTGCTTTGTGGCTGAGAATCAGGAGGACTGGTCCTTGCGCATTGAGGATGGAGCTCCATCCTCAATGCGCCTGCGCCGATGACGTCACATCTACACCCGGCGCAGGCGCATTGAGGAGCGAGCGGCCGAGTGAGTGGCCGCCTCTCAGTGCGCCTGCGCAGATTGAAGATAGGTACGGCCGCGGCGCAGGCGCCAGATATTGAATGAAAACAGGCAGGGCCAGCAGAGAACGATTCCGTTCCCTGGCCCTGTCAATCAACAAGCGGAGGGGGCGTCATTACGATCGGAGGATGCGGCTGCTACCAGCAAGTAGCCGCCCTACTTGCTGGTAGCAAGGTAATTTGCATATTTCAAAAATCGATTTTTAGCAAATTCTACTGAACGAAAATCATTAATTAGCTTATGTATGGATAAATCACAGTGTAGGGATTATTAGTAAAAAAAAAAAAAAAAAACGGTTTAATGGGGTGACAGAAGCCCTTTAAAAGTTATGGGTGTCATACTATAGCTACACAAAGAAATATTCCTTAGCAGTGAATAGAAAAACTCCATTCATGCTCTCCATTCATGGTGGGGCCTCATTCCTGAGATAGGAGTGGGTCCTATGTTGGACATTTATAGCTTATCCTATTGATATGTCATAAATGCCCAGATGGGACAACCCTTAAAGGGAACCTGTGACTATGAAAATGCGATTGAAACTTCTGCTGTTTTAATTCATTGGAGTCATGTGGGTGTTGAGACACAGTGAGTGACAGCTAACTCTACACTAATAGGCCTGCAGAGAAGGCTGTCAATCACAGAATAGGACTGCCCACATGACTCCGATGCATAAAAAAAAGCTGAAGTTTAAATTGGTAAATTAGTTTTCTGAGTCTTTTTTTCACAAAACTATACATCAATCTGCTCAGCTCCTTCTGCTCTATAACTTGCTTCTTGCAGATCACACTGCATTTTCATGGTGACAGGTTCTCCTCAACAAGTGAGTTTTAGTGCATAGTGAATGCTGCAAAAACAAAACCCAAAAAACAATGGCAGAATTTTTATTTTTCCATTTTACCCCAAAAATATATATTTTTGTAGTTTCTCAGTACAGCATAAAAAATTACTCATGCTGCAAAAAAAATAAAACAAAACAAGCTATGGCTGTGTCGCCAGAAAAGTGAAAAAGGGTGGTGATGGGAAAAAAAATGTAAAAATGTCTGTTACAGTAGGGGATTAAGGAGAAAACTGGACAACACCTGGGATTCACCTTAAATAAAGAACAGGTAAGTGCTTACCTTATAAATACTATGCCATCACTCTGGTTCTCCCTGCCAGACTCTATTTACCGGGCTGCAGTGGTGATGTCATGTTGACAACACATGACTGCTGCAGCCAATCACTAGCACCCGTTGGTACATCTGATCAGGCCAGTGTTTGGCTGCAGCGGTCATGTGTTGTTGACGTCACTGATGCAGCCAGGTAAATAGAGCCTGATTGCGAGAATCAGAGTTACGGCGTGGAATATGTCAGGTAAGTACTTACCTGTTCTTTATTTCCGGTGAATCCCAGGGGTTGTCCAGTTTCCTGGACAACCTCTTTAATATATTTCCCAAAATGAAAAGAAAGACGGTCCAGCTTCACTGAAAATACTTGAGGCTTTATTAAATCCCGTGCAGATAAAAACCAACGTACAGCAATGCAAGAAATCGACCGGTTTCGGATCACTATAGGTGCGGATCCTTAGTCATGATGAAGAACATCATGACTAAGGATCCGTACCTATAGTGATCCGAAACCGGTCGATTTCTTGCATTGCCGTACGTTGGTTTTTATCTGCACAGGATTTAATAATGCCTCAAGTATTTTCAGTGAAGCTGGACAGTCTTTCTTTTCATTTTGGGATTTGTTGTGCGCCAAGGTTCAGGGCGAGGTCCGAGCTCCTGGCTTCCTGTGGATGAGCGCGACATTCTCCAGTGTTGTTTCTTTAATATATTTAGCCCAAAGAAACTACTTTGTTTCCCTCCAATGAGAATCAGCAAGTAATAAACATAAAAATTTGAAAAAGTCCTCCCCTTTTCTCAGTATTAAAAAATGTATATCAATTTGTACTTTTTACTCTTTCGGAGGTTATAAGTCTTTCACGGTGTAACCTTTTCCCTAATATAAGCACTATGACGTGTATTCATTTCTGACATACATTTTGCAGTCCAGAATGTAGTTGAGTGTGACTGCTCTCTTCCCTTTTATCACTTATGTTTGTGTCTCCTCTTTATAACTGCATCTGCCATGGATTGTAATAGTGGTTGTATTGAGGATTAACCTTCATGGCAAAGAAAAACTGCTTTTGACGGGACTGATACTAGATCTTAACCAGGGAAAACCCCTGCATGGGAGCAGTCTCAGTCATTAAAAACATCTATTTCACATAAACATTACTAGAATGACATGAAAACCTGGCAGGAAGTCACACAATTGGCCACAGAGAGCTAAATGTGCTTTTCTCAGTTTAAGAAAGCAGCCAACCAATGCAATACAGAAGCTCAATTAGACGCCATTGGAGGACCTTGTAAGAAGTACTCAAGGGTAAATGGTATTTATTTCTAAATTCCTTTTGTCCACCCTTTACCTTTATGATAGCTTTTATTTTGTTTTATATGACTGTTTCAGTTTTTAAATGAATTCTGCAAGAATATAGCACAGTTCAGTTTTAGAATATGGGTACGTTTTCTGCTTTTCATGGTCAAATACTTTCTGAGAACAGCAGCAGTTTCTTTAAAATAATAAGTGTGTCTTAAAATGTATGCTAGTCATTTAACAATGATTACATTGTTCACTCTTATTTTGTGCCTGTGTTATCTCTGATTAATAGGAGTGCAATATCCGCGATGCGAAGTTTGGATGGCACCCTGAGGTGCTTTGATGTTATACCTGCATTATTGTCGGCACATGCTGTTAATGTGTCTAACCTGCTTGATAAACCTCTGTCATATGTTATTGTTCAAAGGTGGCTGCGACCACAGTGGTACTGTCTTTGTTCATGTACTCATTTGTCTAGTGTGGTAGTGTCCATGATCAATTGCTCCTTTGCCTTTACCTGATAAAATAAAAAACTATTGAAACTAAAAATAATAAGTGTGTGTTCTTGGTGTTATCACTGATCAGCCGATACCAGCGACTATGGTGCCCGCTCAGCTCCTGAGTGTGCGACATATTTAAAGAACCATCATCTAACGTACATGTATGATGGCAGATGTTGGAAATGGTTAATAGGGTAAAAATATTTAGAATATTTAGGTTGAATTCAAATGTGGTGGATTAATTGCCAGAATTTCTTCAACTCTCCCACTGTTCTGAATGGGGTTTGCAGAAATCCAGGCACAGCTACAGAAACAGCACCACTCAGATTTTCATGGATTTTCATTCACAACAAATCTGCATTCACATGTGGATTTTGTGGCAGAATTTTTCCACGACGGAAAATCAGTCCCATTCATTTCAATAGCACAGCAAGCACATGGATTTCTGCAAGCTCCATTCAGGTGAATGGAACTGATTTTCAGTTGCGGAATTTTCTGCAACTAAGTGTGTAGCATGTGAAGGCACCCTTACTGACTTTCTTTTGAATGTTGCCTTCCTGATGGGGTTACCATATAACTAGAGTTGAGCGGACACCTGGAAGTTTGGGTTCGACAGGTTCGGCCGAACTTCGCAAAAAAGTTTGAGTTCGGGACCCGAACTTGACCCCGAACCCCATTGAAGTTAATGGGGACCCGAACTTTGGAGCACTAAAATGGCTCTAAAAAAGTCATGAAAAGGGCTAGAGGGCTGCAAAAGGCAGCAAAATGTGGTTAAGAGCATGGCAAGTGCTCTGCAAACAAATGTGGATAGGGAAATGACTTAAAATAATATAAAATACGTAAAAATAAAAAATTATAATCTTGATCTAGGAGGAGAAGGTCCATATGGAGCAGGAGGTTGAGGAGGCGGTGGATGTTTCGGTTTAGGTGGAAGCGGCGGTGGAGGAGGAGGTAGCCAACACTGGTTTTTGGTTTTGTTTTTTATTTTATTATTATAATTTTTTCTTTAAATTTGGGTAGACCCCAAAACATTGGGAAATATAAAAAATAAAACAAAGAGAAAGTGCGCTGGAGTACAACAATGGCTGGTTGAGGCTGGTATACATGTCTATTCTGCACAAGGTGCAGGCAAGTCCTGTGGGATCCCTGCCTGGTTCATTTTAATGAACGTGAGCTTGTCCACATTAGCTGTGGACAGACGGCTGCGCTTGTCTTGAAAACCCCCCTCCTGCCGTGCTAAACAAACGTTCAGACAATACACTGGTTGCAGGGCAGGCCAGCACCTCCAAGGCGTAAAGGGCAAGCTCAGGCCATGTGCCCGATTTGGAAACCCAGAAGTTAAAGGGGGCAGACCCATCAGTCAGTATGTGTAGGCGTGTGCACATATACTGCTCCACCATGTCGCACGTCCCTGTGACGTCCACGATCCAATTGGATATTTTCTCTATCAACTTTCGATGTTCTTTTATGCGCCTACCATAGTGATAACGGGTAACTGGGAATCAGGGATCCATGCCGGAGAGGGAGCCTGAGAAAGAAATACCACATCCAAGGGAGGTCAATGGCTGAAATCTGATTGGGTGGAGATGTGGGACAAGTTATTAAAGCAGAAAAATCGAAGGAAGGCAGGAGGTGCGTGGCAATTACCCACTCCCGACTCGGGGAGGTAGTGATGATAAATAACAATACAGGACTCTTAAGATGCCCTGTTATTGGAATGGGTAATACAAAATTACAGGGAATGTCACTGCAGTATTTTGGATTAGGAAACGTTATGCAGAAGAGGCCCTGCTGCCGCTTTGTTGACTCTAGATAACTTCTGCCTGATCACACGTCCCCGTCCACGATCCATTTGGATATCTTCCCTATCAACTTTCGATGTTCTTTTATGCGCCTACCATGGTGATCACCGGTAACGGGGAATCAGGGTTCCGTGCCGGAGAGGGAGCCTGAGAAAGGGATACCACATCCAAGGGAGGTCAATGGCTGGAATCTGATTGGGTGGAGAGGGTGGGTCAAGTTATTAAATTAAATTCAGCACATGCGCCAGGCAAGGGATGTGCATCAAACCGGCTAGGCCCAGAGCTGCTACGAGATTTCGCCCATTATCGCACACCACCAGGCCGTTCTTGAGGCTCACTGGCACCAACCACTCATCGGTCTGTTGTTTCATGCCCTTCCACAGCTCCTGCACGGTGTGGGGTTTGTCCCCCAAACAGATACGTTTCAAAACTGCCTGCTGTCGTTTACCCCTGGCTGTGCTAAAGTTGGTGGTGAAGGTCTTACGCTGACTGGATGAGGAGGCGGTAGAGGATGAGGAAGCGGAGTAGGAGGAGGAAGCAACAGGAGGCAAAGAGAAACGCCCTGCAATCCTCGGTGGTGGAAGGACATGAGCCAAACTGCTATCCGCCTCAGGCCCAGCCGCCACTGCATTCACCCAGTGTGCTGTTAGGGAGGTATAACATCCCTGACCGTGCTTAGTGGTCCACTTATCCGTAGTTAGGTGGAACTTGCCACAGATGGCGTTGCGCAGTGCACATCTGATTTTGTCCGCAAAGGTACTTTATCGCCAAAAAAAAAGTGTTTTTTTCACCCACAATGTCCAAGTATATTCACTGATTATATTTCACTATCAGATTTGCAGTGCAGGCTGCAAAGGTACTTTATGGGGAAAAAAAATGATGATTTTTTCACCCACAGTGAAACAGATGGATTTACTGATTATATTTCACTATCAGATTCGCAGTGCAGGCCGCAAAGGTACTTTCTGGCAAAAAAAATATGATTTTTTTCACCCACAATGAAACAGATGGATTTAACTGACTTTCTTTCAATATCACAAATGCAGTGCAGGCCGAAAAGGTACTTTATGGCCAAAAAAAAGTGTTTTTTTGACCCACAATGTCCCAGTTGTATTTACTGATTATATTTCACTATCAGATTTGCAGTGCAGGCCGCAAAGGTACTTTATGGGAAAAAAAAGATGATTTTTTCACTCAGTGAAACAGATATATTTACTGTATATATTTCACTATTACATTTACAGTGCAGGCCGCAAAAGTACTTTATGGAAATAAAATAAGATTTTTTCACCCACAATGAAACAGATGGATTTAACAGATTTTCTTTCACTATCACAAATGCAGTGCAGGGCGCAAATTTACTTTTTAGCAAAAAAATTATAATTTGTCCCCCCAGAATCCAACAGATGGATTTACTGAATTGATTACACTCACATATGCAGCACAGGGGTACTTTACCTACAGTTGCAATAAAAAGTATGTGAACCCTTTGGAATGATATGGATTTCTGCACAAATTGGTCATACAATGTAATCTGATCTTCATCTAAGTCACAACAATAGACAATCACAGTCTGCTTAAACTAATAACACACAAAGAATTAAATGTTACCATGTTTTTATTGAACACACCATGTAAACATTCACAGTGCAGGTGGAAAAAGTATGTGAACCCTTGGATTTAATAACTGGTTTAACCTCCTTTGGCAGCAATAACTTCCACCAAATGTTTCCTGTAGTTGCAGATCAGACGTGCACAACGGTCAGGAGTAATTCTTGACCATTCCTCTTTACAGAACTGTTTCAGTTCAGCAATATTCTTGGGATGTCTGGTGTGAATCGCTTTCTTGAGGTCATGCCACAGCATCTCAATCGGGTTGAGGTCAGGACTCTGACTGGGCCACTCCAGAAGGCGTATTTTCTTCTGTTTAAGCCATTCTGTTGTTTATTTACTTCTATGCTTTGGGTTGTTGTACTGTTGCAACACCCATCTTCTGTTGAGCTTCAGCTGGTGGACAGATGGCCTTAAGTTCTCCTGCAAAATGTCTTGATAAACTTGGGAATTCATTTTTCCTTCGATGATAGCAATCCGTCCAGGCCCTGACGCAGCAAAGTAGCCCCAAACCATGATGCCCCCACCACCATACTTCACAGTTGGGATGAGGTTTCGATGTTGGTGTGCTGTGCCTCTTTTTCTACACACATAGTGTTGTGTGTTTCTTCCAAACAACTCAACTTTGGTTTCATCTGTCCACAGAATATTTTTCCAGTACTGCTGTGGAACATCCAGGCGCTCTTGTGCAAACTGTAAACGTGCAGCAATGTTTTTTTTGGACAGCAGTGGCTTCCTCTGTGGTATCCTCCCATGAAATCCATTCTTGTTTAGTGTTTTACATATCGTAGATTCGCTAACAGTGATGTTAGCATACGCCAGAGACTTTTGTAAGTATTTAGCTGACACTCTAGGATTCTTCTTCACCTCATTGAGCAGTCTGAGCTGTGCTCTTGCAGTCATCTTTACAGGACGGCCACTCCTAGGGACAGTAGCAGCAGTGCTGAACTTTCTCCATTTATAGACAATTTGTCTTACTGTGGACTGATGAACAGCAAGGCTTTTGGAGATACTTTTATAACCCTTTCCAGCTTAATGCAAGTCAACAATTCTTAATCGTAGGTCTTCTGAGAGCTCTTTTGTGCGAGGCATCATTCACATCAGGCAATGCTTCTTGTGAAAAGCAAACTCAGAACTGGTGTGTGTTTTTTATAGGGCAGGGCAGCTGTAACCAACACCTCCAATCTCATCTTATTGATTGGACTCCAGTTGGCTGACACCTCACTCCAATTAGCTTATGGAGATGTCATTAGGCTAGGGGTTCATATACTTTTTCCACCTGCACTGTGAATGTTTACATGGTGTGTTCAATAAAAACATGGTAACATTTAATTCTTTGTGTGTTATTAGTTTAAGCAGACTGTGATTGTCTATTGTTGTGACTTAGATGAAGATCAGATCACATTTTATGACCAATTTGTGCAGAAATCCATATCATTCCAAAGGGTTCACATACTTTTTCTTGCAACTGTATATTATTTTCCCTTCCCCTAGCACATATGCATGTTGCCCACTGAACTAAAAGAACAGGATTAAATTATTGTCCCTGGCACATATGCAGTGCTGATGTACTACACTTGCACAAAATGGCCGCCGACGCCCACCTAACTAACAGACGGATAAAACGTATTTTTCTGTGTCACTGGGCTCAGGGCCGGGTACAAAAATGTTGCATTGCACCCACAAAAAAAAAAAATCGCTGTAGATCGCAGAGTTAACAACAAGTTCTGATATCAGATTCTTTCCTATTCTCTCCCTCACAGCAGCAGCATCCTATCCCTACACTAGTAAGAGCTAAGTGACGCGCGGCGCTACGTGACTCCAGCTTATATAGAGGCTGGGTCACATGCTGCACTGGCCAATCACAGCCATGCCATTAGTAGGCATGGCTGTGATGGCTTCTAAGGGCACACGAGTTAAACGCTTGTTGATTGGCTGCCCTGCAGTTTTTCAACACGCGACATTAAATTTAAAATTTTAACTTTTACAGAAATGTTCTGGTTAGGGTCCGGGGTCCAAAAATCGTAAAGTTCGGTACGAACCCGAACTTTACAGTTCAGGTTCGCTCAACCCTACATATAACTAATCTCTAAAATGTCTGCTTTAGCCATTCTAGATGCATAAAAAGAAGGCAGCTCAGGCTATGTTCACATTGTGTCTAGAATGTAGGCTTGGTGTATGCACTGGGAAAGTGCCTGACATATCCATAGGCATCTGTCAGACTAGTATACATTGGTATACCTTTTTATTATTGTATAGAAAAGTACAGTTGACCACTTTTCTATGCAGAGACATCTCAAAAAGCAACATATACTGAGCAGTATACAATTTTTTTTAACATGGGTGCCTATGGGTTAGTTGTGCCCCGATCAAGGCATACAGAGACATACACTGGAGCCTTCAATTGGAACTATTGGGGTCATTTATCAAACTGGTTTAAAGTAGAACTGGCTTAGTCGCCCATAGCAACCAATCAGATTCCTCCTTTCATTTTTGACAGTTTCTTTGGAAAATGAAAGGTGGAATCTGATTGGTTGCTTTAGGCAACTAAGCCAGTTCTACTTTACACCAGTTTGATAAATGACCCCATATATAATAGAAGGCTTGAACACAATGACCCATATTTACTAATGTGATTCCGCCTAGCCCTTGTTGTAAAATGTGCCAACATTTGACACCAGTGGCTACTGTTTTAGACTCATTTATGAATCAAATGAGACAAACATAAAAATCCACTGTACCTAGCTCACCAACAAGGGATTGTTTAGGAGGGAAAGGGGCCTAGGCTGAGATGCAAAAATTTGCAGTACCACCAAACAAAAGATTCTGTTCCAAGTAGCCAACCAATAGGTAACAGGGATAGACTGGCCATAGACTCTCCTAGGAAGGTTCCCACTAGGCAAACCTGATCACATATGATCACATTATGGGCCACTAGCACCTGCTCACTAAAGTTAGCAGTTTCATTTATTAGCTAGTAATGCTGTTAAAGAGCTACCTGGCCACAAGCCAGATAAATAAGGACCTGACAGGTGAGTGCATAAGGACTGGATGCTAGGTGCGTTAGGTCCTCATGTACCCAAAGGCCAGGCAGGTCTATTCCAATATTAATACATTTAATACCTAATAGGTACCTGACTGGAGGCTGGGCAGGTCTAAGTGCCTGATGCTTCCAGCTTCAGGACGTGATGTTGCTCACATGGGTCCTGAAGACTGACACCATGACAGTCAATGTGGAGGTAGAGGTACCATGGCTGACTTAAGTGGTTCAGCAGATCAGAATTTCACACTCATAGCCTGTACGTGATACGGATTACTCCTTGCCAGCCATAGTATGAACTAAGTTAAACCGGTAAGGGTATGGCCACATGTAGTAAATCCAGGGCCACTTTGAATTCCCAATCCTCCCGTGATGGCCGGTATGTCAGACAAAAGTGCCTAGCCATGCGCCACATTTATTATCCAGTACCAGCCACTCTAATATATTTGGCGCATCTTTAGACTGTCTTAAGTTTACACTTTCTGCTTTTTAGACAAAATTAGTAAGTCTACCCCAAAGTGAATAGTTACTTGTTTAAATGTTTGTGTCTCTTTGAAGGGTTGATGTAAGTCATTGGTGTTAGGATTGTAAGGTGAAAGAGATAAAGTGGCAGTAACGTGTACAAAAATGACTGAAAATGAAATAATTTATACTTAAATCATGACTAATGTAAAAAAAATGAAAATCAGACATCATATATTACATGATAATCTCTTTCTAACAAAGCTAGAACCAGCCCTGTACCTCACATAGATCCATAGATCTTCCCGTTAATTGTTCTGCTAGATTTATATCAAGCTGGCAGCTCAAGGGGAGTGTCTTTTCTGCTGCAGCTCAGGGGGCGTGTCCATGCTCTCCCTATCACAGCTCAGGAGGCAGCTAAAGGATGAAACTGAGCATGTGCGGCCTCTCAGTGAGCCGGACAAAGAAATGAGCAAAAAAAAAACAAAAAACAAAGAGCAGGTGGCGCTATACAGATACCTTTTATTGAATTACTCAGTGGCTATGCTAAATTTTTTATTACATGCAATTACAGATGTATTTAGATCGAGGTGCTGATTAGAAAACTGTTGAATATTTTTAATGGGACAACCCCTTTAACCCCTTTAGGACACAGCCTTATTTCACCTTAAGGACCAGGACATTTTTTGCAAATTTGACCAGTGTCACTTTAAGTGGTGATAACTTTAAAAACGCTTTGACTTATCCAGGCCATTCTGAGATTGTTTTTTCGTCACATATTGTACTTCATGGCACTGGTAAAATGAAGTAAAAAAAATATATTTTTATTTATAAAAAAATAACAAATTTACCCAAAATTTGTAAAAAATTGCAAATTTCCAAGTTTCAATTTCTCTACTTCTATAATACATAGTAATACCTCCAAAAATAGTTATTACTTTACATTCCCCATATGTCTACTTCATGTTTGGATAATTTTGGGAATGATATGTTATTTTTTAGGAACCCCTAGAGTAGAAACTCCATAAAAATGACCCCATTCTAGAAACTACACCCCTCAAGGTATTCAAAACTGATTTTACAAACGTTGTTAATCCTTTAGGTGTTCCACAAGAATTAATGGAAAATAGAGATATAATTTTAAAATTTCACTTCTTTGGCAGATTTTCCATTTTAATATTTTTTTTCCAGTTAGAAAGCAAGGGTTAACATCTAAACTTAACTCAATATTTATGGCCCTGATTCTGTAGTTTACAGAAACACCATATATGTGGTCATAAACTGCTGTACAGGCACACGGCAGGGCGCAGAAGGAAAGAAATGCCATACGGTTTTTGGAAGGAAGGTTTTGCTGGACTGGATTTTTTGACACCATGTCCCATTTGAAGCCCCCCCGATGCACCCCTAGAGTAGAAACTTCATAAAAGTGACCCCATGTAAGAAACTACACCCCTCAAGGTATTCAAAACTGATTTTACAAACGTCGTTAACCCTTTAGGTGTTCCACAAGAATTAATGGAAAATAGAGATACAATTTCAAAATTTCACTTTTTTGGCAGATTTTCCATTTTAATATTTTTTTTCCGGTTACAAATCAAGGGTTAAGAGCCAAACAAAACTCAATATTTATGGCCCTGATTCTGTAGTTTACAGAAACACCCCATATGTGGTCGTAAATTGCTGTACGGGCACACGGCAGGGCGCAAAAGGTAAGGAATGCCATACGGTTTTTGGAAGGCAGGTTTTGCTGGACTGGATTTTTTGACACCATGTCCCATTTGAAGCCCCCCTGATGCACCCCTAGAGTAGAAACTTCATAAAAGTGACCCCATGTAAGAAACTACACCCCTCAAGGTATTCAAAACTGATTTTACAAACGTCGTTAACCCTTTAGGTGTTCCATAAGAATTAATGGAAAATAGAGATACAATTTCAAAATTTCACTTTTTTGGCAGATTTTCCATTTTAATATTTTTTTTCCAGTTACAAAGCAAGGGTTAACAGCCAAACAAAACTCAATATTTATGGCCCTGATTCTGTAGTTTACAGAAACACCCCATATGTGGTCGTAAACTGCTGTACGGGCACACGGCAGGGCGCAAAAGGTAAGGAATGCCATACGGTTTTTGGAAGGCAGATTTTGCTGGACTGTTTTTTTTTACACCATGTTCCATTTGAAGCCCCCCCTGATGCACCCCTAGAGTAGAAACTCCAAAAAAGTGACCCCATTTTAGAAACTACGGGATAGGGTGGAAGTTTTGTTGGTACCAGTTTAGGGTACATATGATTTTTGGTTGCTCTATATTACACTTTTAGTGAGGCAAGGTAACAAGAAATAGCTGTTTTGGCACCATTTTTATTTTTTATTTACAACATTCATCTGACAGGTTAGATCATGTGGTATTTTTTTTATTTTTTTTTTTAAACATTTCTTTATTCAGATGCACAAGATATACAGTCACTTAATACAATAAGTATACATCTTAACCACCTCCGGACCGCCTAACGCAGGATCGCGTTCCGGAGGTGGCAGCGCTGCGCACAGTCACGCATATACGCGTCATCTCGCGATGGCCGAGATTTCCAGTGAACGCGCGCACACAGGCGCGCGCGCTCACAGGAACGGACGGTAAGAGAGTTGATCTCCAGCCTGCCAGCGGCGATCGTTCGCTGGCAGGCTGGAGATGTGTTTTTTTTAACCCCTAACAGGTATATTAGACGCTGTTTTGATAACAGCGTCTAATATACCTGCTACCTGGTCCTCTGGTGGTCCCCTTTGTTTGGATCGACCACCAGAGGACACAGGTAGCTCAGTAAAGTAGCACCAAGCACCACTACACTACACTACACCCCCCCCCCCCCGTCACTTATTAACCCCTTATTAGCCCCTGATCACCCCTGATCACCCCATATAGACTCCCTGATCACCCCCCTGTCATTGATTACCCCCCTGTCATTGATCACCCCCCTGTAAAGCTCCATTCAGATGTCCGCATGATTTTTACGGATCCACTGATAGATGGATCGGATCCGCAAAACGCATCCGGACGTCTGAATGAAGCCTTACAGGGGCGTGATCAATGACTGTGGTGATCACCCCATATAGACTCCCTGATCACCCCCCTGTCATTGATTACCCCCCTGTCATTGATTACCCCCCTGTAAAGCTCCATTCAGACGTCCGCATGATTTTTACGGATCCACTGATAGATGGATCGGATCCGCAAAACGCATCCGGACGTCTGAATGAAGCCTTACAGGGGCATGATCAATGACTGTGGTGATCACCCCATATAGACTCCCTGATCACCCCCCTGTAAAGCTCCATTCAGATGTCCGCATGATTTTTACGGATGCACTGATAGATGGATCCGATCCGCAAAACGCATCCGGACGTCTGAATGAAGCCTTACAGGGGCATGATCAATGACTGTGGTGATCACCCCATACAGACTCCCTGATCACCCCCCTGTAAAGCTCCATTCAGATGTCAGCATGATTTTTACGGATGCACTGATAGATGGATCCGATCCGCAAAACGCATCCGGACGTCTGAATGAAGCCTTACAGGGGCATGATCAATGACTGTGGTGATCACCCCCCTGTCATTGATTACCCCCCTGTAAAGCTCCATTCAGATGTCCGCATGATTTTTACGGATGCACTGATAGATGGATCCGATCCGCAAAACGCATCCGGACGTCTGAATAAAGCCTTACAGGGGCATGATCAATGACTGTGGTGATCACCCCCCTGTCATTGATTACCCCCCTGTAAAGCTCCATTCAGATGTCCGCATGATTTTTACGGATGCACTGATAGATGGATCGGATCCGCAAAACGCATCCGGACGTCTGAATGAAGCCTTACAGGGGCGTGATCAATGACTGTGGTGATCACCCCATATAGACTCCCTGATCACCCCCCTGTCATTGATTACCCCCCTGTCATTGATTACCCCCCTGTAAAGCTCCATTCAGACGTCCGCATGATTTTTACGGATCCACTGATAGATGGATCGGATCCGCAAAACGCATACGGACGTCTGAATGAAGCCTTACACGGGCGTGATCAATGACTGTGGTTATCACCCCATATAGACTCCCTGATCACCCCCCTGTCATTGATCACCCCCCCTGTCATTGATCACCCCCCCTGTCATTGATCACCCCCCCTGTCATTGATCACCCCTCTGTAAGGCTCCATTCAGACATTTTTTTGGCCCAAGTTAGCGGAATTTTTTTTTTTTTTTTCTTACAAAGTCTCATATTCCACTAACTTGTGTCAAAAAATAAAATCTCACATGAACTCACAATACCCCTCACGGAAACCAAATGCATAAAATTTTTTAGACATTTATATTCCAGACTTCTTCTCACGCTTTAGGGCCCCTAGAATGCCAGGGCAGTATAAATACCCCACATGTGACCCCATTTCGGAAATAAGACACCCCCAGGTATTCCGTGAGGGGCATATTGAGTTCATGAAAGATTGAAATTTTTGTCCCAAGTTAGCGGAACGGGAGACTTTGTGAGAAAAAAATTAAAAATATCAATTTCCGCTAACTTGTGCCAAAAAAAATTTTTTTCTATGAACTCGCCATGCTCCTCATTGAATACCTTGGGGTGTCTTCTTTCCAAAATGGGGTCACATGTGGGGTATTTATACTGCCCTGGCATTCTAGGGGCCCCAAAGCGTGAGAAGAAGTCTGGTATCCAAATGTCTAAAAATGCCCTCCTAAAAGGAATTTGGGCCCCTTTGCGCATCTAGGCTGCAAAAAAGTGTCACACATCTGGTATCGCCGTACTCAGGAGAAGTTGGGCAATGTGTTTTGGGGTGTCATTTTACATATACCCATGCTGGGTGAGATAAATATCTTGGTCAAATGCCAACTTTGTATAAAAAAATGGGAAAAGTTGTCTTTTGCCAAGATATTTCTCTCACCCAGCAAGGGTATATGTAAAATGACACCCCAAAACACATTCCCCAACTTCTCCTGAATACGGCGATACCACATGTGTGACACTTTTTTGCAGCCTAGGTGGGCAAAGGGGCCCACATTCCAAAGAGCACCTTTAGGATTTCACAGGTCATTTACCTACTTACCACACATTAGGGCCCCTGGAAAATGCCAGGGCAGTATAACTACCCCACAAGTGACCCCATTTTGGAAAGAAGACACCCCAAGGTATTCCGTGAGGGGCATGGCGAGTTCCTAGAATTTTTTATTTTTTATCACCAGTTAGATGAAAATGCTGATTTTTTTTTTTTTCATACAAAGTCTCATATTCCACTAACTTGTGACAAAAAATAAAAACTTCCATGAACTCACTATGCCCATCAGCGAATACCTTGGGGTCTCTTCTTTCCAAAATGGGGTCACTTGTGGGGTAGTTATACTGCCCTGGCATTCTAGGGGCCCAAATGTGTGGTAAGGAGTTTGAAATCAAATTCTGTAAAAAATGACCTGTGAAATCCGAAAGGTGCTCTTTGGAATATGGGCCCCTTTGCCCACCTAGGCTGCAAAAAAGTGTCACACATCTGGTATCTCCGTACTCAGGAGAAGGTGGGGAATGTGTTTTGGGGTGTCATTTTACATATACCCATGCTGGGTGAGAGAAATATCTTGGCAAAAGACAACTTTTCCCATTTTTTTATACAAAGTTGGCATTTGACCAAGATATTTATCTCACCCAGCATGGGTATATGTAAAATGACACCCCAAAACACATTCCCCACCTTCTCCTGAGTACGGAGATACCAGATGTGTGACACTTTTTTGCAGCCTAGGTGGGCAAAGGGGCCCATATTCCAAAGAGCACCTTTCGGATTTCACAGGTCATTTTTTACAGAATTTGATTTCAAACTCCTTACCACACATTTGGGCCCCTAGAATGCCAGGGCAGTGTAACTACCCCACAAGTGACCCCATTTTGGAAAGAAGAGACCCCAAGGTATTCGCTGATGGGCATAGTGAGTTCATGGAAGTTTTTATTTTTTGTCACAAGTTAGTGGAATATGAGACTTTGTATGAAAAAAAAAAAAAAAAAAAATCATCATTTTCCACTAACTTGTGACAAAAAATAAAAAATTCTAGGAACTTGCCATGCCCCTCACGGAATACCTTGGGGTGTCTTCTTTCCAAAATGGGGTCACTTGTGGGGTAGTTATACTGCCCTGGCATTCTAGGGGCCCAAATGTGTGGTAAGGAGTTTGAAATCAAATTCTGTAAAAAATGACCTGTGAAATCCGAAAGGTGCTCTTTGGAATATGGGCCCCTTTGCCCACCTAGGCTGCAAAAAAGTGTCACACATCTGGTATCTCCGTACTCAGGAGAAGGTGGGGAATGTGTTTTGGGGTGTCATTTTACATATACCCATGCTGGGTGAGAGAAATATCTTGGCAAAAGACAACTTTTCCCATTTTTTTATACAAAGTTGGCATTTGACCAAGATATTTATCTCACCCAGCATGGGTATATGTAAAATGACACCCCAAAACACATTCCCCACCTTCTCCTGAGTACGGAGATACCAGATGTGTGACACTTTTTTGCAGCCTAGGTGGGCAAAGGGGCCCATATTCCAAAGAGCACCTTTCGGATTTCACAGGTCATTTTTTACAGAATTTGATTTCAAACTCCTTACCACACATTTGGGCCCCTAGAATGCCAGGGCAGTGTAACTACCCCACAAGTGACCCCATTTTGGAAAGAAGAGACCCCAAGGTATTCGCTGATGGGCATAGTGAGTTCATGGAAGTTTTTATTTTTTGTCACAAGTTAGTGGAATATGAGACTTTGTATGAAAAAAAAAAAAAAAAAATCATCATTTTCCACTAACTTGTGACAAAAAATAAAAAATTCTAGGAACTTGCCATGCCCCTCACGGAATACCTTGGGGTGTCTTCTTTCCAAAATGGGGTCACTTGTGGGGTAGTTATACTGCCCTGGCATTCTAGGGGCCCAAATGTGTGGTAAGGAGTTTGAAATCAAATTCTGTAAAAAATGACCTGTGAAATCCGAAAGGTGCTCTTTGGAATATGGGCCCCTTTGCCCACCTAGGCTGCAAAAAAGTGTCACACATCTGGTATTGCCGTACTCAGGAGAAGGTGGGGAATGTGTTTTGGGGTGTCATTTTACATATGCCCATGCTGGGTGAGAGAAATATTTTGGCAAAAGACAACTTTTCCCATTTTTTTATACAAAGTTGGCATTTGACCAAGATATTTATCTCACCCAGCATGGGTATATGTAAAAAGACACCCCAAAACACATTCCCCACCTTCTCCTGAGTACGGAGATACCAGATGTGTGACACTTTTTTGCAGCCTAGGTGGGCAAAGGGGCCCATATTCCAAAGAGCACCTTTCGGATTTCACACGTCATTTTTTACAGAATTTGATTTCAAACTCCTTACCACACATTTGGGCCCCTAAAATGCCAGGGCAGTATAACTACCCAACAAGTGACCCCATTTTGGAAAGAAGAGACCCCAAGGTATTTCGTGATGGGCATAGTGAGTTCATAGAAGTTTTTATTTTTTGTCACAAGTTAGTGGAATATGAGACTTTGTAAGAAAAAAAAAATTAAAAAAAAAAAATCATCATTTTCCGCTAACTTGTGACAAAAAATAAAAAGTTCTATGAACTCACTATGCCCATCAGCGAATACCTTAGGGTGTGTACTTTCCGAAATGGGGTCATTTGTGGGGTGTTTGTACTGTCTGGCCATTGTAGAACCTCAGGAAACATGACAGGTGCTCAGAAAGTCAGAGCTGCTTCAAAAAGCGGAAATTCACATTTTTGTACCATAGTTTGTAAACGCTATAACTTTTACCCAAACCATTTTTTTTTTTACCCAAACATTTTTTTTTATCAAAGACATGTAGAACTATAAATTTAGAGCAAAATTTCTATATGGATCTCGTTTTTTTTGCAAAATTTTACAACTGAAAGTGAAAAATGTCATTTTTTTGCAAAAAAATCGTTAAATTTCGATTAATAACAAAAAAAGTAAAAATGTCAGCAGCAATGAAATACCACCAAATGAAAGCTCTATTAGTGAGAAGAAAAGGAGGTAAAATTTATTTGGGTGGTAAGTTGCATGACCGAGCAATAAATGGTGAAAGTAGTGTAGGTCAGAAGTGTAAAAAGTGGCCTGGTCTTTCAGGGTGTTTAAGCACTGGGGGCTGAGGTGGTTAAGAGACATACAATCATATTTCTTGCTATCTGCATTCCAATACATCCTTTTTCTCCCCATTATTTTTCCCAACCTTAACTACCCACCCTCCCTTCACCCCTCCCAACTTCTGCTACTCATACCAATCTTGTTCACCTCCTCTAATATTTCAGATTTCACACAAGAATAGAAAATAAAAAAACATTATTTTTTTTTTTTTTTTTTTAGCCCTTATCTAGATCTCCAATAAACCCAGAGTACCTCTCAAACTTGCCTCCAAAAACCACTTTGTTTGCTTGAATGGGGTTACTAATTCCACGATTTCTTCCCTCGTTAGGCTATGCTCCACCAGTTTTTTCCATTTTTTTAAAAATTTTGCTACTTCCTTCTCTTTGTTCCTACCTACTTCTAACCTCTCTAGATACAATTTTTTTTTAATGAGACCCAACACCTCTTCTTTGGTAGGAATGACTGGCTCCAACCAATGTCGTAGCAAACACTTTTTGACTGCCATAAGGGTAATATGGACTCCTGGTTCCGCCACCCCTTTGCCCAGCGAGACATCCTGACCCACAGGAATATATTGGAACACACACTGTTGCGGATCTGTTCTCACCTCTACATCCCAGACCTCTTTAATAAGCGAGATCACGTCTTCCCATAGCGGTCTAAGCCGTTGGCAGTTCCACAGCCCATGCAAAAGGTCTGCTTTAGGTAATGAACATTTAGGGCATTCCCTCAGATAATGCGCTGGTGCATTAGTATATGAAAGATTGTATGCATATGTCGCTTTATGTAAGATCCTCCATTGCGATTCTCTCCATTGTTCACTGTGGACTGCCTTCCTGACATACTCTAACCCCTCTCTCATTTTAAGGGTCAAATCTTCTACCTCCACATCTCTCTCCCAATGCATAAAAACAGATTTCGCCAGGTTCATAAGACTGATGTCTCTCAGACGTCTATACGTCTCTGCCAGGGAGATCATAACCCCACCCCTCCCCATTAGAGCTTCAAACCAGGTCATTCTATCCACTTCTCCTAAGGAATCCGCCTGGGCTTTACAATAGGCTGAGAGCTGGTAAAATGCCAAAGGGTGAGATGTCTCCATCTGATATTTATTAACAAATTGCTCCCACGACATCAGCTTATAGTCTGGTCCAGTTAGTAGGTCACTTAGTGTATGGATATTTTTCTCTCTCTATTTCCTGTACATTTTATTTTCTCGCCCCTGCGGAAAAGCAGGCAGACATGTGGTATTTTTTATAGACCAGGTTGTCACGGACACGGCGATACCTAATATGTCTACTTTTTATTATTTATGTAAGTTTTACACAAGGATTTCTTTTTTTACGGTTCAATCATTATTTTATTAAATCGTATAATTGAATAATGTATAAATATATCCAATAAGTATACAAAACAGTAAAAGTACAAGGTCGAGAACTGGACATACCAATAAGTCTGAGGTAGTATTACATTCAATAATTAGTCTTACGGAACAAAATTTCAAGCATTAGTACCGCTGGGGCTTCCAGAGATGAATCTAAGAGCATACACGGCATTTATTCTCAAACTTCCAGACTAGTAACCACATAAGACAAGGAAGACATCACAAGACATGACAGACCCAAACAAGACATACACAGAAGGAAAGGGGGGGGGAGGAGGTGTATAGGATAGGAGATTCTGCTTAGTGTAGTATTTAGGAGCTATTACCCGGGACAATACCTGTTGTCAACCAATCATGGAAAGATGTGGAGGTACGAAATTGATTCCATGGATCCCAAGTCCCCCAAAAGGCTGTAGCAGATCCTGAATCCCTAGCGCCTAATTCTTCCATATGAACTAGTGAATCCAGGGCGTTAGACCAGGTCACTCTCAAAAGACTCTCTGTAGACCTCCATTGACGGGGAATTACCTGTCTCATAGCTAGGATAAACAATCGGAGGGCGCCCTTCTTAATCTGTGAGATCCGCCCTGAGAACATGGATAGAAGAGCTAACGCAGGTGAGGGTGTAATAGTAGCTTTGTGTAAGAAATTATATAAGTCAAAGATCTCCCGCCACAGTGGGGCCACACCCGGGCAGTCCCACCAAATATGTGTCATGGAGCCCCTTGCACTAAGACATCTCCAACATGCATCAGAAACCTGAGGATAAAATTGGTGTAATCGCACTGGGGTCCTATACCATCTGCTAAGGATTTTATAGTTGAGTTCCTGTAAATTACAAGACACCGTTAATTTATGAGTGAAGAGGAGAGATCTAGACCATTGGTCTACAGAGAAGGTGGATCCCAGTTCCGATTCCCAATCAGACATGTATTTGAGTTTAGTTCCCTGGGTGCCTGTGGAAGAGTCCTCTTTCTCCCCAGAGTTCAACATGGCATATAAATGAGATATAGCATGATCAGGAGCTGACCTCGCTGTGCACATCTTCTCAAATTCAGTTAAGGGGGGACATGACCGCGATCCAGGTATCAGGGATTTAATGAAGCTTCGCAACTGAAAGTAGAGGAGCCAACGTCCAGGGCCCGCAGGAATAATGTGGGAAAGGTCCTCCAAAGGGAGTAAACCATTCTGTTTATAGATGTCTATTAATTTGATTGGTTGTCTATTCTGGTCTCCTAAAGCTGGGAGTTGACTCAAGCCTGTGGGGAGATCTGTATGACCCGTGAGTGTCGTGAGAGGACCAGGAGCATGTATAAGGCCAAGTTTAACCGCAAATTTAGCCCAGGGCCTAACCAAGGAATATAGAAGCATCGGGGATTGCAAGTTAGATAATGAATTCAAGGAGGTAGGGGACAACCAAAAGTTCCCAGTGGCCAAATGTGGAGCCATTTCATGCTCAATTTCTACCCATAGTTTAGTAGAGCGGTTGTGACATAGATCAAGCACACAATTCATGATTGTCGCTTTATAATATGAGCTAAAATTTGGTAGTCCCGTACCCCCCAGAGCTTTAGAACGAGATATTAAGCTATAACTTAGTCTAGCTCTGGGTGCTTTCCATACAAAAACCGATACCATTCTCCTGATCTTAGCAAAATAGGTTAAAGGAATTTTACATGGGATCGTCTGAAACAAATATAGAAGACGCGGTAAAATGTCCATTTTCACTACATTAATCCTCCCAAACCAAGAAATCTGGAGTGAAGTCCATTTATGGAAACTGGATTCAATAGCTCTAAGCAGAGGTAGATAGTTAAGTTTAAAAACATGTGTCAAGTTGTCTGGGATGTGTACTCCTAAATATTTAATATGTTGGGAGGTCCACTTAAAGGAGAAAGAGTCCCTTAAGGAATCTGCTTCCCGTTGGGGCATATTTATGTTTAAAATCTCTGATTTCTGCACATTGACTTTAAAGTTACTAAGGCGCCCAAAAAGATCAAATTCACGAAGAATCGAGGGCAGGCCAATCCTGGGAGAAGTTAAGTAAATAAGCAGGTCATCTGCGAACAGGGACAGTTTGTGTTCTTTATTACCAAGCTTGAGACCCGAGATGGAAGGGTTTGCCCGAAGAGCATTAGCAAGGGATTCCATCACAAGAGTGTATAAAAAGGGCGACAAGGGGCACCCTTGACGTGTTCCATTCCGAATCTCAAAAGGGGCAGAAAGAAGTCCATTAACACGAACACAGGCTGAAGGGGAGGAGTAAAGAGCTAATATTCTATAGATCATTTTGTCTCCTAGGCCAACGTGGCGTAGGGTCTCCTCCAGGAACCGCCAGCTCACCCTATCAAACGCCTTCTCAGCGTCTACAGCGAGAAGGCATAGCGGAATTTTGGTTTGTTGTGCTCTCGCTATCAGCCCTAGCGTTTTAAGTGTATTATCTCGGGCTTCTCGTCTAGGTACAAATCCTACTTGCTCTTTGTGGATACAACCTGGAATGTGGGAATGGAGCCTCAGAGCCAAAAGCTTGGCATACATTTTGAGATCCACATTGAGCAAGGAAATAGGTCTGTAATTAGAGCATGACGCTGGGTCCCTGCCTGGCTTGGGGATGACTGTGATATGTGCCTGGAGAGCCTGTCGTGTAAATGGACAATCTGGTGAGATGGTATTAAAGGTTTCAACCAATAAGGGTGTAAGATCCTCTCGGAGGATATTATAGAACCGTGAGGTCAATCCATCAGGGCCTGGGGATTTCCCATTCTTCAGGTTCTTGATCACTGATTCTAGTTCAGGGAGGGTGAAATCATCTTCCAACGTGGCTGTATCCTCGTCAGATATAGGGGTAGGGCCAAATTGGGTTATGTATTCACGAGTTTCATCACTAAGGGGTTCTCGTCAGAGAGCGGATGCTGGTAGATTATATAAGGATGCATAATAGGATTGAAATTCTGCTGTGATATCTACTGGGTTGTGTACGGAGCTTCCAGTACCTGTATTAATTGATGGCACGTGAGTCAAAGCAGTTCGGGGATGTAAGGCCCTAGCTAGCCAGCTGCCACATTTATTACCATATTCAAAGAACCCGTGTCTAATTTTATCTCTAAAACATAATGATTTTTGGTCTAGGATCTGCAATATTTGATGTTGAACTAAAGAAATGTCTGATTTTAAGGTGTCAGTAGGGGAATTTTTGTTTAGATTTTCTTTTATGGCAAGGTCAGATAGAAGAGATTTCAATTTATGGGAGCGTTCCTTCTTCAACCTGGAGCCATGTGAAATAAACACCCCTCTAAGCACGCATTTGAGGGCCTCCCATTTAATAGGGGGGGGCGGTCATATCCGTTAGATGATCGTTAGTAAAGTTGGTAATAGCTTTCCGGATGTCTGCTAGGCAGGCTACATCTGATAGCAGGTTATCATTCAGTCTCCATGAGAAGGGCCGGGGGTAAGAAGGTTGGGAAGAAATAATGCCACACACCGGTGCATGATCAGACCACAGGCGAGTGTCAATAGAGCATTTAGGCCCAGAGTCCAGCAGTTGTTGAGATATAAAGATGTGATCGAGTCTACCATAACTATTATGGATTGGAGAGTGGAAGCTATAATCCCTGACACCTGGATGCAAAATGCGCCATAAGTCCACCAGACGAAGTGCCATGAGCTCAGATTTAAATCTGCGCAGAGAACTCGGGGAGATCGAGGACTTACCAGATGAGGAGTCCAGCAGTGGGTCCATCACAAGGTTGAAATCGCCTCCAAGTATGATCGGGGAACCATCTGCAAATTTGGATAATTTTTTCAGGATCTTGGATCCAAAGGTTGTTTGTCCCTGGTTAGGAAAATAGACATTAGCTACAGTTATAACAGAATGATCCACAGAGAGCTTAATGAAAACAAACCTGCCCTTTAGGTCTATCTCAGAGGATAAAACTGTATGGCTAAATGATTTGTGGAGTCCTATAGAGACTCCCCCTGATCTGCTAGTGGGATTAGGACCATGAAACCAATTCTGATAATAACGGTTGGCATATTTGGGAACAGCGCCTGCTTTAAAGTGAGTCTCCTGAATCATAGCAATCATGACTCTCTTCTTATGGAGGTTGTATAAAATCTGACTTCGCTTCTCGGGTTTATTGAAACCCCTGACATTAAAAGTGCAAAACGATATGGGTGCCATTTTGAGAAATATTAGTGAGAGGGAAGCATAATCTCCCAGAATCTGTCAATACCATCCTAAATGTAGTAGGAGTATGGGGAAAGACACGTAAGGGAGGGAAGACAACAAGGGGAACAATTAAACACAGAGCAATGCACATATAAAGCATATAAATCTTATTTGGAAGAACCAACATCGTCGGTTCCAAGGGTGCTAGGTGACGACTGAGGTCTTTCGCAGCGGTGTGTGCTGCGGTCCCTAAGTGGGGTGGGGAGAAAGCAAGGACCGACCATCTCCTTACTGGACTCCAACTTATAATAACGCAGGAATAACATTTGCTGAATATATAACAGGACAGGTGTGTGTATAGGTCTAAGAGACCTATATATAAGAAAATGGTATGCACATAATTTCTATAACAGTATAGAACAATAAAGGCAACAGGAGGGTGTAGGACCCCTCAGGTGAGTGAGCGAGAATATCCCAACAGTCAATCGTCAGGGTTAGGCTCACGTCTAGGAACCCTCTTCTGCTTAGGTGAGGTCGTCTGCCATCTTTCCCTCTGTGGGATGGGAATGGGTTGCTTCGGACTAGGCCAATCCGGCAACTCCAAAAGCGGAATATCAAACGCTGCACAGAGGTTGGCGAGGTCATCAAGGGATCTGAATACAGCTGACCTCCCTTCTTTAGTAGCGGACAATTGAAATGGATACCCCCATCTGTAAGGAATGTCCTTGGCTTTGAGTGCTGTCAGTAACGGTTTCAGTGCTTTGCGTAGTTGCAAGGTATGCCTGGCTAGATCCTGTAAAATGATGACTTCTTTGTCAGCATGCATGATTTTGCTTGCAGATCTGGCAGCTTTCAAGATGGCCTCTTTATCTTTAAAGAAATGTATACGGCATATAACATCTCTGGGGCGATTAGGATCGCTTAGTTTAGGACCAAGGGCTCTGTGGATACGATCTATTTCAAGAGATTGTCCTGGCTCTCTGGACATCAATGTATTGAAGAAGGAAGTGGCCCATTTCTCAAGATCTTGTGGTAAAATATCTTCAGGAAGGCCCCTAATGCGTAGGTTATTCCTCCTATTTCTATTTTCAATATCGTCCAGATGTGTAATGATATCTTGGATCTGAGCAGAGTGTGTCTGGATGACTTGTTGGTGTGACTCCAGGACCCCCAGTACTTGCTCTTGCATGGATTCTGCCTCCTCCACCCTCTGACCCACCTGCTTCAAGTCATGCTGCAAGGCCTCCATATCTCTTTTATGAGAAGTTTCCAGCCTGGAAAATAAGGCATCTATTTCATGCCTGGTGGGGAGGGATTTGAGGTGCACCTTCCAATCCCAATCCTCATCCTCTCTTTGTGGGGTTATGGATGCCCCTGATTCCAAGATCGAGGCCTGGGAGCAGCGACCTCTAGAAGAATGTCCCTGAGGTGCTGCTGAGGACGACCCTGCATATGGCAGAGATGAAGCCGCCGACGAGCCGGAGCTTGCTGCCGCAGCATAGGATGCCGGCGAACCGGTAGGTGTACCCCTCAGCTGCTGCGGTGACTCTGGGGCTTGAGGGCCTGAGTCTTCATGGTGCATGGGGGACGCCGCTCTAACCTGTCTAGACGCCATCTTGGGAGAATCGTCTTCCCCTCGGTCAGCGTCTGTCTGGCTGGAAGGGACGAAAAAGCGGGAAATCGCTCCCGTTTTGCGGCGTGTCGGAGCGGGCGTCGATGTGGGTCTCCTCCTGCGACCTTTCATGTGGTCAGCGAAGCGGATGGTGTCCTGTCAGGCTGTAAAGTTGGAGTCTGTCGGGAGCCGAGGTAAAACACGTCTTACCCGGCCATTGGTTAGCTCCGCCCCGGATTTCTTTTTTTAAACAAAAAAATCATGTTTTAGTGTTTCCATAGTCTGAGAGCCATAATTCTTTTCAGTTTTTGGGCGATTACCTTGGGTAGGGTATGATTTTTGCGGGATGAGATGACGGTTTGATTGGCACTATTTTGGGGTGCGTGTGACTTTTTGATCGCTTGCTATTACACTTTTTGTGATGTAAGGTGACAAAAAATGCCATTTTTTACACCGTTTTTATTTATTTATTTTTACGGCACCCCTAGAGTAGAAACTCCAAAAAAGTGACCCCATTTTAGAAACTACGGGATAGGGTGGAAGTTTTGTTGGTACCAGTTTAGGGTACATATGATTTTTGGTTGCTCTATATTACACTTTTAGTGAGGCAAGGTAACAAGAAATAGCTGTTTTGGCACCATTTTTATTTTTTATTTACAACATTCATCTGACAGGTTAGATCATGTGGTATTTTTTATAGACCAGGTTGTCACGGACGCTGCGAAACCTAATATGTATACTTTTTTTTATTTATGTAAGTTTTACACAATGATTTCTTTTTTGAACCAAAAAAAATCATGTTTTAGTGTTTCCATAGTCTGAGAGCCATAATTATTTCAGTTTTTGGGAGATTATCTTGTGTAGGGTATAATTTTTGCGAGAAGAGATGACGGTTTGATTGGCACTATTTTGGGGTGCGTGTGACTTTTTGATAGCTTGCTATTACACTTTTTGTGATGTAAGGAGACAAAAAATGGTTTATTTAGCACAATTTTTATCTTAAATTTTTTACGGTGTTCATCTGAGGGGTTAGGTCATGATATATTTTTAGAGCCGGTCGATACAGAGGCGGCGATACCTAATATGTATACTTTTTTTTATTTATGTAAGTTTTACACAATAACAGCTTTTTTAAAACAAAAAAATGATGTTTTAGTGTCTCCATATTCTGAGCCATAGTTTTTTTATTTTTTGGGCGATTGTCTCAGGTAGGGGCTCATGTTTTGCGGGATGAGGTGATGGTTAGATTGGTACTGTTTTGGTGGGCAAACGCCTTTTTGATCGCTTGCTGTTGTACTTTTTGTGATGTAAGGTGACAAAAAAAGGGTTTATTTAGCACAGTTTTTATTTTTTACGGTGTTCATCTGAGGGGTCAGGTCATGTGATATGTTTATAGAGCCCGTCGATACGGATGCGGCGATACCTAATATGTATACTTTTTTTTCTGTATTGGAATGCATTGGCTGTATGAGTAATACAGTGAGTATTACTCATACAGCTTACTGCCTGTGAGATTAAGGGGGCTGGATCACACAGGCTCGTCACCGGAAGGCAGCGCAGATGCCTAAGGAAGGCATCGCACTACCTTCCATGCCATCGGGTCCCCCCTACAGCCGCATGGGGACCCGATGGCACGCCTGATCACTGCCGCAACCACAGGTAAAAGCTGCAAACCGCAGGTCTGAATTGACCCCCCCGCGCATTTAGCCAAGGTGCCTGCTCAAGGTTCCGATCACCGCCCGCCGGATGGCGGTGATCGGAACTATACATGACGTACGGGTACGTCATGTGTCCTTAAGTACCAGGACAACATGCCGTACCGGTATGTCATGTGTCCTGAAGAGGTTAATAGGGAACCGTTCACTTTGGAAATGCTGTGTAATCTGCAGGCAGCATGTTATAGAGAGGGAGGAGCTGAGAAGATTGATATATAGTTTTGTGGGAAAGGATTAATTGTTACTTGTATTTTATTAATTTATATCTCAGCTCTTTCTATGCTTTCTATGAGTCAGACGGGTGGTCCTATTCAGTGCCTGACAGACTTCTCTGTCTGCCTGTGCCTAGAGAAACAACTGTCGATCACTGAGTAGGACCGCCCACACAGAAAGAGCAGAGATTTAAGGAATATATTACTTTATACTGAATCTTTTCCTATAAAACTATACATCAGTTTGTTCAGCTCTTCCTGCTCTATAACATGCTGCGGGCAGATCAGGCACAATATTCAATGTAGCATGACCCTTATTTCCACATTTGTTATAGAATGAAATGTGTAAAAACAGTAAAAAAGGGAAAATAGCATTGCTTTCATTTTGAATCACATAAAGTAACTAACTTCAAATGGATTTCCCATTCTCTTATGTTTATTGTGAGTGCAGAATTAGGGGATCTCTAGACAGTGATAACTCGGTTAGCAGTGTGTGTTTTATCTGCATTGTAACTTCCGTATGGTGGTTTCACACACAGCGTTTTTTGGAAAAATATTACTGCAGTTTTTGCTGCCCAGAAATTATGATTTATTGTGCTGCAAAAAGATCATTTCACCGGCAGCACATATGTACGGACAGATTATCGAAAACAAGCATTCTTAGTAACGTTCATTCCTGATAATCGGCCTGACAATTGTGCGGTGTAAATCCACCTTAAAGGGGTTATCCCATGACTAATGTAAAAAATTAAAATCAGACATCATATAGTACATGACACCCTCTTTCTAACAAGGCTAGAACCAGTCCTGTACTTCACATGGATCCAGAGATCTCCCCATTAATTGCTCTTATAGATTTATATCAAGCTGACAGCTCAAGGGGAGTGTCCTTTCTGCTGCAGCTAAGGGGGCGTGTCCATGCTCTCCCTATCACAACTCAGGAGGCAGTTGAAGGATGAAAACTGAGCATGTGCGTCCATCTTAGTGAGCAGGTCAAAGAAATAAAAAAATAAAAAACAGCAGGTGGCGCTATACAGATACATTTTATCGAATAACTCAGCGGCTAGGCAAAATTTTTAATTACATGCAATTACAAAAGTATTCAGATCCAGGTGCTGGTTTGAAAACTGTAGAATATTTTTTGTGGGACAACCCTTTAAGCCAGAAATGGATCCAGCAGAAGTAGAGGTCCTTCTCTATTTCCTATTTCTTTGGAATCCACTTCTGGCTTTGACTCTAAACACTGCATTAACACTGCCACATAAAATGCTGCGTTGTGAGAGGAACAAATCTTGTGGAAATAGGTTAGGAGTATGAACAGAAAAACACTAAAATGTGAAGGGGCAGTAAATAACAAAAACCAAAGCATATCAATTACTAAAACAGGAAGGAAGTGAAAGAGAGTAAAACCACCCCTAAAATGGTCTTCAATTATATAAATAGTAAAAAGGTTAAAACTGAACGTTTTGTACCTTTAAAAAGTATTTAGTGAGGAATTGTGTAGGATGATGAGGAGAAAGAGAATGTATTAAACATTATTTTCTCCAATGAAATGTGAGGCGAAATGCAGAGTGCCAAAGTAAACTTCCCCTTAAACGTGGACCTGTCTGACCCAGGAAGCGGCGTCTGAGACTACTTTCACATCTGCGTTTTTAACTCCAGCAGAGAAACAGCCTGTTGGAGTTCACCATATCCAGCACCGCCAGAGAGCGCCATGCACTGATGGATCTCATTTGACTAATATTGGATCCGGCAGGGATCCAGCTGGTTTCCAACATGAGTGCCAAAACATCCTGCCGGATTTAAAAACGCAGATGTGACGCTGGCCTTAAAAAGATTAAAAGGAATCGGTTACCAGGGTTATGTTGCCTTATCTGGGAATAACATCAGGGTCACTTACTGTTGTTTGACCAGTTGTTTTCTTAAAGGGGTTGCCCAGGATTTTGATCTAGAAGGCCTATCCTCAGGATTGACTATCAATATGTGATCAGTGGGGGTCCGCTGTGGCCTCCTCAAAGCTTATGACGTAGAGCACCATACATTGTATAGTGGCTGCTCTTGGTATTACAGCACAGACCCATTCACTTTGTGTGACATCACTCGCGTAGGAAGAGGCTGCAGTGCTCACTGGAGCGCCGCGGCCTTTTCAAACAGCAGGTGCCAGGAGTTGGACCCCTACAATCAGATATTGATGACCTAACCGTAAGATAGGCCATCAATGTAAAAATCCCAGACAATTTTTAAATCAGTGGTGGGACCAGGGGCGTTGTTAGGGTCTCAAGCACCAATACATATGGCCCAATTCTCTAAGTTGAACAACCGCACCCCCCCTTGCAAACACTAGCACTGAAGACATTTTACTGTACTTGCTATACCTCCCAGGTGACGTCTCCTCTGATGTAGATCTTCTCTGTCATCATCTTCTCCATTCGGTCCGGACATCTTCTCTCAGCCGCCTCGTCTCTGCAGTGTAAAACATAGACATTTTAGCTTCCTCACTTTTCTGTACCCCCAAATACTATCCTGAAGAAAAATGAGTGCAATACAGATAATTTTCCCCATAGTAATAGTACTCCTCATAGTCCCACCAATAGTAATTCCCTTCTAGAATGCCCTCATTAGTAATACTGCTCCCTACAGTGCCCCCAACAGTGATAGTGCTCCCCAAGAGTGCCTCCATTAGTAGAATAGCCCTCCAGTATTAATAATGCCCTTACAGAGCCCCCAGTACAAATAAGGCCCCCAATTATTCTCCCAGTGGTAATAAAGCTCTCTACAGACCCCTAAGTAGTAATAAGGCCCCCATAGTGCTCTTAGTAAAAATAATGCGGATCCCTCCTATAGAGCCCCCAGTAGTAATAAGAATGCCTTGTAATGCAAGGCACCAACGAAACAGACCAGTGAGGATGAAGTCAAAGGGGTTTATTCACAAAATAAACAAAGTCCAGGTAAACTTTACTGGGCAAATATCAGGCAAACAAAAAACGAAGGAAAGCCAGGAGTAGTCCCAATCCGTGCATAAGTCTCTGTGCAACTTGCCAGGTAAACGGATGCGTCACGGAAAGTCCCGGGTCCTGGGTCCCACTGGAACGGACGGAGTCCCAGCAAACTTCAGTCAGTAGCTAGCAGTACTGACCTGCACCTGGATAAGGAAGGATAACAGTGAGCACTGACAGACCTGTAAGGCCACCTTTAATGTGCCTGCTAACAAATCCCAGGGCGCCAAGTGTCCACTCCCCATAGGTCATGATCCTCCCCTACACCTGTGTACAAGGCTTTGGTCGGTCATTCGTCAATTAGACCAACGCCGGCCCCCTAATCTGCTTTGAACTTGCGGCCATGTGCTATTCCCTTCGCTGGTCGGCGAAGCTCGTACGTGCGACCGCGTATCCCCTTGCGAACCCAATTCCGAACGTAAATGCGGATGCACGACAGGCTCTGTGAGAGTGAGCAAGCGCGTCGACATGGACACCGGAATGGAATCCGCAATAGGCACCGGAGATAAGCTCGGCCGCAGCGTACTGCCGCTAGCCCGGCCAAGCTGTCCCTAAAAGCCATGCGGTCTTCCCCTCCGGCGCACATGCGAACGCATCCCCACGTCGGTTCGCAAAGGGGTCGGAGCTGGTGTATCAATTGAAACACGCGTAACCTGTCCCGCAGCTCCACGAGGACCCTTTTTGGTCACACCGGAGTGCGAGACAGGTGAGGATCTTACACGCCTGATGTCCCCTGGATTTAAAATGCCCCCACAGTGCCCCCAGTATTGATACTACCCCCTACGGTTATAATGCTCACCCTGAAGCGCCCCAGGTATTTATAATGCCGCCTGCAGTGCCCCCTGTAATTATATTGCCACCTACTATTAAAATGCTCGCCCTGAAGCGCCACAAGTATATATAATGCCGCCTACAGTGCCTCCTGTAGTTATATTCCTCTGTTTAGTGTCCTCAGAAATTATAATTCCTCAGCACCTCCGCTATACAGTCCCCTGTAAATAACACTATTTCCCTCCTTCCGCCATAGAGTCCCATATAAATACCATCACACCATCTCTCCAGCCCCCTCTACTATACAGTCCCATGTAAATAACATCACACCATCATTCCTGCCCCTTCCAACATACAGTCCCATACAAATAACATCACCTCCTAAATATTCTGTCCCATATAAATAACATCACTCCCTCCCCCAGACACCTTCAACATACAGTCCCATGTAAATAAAATCACCCCCTCCCCAGCCACCTCCAACATGCAGTCTTATGTAAATAACATTACCCCTTAACATTCAATCCCATGTAAATAATACCACCCTCATCAACATGCAGTCCCATATAAATAACATTACCCCTCAACATACAGTCCCAGTTAAATAACTACAACTCCCAACATTGCTCTGCCTCTCACACTGAGTAATCTTCACTTACCTCTCCTCACCTCAGCCTCTTCCCAGGGCTTCTCTTCACTGCTTAGCTGTCCTCTCCTGCATTGGTCATATGATGGTGACATCATCCCAGGTCCTTTTCAGCTACTGCATTTAGAACTGATTACATGACCTGTGAGGTCATCACAGGTCCTTCAGCTCTTGCAGGGCATTAGATTCAATTTTATTGCCGTCTTGAGAAAGGCAATACAGTTATATCTAACAGACAGGACATTCGGGGCCTGGGACAAAACATCAGGGGCCCAGGCCCCAAATGTTTTGACCTAGCAACGCCCCTGGGTGGGACCAAGTGCTGGAGTCCTGCTATTCATTAGCTGCGGTCCCCCTGGACTCCCACAGCTTTCTTCCTGTACTGTGTATAGGGACAAAGCTACCAATCATCTGGCTAAATAAAGGGGACACAATGGGAGATGATGTGATATACCGGTATATACTCCACTGACCGATTTCTAAATACCGGTAACTGTCTGGTACTGCTCCCCTACCGCGGCTGCCTGCCTATACACTGACCACAGGTACCTTTGTTTGAAATAAAAGCATGATGAACACCTATTAAATATGTACAATGGATATAAAAAGTCTACACACCCCTGTTAAAATGTTAGGTTTCTGTGCTGTAAAAAAATGAGACAAAGATAAATCATTTCAGAACTTTTTCCACCTTTAACCCCTTCAGGACACAGCCTTATTTCACCTTAAGGGCCAGGCCATTTTTTTGCAAATCTGACCAGTGTCATTTTATGTGGTGATAACTTTAAAACGCTTTTATTTAGCCAGGCCATTCTGAGATTGTTTTTTCGTCACATATTGTACTTCATGACACTGGTAAAATGGAGTAAAAAAAATGCACTTTTATTTATAAAAAAATACCAAATTTGCCAAAAATTTAGAAAAATTAGCAAATTTCCAAGTTTCAATTTCTCTACTTCTATAATACATAGTAATACCTACAAAAATAGTTATTACTTTACATTTCCCATATGTCTACTTCATGTTAGGATCATTTTGGGAATGACATTTTATTTTTGGGGGACGTTACAAGGCTTAGAAGTTTAGAAGTAAATATTGAAATTTCTCAGAAATTTTCAAAAACCAACTTTTTAAGGACCAGTTCAGGTCTGAAGTCACTTTGTGAGGCTTACATAATAGAAACCACCCAAAACCACCCCACCCCACCGCATTCTAGAAACTACACCCCTCAAGGTATTCAAAACTGATTTTACAAATGTCGTTAACCCTTTAGGTGTTCCACAAGAATGAATGGAGAATAGAGATACAATTTCAAAATTTCACTTTTTTCGCAGATTTTCCATTTTTATATTTTTTTCCCAGTTACAACGCAAGGGTTAACAGCCAAACAAAACTCAATATTTATAGTTTACAGAAACACCCCATATGTGGTTGTAAACTGCTGTACGGGTACATGGCAGGGCGCAGAAGGAAAGGAATGCCATACGGTTTTTGGAAGGCAGATTTTGCTAGACTGTTTTTTTTGACACCATGTCCCATTTGAAGCCCCCCTGATGCACCCCTAGAGTAGAAACTCCAAAAAAGTGACCCCATTTTAGAAACTACGGGATAGGGTGGAAGTTTTGTTGGTACTAGTTTAAGGTACATATGATTTTTGGTTGCTCTATATTACACTTTTAGTGAGGCAAGGTAACAAGAAATAGCTGTTTGGCACCGTTTTATTTTTTGTTATTTACAACATTCATCTGACAGGTTAGAGGTATTTTTTACACCGTTTTTTTTTTGTTTTGTTTTTTTACGGTGTTCACCTGAGGGCTTAGGTCATGTGATATTTTTATAGAGCCGGTGGATACAGACGCGGCGATACCTAATATGTATACTTTCTTTTTATTTATGTAAGTTTTACACAATGATTTAATTTTTGAAACAAAAAAAAAAATCATGTTTTAATGTCTCCATAGTCTGAGAGCCATAGTTTTTTTATTTTTTGGGCGATTGACTTAGGTAGGGTCTCATTTTTTGCAGCATAAGGTGACGGTTAGATTGGTACTATTTTGGTGGGCATACGCCTTTTTGATCGCTTACTGTTGTACTTTTTGTGATGTAAGGTGACAAACAAATGGTGTATTTAGCACAGTATTTTTTTTTATTTTTTTACGGTGTTCATCTGAGAGGTTAGGTCATGTGATATTTTTATAGAGCCGGTCGATACGGATGCTGCGATACCTAATATGTCTACTTTTCCCCCCCTATTTTTTACCAATTATTTTTTACTTTATTTGGGGAAAATGACGTTTTTGTTTATTTTTAATTGAAACTTTTAATTTTTGGGGGGGGAAAACTTTATTTTTTCAACTTTTTTTTAACTTTATTTTTTGTCCCACTTTAGGATTTCAACTTTTGGGGGTCTAATCCCTTTTACGAAGCATTCCAATACTTCTGTATTGGAATGCATTGGCTGCATGAATAATACTGTGTGTATGAGTAATACTGTGTGTATTACTCATACAGCTTCCGGCCTGTGAGATCCAGGATGCTGGATCTCACAGGCACGTCACAGGAAGGCAGCGGCGATGCCTCAGGAAGGCATCGCGCTGCCTTCCATGCCATCGGGTCCCCCCTACAGCCGCATGGGGACCCGATGGCACCGCCGCCAGCCGCCACCGCAACAGTGAAAAACCGCAAACCACAGGTCTGAAGTGAATTTGTTGAAGCACCTTTTGATTTTATTACAGCACTCAGTCTTTTTGGGTATGAGTCTATCAGCATGGCACATTTTGACTTGGCAAGATTTTCCCACTCTTCTTTGCAAAAACACTCCAAATCTGTCAGATTGCGAGGGCATCTCCTGTGCACAGCCCTCTTCAGATCACCCCACAGATTTTCAATCAGATTAAGGTCTGGGCTCTGGCTGGGCCATTCCAAAACTTTAATCTTCTTCTGGTGAAGCCATTCCTTTGTTGATTTGGATGTATGCTTTGGGTCGTTGTCATGCTGAAAGATGAAGTTCCTCTTCATGTTAAGCTTTCTAGCAGAAGCCTGAAGGTTTTGTGCCAATATTGACTTGTATTTGGAACTGTTCATAATTCCCTCTAGCTTAACTAAAGCCCCAGTTCCAGCTGAAGAAAAACAGCCCCTTGGCATGATGCTGCCACCACCATGCTTCACTGTGGGTATGGTGTTCTTTTTGATGATGTGCAGTGTTGTTTGTGCACCAAACATATCTTTTGGAATTATGGCCAAAAAGTTCAACCTTGGTTTCATCAGACCATAACACCTTTTCCCACCTGCTTTTGGGAGACTTCAGATGTGTTTTTGCAAAATGTAGCCTGGCTTGGATGTTTTTCTTCGTAAGAAAAGGCTTTCGCCTTGCCACTCTACCCCATAGCCCAGACATATGAAGAATACGGTAGATTGTTGTCACATGTACCACACAGCCAGTACTTGCCAGATATTCCTGCAGCTCCTTTAATGTTGCTGTAGGCCTCTTGGTAGCCTCCCAGACCAGTTTTCTTCTCGTCTTTTCATCAATTTTGGAGGGACGTCCAGTTCTTGGTAATGTCACTGTTGTGCCATATTTTCTCCGCCTGATGATGACTGTCTTCACTGTGTTCCATGGTATATCTAATGCCTTGGAAATTCTTTTGTACCCTTCTCCTGACTGATACTTTTTAACAATGAGATCCCTCTGATGCTTTGGAAGCTCTCTGTGGACCATGGCTTTTGCTGTGGGATGCGACTAAGACAATTTCAGGAAAGACCAACTAGAGCAGCTGAACGTTATTTGGGGTTAATCAGAGGCACTTTAAATGATGGCAGGTGTATGCTGACTCCTATTTAACATGATTTTAAATGTGATTGCTTAACCCCTTAAGGACCGGGCTCATTTTCACCTTAAGGACCAGGCCATTTTTTGGAAATCTGACCAGTGTCACTTTAAGTGCTAATAACTTTAAAACGCTTTGACTTATCCAGGCCATTCTGAGATTGTTTTTTCGTCACATATTGTACTTCATGACACTGGTAAAATGAAGTCAAAAAAATTATTTTTTTTGCACAAAAAAATACCTAATTTACCAAAAATTTGGAAAAATTTGCAAATTTCAAAGTTTCAGTTTCTCTACTTCTGTAATACATAGTAATACCCCAAAAAATTGTGATGACTTTACATTCCCCATATGTCTACTTCATGTGTGAATTGTTTTGGGAATGATATTTTATTTTTTGGGGATGTTATAAGGCTTAGAAGTTTAGAAGCAAATCTTGAAATTTTTCAGAAATTTACAAAAACTAAATTTTTAGGGACCAGTTCAGGTCTGAAGTCGATTTGCGAGGCTTACATAATAGAAACCACCCAAAAATGACCCCATCTAAGAAACTACACCCCTCAAGGTATTCAAAACTGATTTTGCATACATTATTAACCCTTTAGGTGTTGCACAAGAGTTATTGGCAAATGGGGAGGAAATTTGAGAATTTAATTTTTTTGTCTAATTTTTCATTTTAACCCATTTTTTCCACTAACAAAGCAAGGGTTAACAGCCAAACAAGATTGTATCTTTATTGCCCTGACTCTGCCGTTTACAGAAACACCCAATATGTGGCCGTAAACTACTGTACGGCCACACAGCGGGGCGTAGAGGGAAAGGTGCGCCGTATGGTTTTTGGAAGGCTGATTTTTATGGACTGGTTTTTTGACACCATGTCCCATTTGAAGCCCCCTGATGCACCCCTAGAGGAGAAACTCCCTAAAAGTGACCCCATCTAAGAAACTACACCCCTCAAGGTATTCAAAACTGATTTTACATACGTCGTTAACCCTTTAGGTGTTGCACAAGAGTTATTGGCAAATGGGGATGAAATTTGAGAATTTCATTTTTTTGCCTAATTTTCAATTTTAACCCATTTTTTCCACTAACAAAGCAAGGGTTAACAGCCAAACAAGACTGTATCTTTATTGCCCTGACTCTGCTGTTTACAGAAACACACCATATGTGGCCGTAAACTACTGTACGGGCACACAGTAGGGCGTAGAGTGAAAGGTGCGCCGTTTGGTTTTTTGGAAGGCTGATTTTGCTGGACTGTTTTTTTTTACACCATGTCCCATTTGAAGCCCCCCTGATGCACCCCTAGAGTAGAAACTCCATAAAAGTGACCCCATCTAAGAAACTACACCCCTCAAGGTATTCAAAACTGATTTTACAAACGTTGTTAACCCTTTAGGTGTTGCACAAGATTTAATGGAAAATAGAGACACAATTTCAAAATTTCAAATTTTTGGCAGATTTTCCATTTTAATATTTTTTTTCCAGTTACAAAGCAAGGGTTAACAGCCAAACAAAACTCATTATTTATGGCCCTGATTCTGTAGTTTACAGAAACACCCCATATGTGGTCGTAAACAGCTGTACGGGCACACGGCAGGGCGCAGAAGGAAAGGAATGCCATACGGTTTTTGGAAGGCAGATTTTGCTGGACTGGTTTTTTTGACACCATGTCCCATTTGAAGCCCCCCTGATGCACCCCTAGAGTAGAAACTCCAAAAAAGTGACTCCATTTTAGAAACTACGGGATAGGGTGGCAGTTTTGTTGGTACTAGTTTAGGGTACATATGATTTTTGGTTGCTCTATATTACACTTTTTGTGCAGCAAGGTAACAAGAAATAGCTTTTTTGGCACGTTTTTTTTTTTGTTATTTACAACATTCATCTGACAGGTTAGATCATGGGGTAATTTTATAGAGCAGGTTGTCACGGACGCGGCGATACCTAATATGTATACTTTTTTTTTATTTATGTAAGTTTTATACAATAACTTCATTTTTAAAACCAAAAAAATGTTTTAGTGTCTCCATAGTCTAAGAGCCATATTTTTTTCAGTTTTTGGGCGATTATCTTGAGTAGGGTCTCATTTTTTGCGGGATGTGATGACGGTTTGATTGGCACTATTTTGGGGTGCATATGACTTTTTGATCGCTTGCTATTACACTTTTTGTGACGTAAGATGGCAAAAAATGGCTTTTTTTACACTGTTTTTATTTTTATTTTTTTACGGTGGTCATCTGAGGGGTTAGGTCATGTGATATTTTTATAGAGCCGGTCGATACGGACGCGGCGATACCTAATATGTATACTTTTTTTTTATTTATGTAAGTTTTACACAATGATTTTATTTTTGAAACAAAAAAAAATCATGTTTTAGTGTTTCCATAGTCTAAGAGCCATAGTTTTTTCAGTTTTTGGGCGATTATCTTGAGTAGGGTCTCATTTTTTGCGGGATGAGATGACGGTTTGATTGGTACTATTTTGGCGTACATGCGACTTTTTTGATCACTTTTATTACCTTTTTTGGGAAGTAAGGTGGGCAAAATTTCAATTTTCTCATAGTTTTTATTTTTTTATTTTTATGGCGTTCACCGTGCGGGGAAAGTAACATGACCATTTTATAGATCAGGTCGTTACGGACGCGGCGATACCTAATATGTGTAGTTTAGTTTATTTTTTTAATTTTTATTCAGTGATAAATGTTTTTTTTTTATCTTAACTTTTTTCACTTTTTTTTTACATTTTTTTGACCCAGACCCGCTTGGTTCTTGAAGATCCAGTGGGTCTGATGTCTGTATAATACAGTACAGTACAATATATATTGTTCTGTACTGTATTTTACTTACACTGAACAGATCTATGCTTTCAGCATAGATCTGTTCAGCACCATGGACAGCAGGACGCCTGAGCAGGCGTCCTGTTGCCATGGGAACCCTCCCCGTCTGCTCAGAACTTCGCAGACGGGGAAGGGTAAGCACGGGGCTAAGGGGGGCTCTCTGGGGGCTCTCTCCCTCTCCATCGGGGGGCTGCAAAGGCACAGCAGCCCCCCGATGGAGAGGGAGGGAGCTCCCTGACCGATGACAGATAACTTTTTCCATACAGCGGTCCGTACGGACCGCGGTATGGAAAGGGTTAAACGGCTGACATCTGCACAGATGTCAGCCGTTTATACCAGGGTGCCAGCAATGTGCTGGCACCCTGGTATAACCACTAGAAGCCAACGATCGTTCATGGGGAGGCGGGCGGGGGATCGCGATCCCGCCTGCCGCACCGCCCCCACCGCCTGCGACACCCCCCCCGCACCACCCGCCGGCATCAAATCATGCAGGGGTGCAGGGGGGGGTGAAAAATATAGATTATAGGCACTCAAAAGTTTCTGATCCCCGCGGTCAGGGACCGCGGGCATCAGAAACTGCAAAAAGCGCAGCAAACCGCAGGTCTGAATTGACCTGCGGTTTGCTGCGATCGCCGACACGGGGGGGTCACATCACCCCCCCTGGCATTGTCACAGGATGCCGGCTGAAGGATTTCAGCCGAAATCCCGTTCCGTTTAACCCCTCGGGCGCCGGAATCCCGATTTAAAAGTTAGGACGTACCGGTACGTCCTTGGTCCTTAAGGACTCGGGAAATAGGGCGTACCGGTACGTCCTATGTCCTTAAGGGGTTAATTCTGAACACAGCTACATCCCCAGTTATAAGAGGGTTTGCACACTTATGCAACCACATTATATTAGTTTTTTTTTTCTTCCCTCCACCTAAAAGATTTCAGTTTGTTTTTCAATTTAATGGTACAGTTTATAGGTCACATAAAGTTCTGAAATGATTTATCTTTGTCTCTTTTTTTACAGCACAGAAACCGAACATTTTAACAGGGGTGTGTAGACTTTTTATATCCACTTTATATCTAAAATATTAATAGGGGAAGCATTGTGGTTTTACTTAGAAATCTTAGTGTACTACATTCTAAAAATAACAGAAATGCTGAGGAACATTAATAAGACTAACCCGCCCCGCGGTAAATGTCCATTTTAAGACCTTTCAACATTAGTTCCTAGTAACATGTAGTTTCAAAGCTTTCAAGAAAGTTAGCTCAAGCAACGTGGATATTACAGCAGTGGGGAACCTCTCAAGACGTGGGATGTGCACATAGGAAATCTGCCATTTTTTATACAAGGTAGATCAAAATGCAAGTCAGTTGTATAGAAAATAGCATTGCATAGCAAAACTCAGTGGGGGACACTAATTAAGCTCCTTACCCCACTATTGTGGCATAAAAAAGTCACAGATTATGGCGCACGCCATGTGTGCAACATGATTTGCGACTTTTTGAGCTTCTCTGCTTTTTTCTGAAGTGCTTAGAAAAGGGGGTGTGGCTTAGCGGGGGCGTGGCTTCACAGCTAGTAGTTAGATATTAGATAGATAAATAGAATGTAGATATATATTAGATAGGTATGATATAGCTAGATATTAGATAGATAAATAGAATGTAGATATATATTAGATAGGTATGATATAGCTAGATATTAGATAGATATTAGATAGATAGATAAAAAGATAGATAGAGTAGATAGATATTACATATAGGGTTGTTGCGTATATCGAAATATCGATACCCAATCAATACTTTTGTCCCGGTATTGATACAATACCGGGATTTGACATTTATCGATACTAGGCTGCGCTACTGCGCAGCCTAGCATCAGAGAACATGGAGCGCCCTGCTGTCAGCGCGCGTACCGTGTTCCCTCAGCAGCACAGGCGAGAAGGAGTCACTCTCTCCCTCCCCCCTGTGCTGCGCTGCCAATGAGGAGAGGGGCGGGCGCACTGTGCCACCAATGAAAGTTAACATTTAATACAAATAGAGATGCCGGCAGCAGAATCACATAGCCACAATCAGTGGCAGTTAACCCCTCAGGTGTGGCACCTAAGGGGCTAACTGCCGCTGATCACAGCTGCCAGCTATGTGATTCTGCTGCCGCCACGCGCCTCCTGTATTAAAGGTTAATTATCATTGGTGGCGCAGTGCGCCGCCCCGCCCCCAGTATTAAAAACATTGGTGGAGCAGTGTGCTGCCCCCAGTATTAAATTCATTGGTGGTGCAGTGCGCTCCCCTCAATCCCCCAGTATTAAAATCATTGGTGGCAGTGGCCACAGGGTACCCTCCCCTCCTCATCATTGGTGGCAGTGGCAGCTTCTGATTGGAGCCCCAGCAGTGTAATTGCTGGGCTCCGATCGGTTACCACGGCAGCCAGGACGCTACTGAAGCCTTACATGGCTGCCATAGTCAGCTCCGTGCTGCTGTGTGTACTATGCACAGGGCAGCAGGGAGAGTGTAAAGTCCTATTCACCCTGATAGAGCTCTATCAGGGTGAATAGGGAGGGATGAAAAGATCCCAGGTTCTGGCCCCTAAGGGGGAAATAGTTATTAAATAAAAAGTTGAAAAAAAAAAAAATACACCAAAGTATAAATCACCCTCAATTTTACATATAAAATATATAAACAATAAATAAATAAACATATCACATATCGCCACGTCTGAAAAATCTAAACTATTAAAATATTTTAAAAATCTCCTATGCGGTGAATGGCGGAACAGAATTTTTTTTTTTAAACTGCGCCATTTTTTTAAAATACGGAATGCACATGGCTTTTTTGGTGTTTTCTTTTTTTTGCGTGGTATCGAATGGTATTGAGTATCACAATACTTTTTTATGGTATCGAAATCGAATCAAAATTTTGGTATCGCAACAACCCTAATTAGATAGATAGATAGATAGATAGATAGATAGATAAATAGATAGAGTCGATAGATAATAGATAGATAGATAATAGGTAGATAGATAGATAGAGAGATAATAGATAAATAGATAGATAGATAGATAATAGATAGATAGATAGATAGCTATAGATAGATACTAGATAGATAGATAGATAGATAGATAGATAAAGAGATAATAAATAGATAGATAGATAAAGAGATAATAAATAGATAGATATTAGATAGATAGATAGATAGATAGATAGATAGATAGATAGATAATAGATAGATATAGAGATAATAAATAGATAGATATTAGATAGATAATAGATAGATAGATAATAGATAGATATAGATAAATATTAGATAGATATAGATAGATAGATAATAGATAGATAGATAGATAGATAGATAGATAGCTATAGATAGATACTAGATAGATAGATAGATAAAGAGATAATAAATAGATAGATAGATAGATAGATAGATAAAGAGATAATAAATAGATAGATATTAGATAGATAATAGATAGATAGATAGATAGATAGATAGATAGATAATAGATAGATATAGAGATAATAAATAGATAGATATTAGATAGATAATAGATAGATAGATAATAGATAGATATAGATAAATATTAGATAGATATAGATAGATAGATAATAGATAGATAGATAGATAGCTATAGATAGATACTAGATAGATAGATAGATAGATAGATAGATAGATAGATAAAGAAATAATAAATAGATAGATAGATAGATAAAGAGATAATAAATAGATAGATATTAGATAGATAATAGATAGATAGATAGATAATAGATAGATATAGATAAATATTAGATAGATAGATAGATAGATAGATATTAGATAGATAGATAGATAGATAGATAGATAGATAGATAGATAGATGGTGGGATAGATAGATATAGATAGATTAATAGATAGATAGATAGATAGATAGATAGATAGATAGATGATAGATAGATAGATAGATAGATAGATAGATATTAGATAGATAGATAGATAGATAGATAGATAGATAGATAGATAGATAGATATGAGATAGATAGATAATAGATAGATAGATAGATAGATAGATAGATAGATAGATAGATGATAGATAGATAGATAGATAGATAGATAGATAGATATTAGATAGATAATAGATAGATAGATATTAGATAGATCTTTGCAGATGGTGTGCCTGTCCCAGCTGTAGATGTCAGACTGACTCCTGCACAGTAGGTCCTGTGGGGGACCTACTGTGGCTTCCGATGTACTCTGCTATGGGCGCCACCACATGTGCCGGGCGGAAGAGGTGAGCATGTACACCTACAGCTGGAGGAGGGGAGGCAGGGTCTCCCCTGTAATAATATTATCCCAGTGATGAATGTTCGGTGTAATATGCCATCTGCATGGATGATATGTGTGCAGGCTGCCATAGGCACAGTTGTATGTGGAGGTGTCATGTTTGCCGGGTAGAGGACTTGGCTGCTGCATGATGAGGACAAAGAGATGTTACAGTCTGGTTTCCATGGCAACAGAGGGAGCTGGAGTTAGAACCCAAATTCTTCCCAATCTGCTGAATGCAGTGATGTGTGTGTGCTGTGGAGCATCGAGCGCCCACTGATGGCAGGGGGCACGCTGTGTGTATGGGCACACGTGCTCTAGCTTTCTACTTCTGTAGAGGGGCATTTTTTGGCTGAGCAGGGACACCACACACAGGGCCCGTTTTCTGCATGTGAAACGTGTGTGTGTTCTGTACAAGTCAGTGGTTGGCTGCCTTTCCGGACATGATGTGGTTGAATCTGTCATCGTAATGGAAATTCATTGCTGTAGCTATGGTAAATGGAGTTTTCTGCCTGTGCTGAATGCATTAGTCTAATGAGATGTTTGCAGCTGGAGAGCTGAGCTGCTGGAGGAGAGCAGACAGGGAGAAGATGGCTCTGCTGTGTGTGCATGCCCTGGCAATCAGCTGTCCTCCCAGTCACAACACCCTGTGAAGGCTGCAAGAAGGCAAGGTAAGAGCTGCCAGGGCACCATCTGTGCATCTACCAAAGCTGCTGCTCTACACAGCCACTGGGCATGTACCAGTCATATCGGGTGAATATGTACATGAGGTATTCCCAGCAATGGAGGAAGCAATGCAGTGTATGGTGTGCTGAAGAGTTCAGGCAGATTCATAGACCTCCTCCTGCAATATATATATATGTATATGTGTGTGGGTGACTGTAGATAGATAGATGATAGATAAATGGATAGATACATAGATAAATGACAGAAAGATAGACAGGTGGATTGAGATAGATAGATATGAGAGAGAGAGAGATAGATCGATAGATAGATAGATAGATAGATAGATAGATAGATAGATATGAGATAGATAGATAGATAGATGATAGATATGAGATAGATAATAGATAAATGGATAGATACATAGATAGATAGATAGATAGATAGATAGATAGATACATAGATAGATAGATATGAGATAGATAGATACGAGATAGATAGATATGAGATAGATAGATAGACAGGTGGATAGATATAGAGTAGATAGATAGATAGATAGATAGATAGATAAACTCTATAGGGTATGCACTCTTATAATGATGGTGATGATGCATAAATCTCTGCTATTATTATGTGCTTGTTATTATTCTGAATAGTAAAGTAGAAATAACCCTGCAGCACTGCTGATCACATCCCCATCCATGTGTCATACGTGTAGCTGCCCTCTTCCTACAGTAGCCCAGTGGCCATAGACTTCCAGGGGGATGACCTTGTGACCCTGATAACAGTAGCACTTTGCACAGTCAGGTCCTACTTGCACTCCTGTTAGAGCTGCCTGATTAGTCCTGTAATAGGAAGAATAGATCTCTCGCTGGACGTGGCCCTTTAAGGGGACTGAATAGCCTGCTGCTGGTCATTTGATTGTATCCTTGTGTACTTTCAGTTTGGCAGAAGCTGTAATCTCCCCTAATACAGCTTCACTATCAGCTCTGGACTAGCCATTCCGGGATATCTTGCAGAGGGAAAGGTTTTTAACCCCTTCAGTCTCCAAATGGGGGAGCGTCGGACAATGGTAGCTGCCTTTACTCTTAGACGGTGACTGCGGTAGTAAACATTTACGGTAGACAAAAGAGAGTTTTGACGGCTGGCCACCTTATTGCTGGGAGGTCAGGCTAATCATTGTGTTTGTTATCGCAGTCAGTCTTTTCCAAATGGACTAGACTTCTGAGAAATGTTAGTAGAAGGGGAATAGGATGAACCTCCATTTGCCAACATAACCTTGTCTAGTCAAGAAGGCATTCATAATATCTATTATATTTATATATCCAGTGTGTGTATATATATATATTATTTCTATAGTACTCGCCACACACACACTCGCTCACATATGGCTATATATCTACATGAATGATTCCCCAATGGCCAAGCTGCGCGCTGATTGTGTTCCGTGCCCATGTCACTTGGTTGTATATCACAAATGCACATAATATAAACGGAATATGCAAACTCACATCTAGTAACCTAGCAACGTAAACAGCGTAATGCCACCCTGGTAGTAATGTGCCTCAGACAGCCACGGAAAGAGCTAGATGGATTTCACTCATTTAATGGTGACAACCCGCTTTTGTATTTTTAGCACAATACATTTCGAGTGGCAGAACGGGGACGTTTATTAGACTTGATAACTGAATCTACGGCCCACAAGCTTTGACAGCATTTGTATGTGTTGTCGTCCCTGCACTGGCAGTAGAACGCCTATTTGTGGTCCTGGTGGAGGCCTGTGCCATCTACATTTACACATATACTGCCCATTCCTCTCTCCCTGTGTCATTCAAGTAGTGGAGCTGCTTTCTAGAAGGCCATTTTGGTTTCTACGTGAAAGAAGATTTCTCTGTTATTTTTGGGTTTCTGCTGTTTGAAGCTGTGCCTGCTCTTGTGTAGGCACTGAGGATTTTGTGACGCAGCAGGGGTTCTCTCTTATAACCACAACATTTCAAATTTGGCTTCGCTCCAGTGGCAGGATTACTACCCCCCACCCCCATCAAGAGGAGGAACAGAGGCGCTTGACTGATATGCAGAGGAAGACCTCGGTTAGCCTCTTCTGTGCACTCAAATCACCAGGCTCATTTGTAGCGTCTGAAATGTTAATATTTCTTATGAATTGCTTTTTGATGGCACTGCCATAGACGTTGTGTGTCTGTGAGCTCTACATGCTGTCAATTTGCCTGTAGTGTACTTTTACTACTAGAAATTAAACCTAGTAGGGGTTGTTTGAGAAAACACCCCCAAATGTGATGAAATAATAAACGATGGTATACTCACCATTAGGGATGAGCAAACTTGTGTTTCAAATTCAGCGTACAAGGTTCGGGTTATCTAAGAATACCGGACCATGGTCCGTGGAAGCGGAATCCATAACGGAATTCTTAGATAACCCGAACCTTGTACGCCGAACTTGAAACACAAGTCCACTCAACACGATTCACCATGTAAAAGATGTCTGTCAGGAGTTTTTTTTGCATATCAGACCATTCATGGTGGCTGGTAGGGCTTAAATAGTCTATTAAATCGATACCTTTGTTTGGTTTCTGCATTCAGTCGAAATATGTATTTTGTTCATATATGGCAGGGATGGCCAACCTGAGGCTCTCCAGCTGTTGAAAAACTGCAACTCCCAGCAAGCCCACACAGCCTACAGCAGGGCGTGGTAAAAGTTGTAGTCTTACAACAGCTCAAGGGCCACAGGTTGGCCATCCCTGATATATGGCATTAAGCTGTTGGGATCACCGAGGGCGGGCCCTAGCCTCTCCGCGAGCTGGTCCGTGCCGCGAGCCGGTCTGAAATCAAAAGCGGTCACCGGGAGCAGGCATTTTCGAAAACAGCCCGATGAAGGCCCCCGGCGGCTGTTCTCGGAACTGCCTGCTCCCGGTGACCGCATTTGATTTCAGACCGGCTCCCGGCGCAGGTAAGGGCTTACCTGCGCAACGCCGGACAGGTGAGTCAAGATGGCAGCCCGCATGTGTTCGTTGGCGAACACTGCGAACTGACCATCACTGTCCATAAAGTCCCTCCCTTCCTTAGGTGATTGACAGGACCAGGTACTTGAATCTGGCTCTCGTCTGGCTTCGTAATCTCACATATGTGCCACAGTTTTGATGCATTCAAATTACTGCTTCTGTTTCCTGCCCAGGAGCAAATAAACCTACTGCACATGCGCTGAAACTGTGGTACACGGCACAAACACAAGATTACAAGGCCAGGAGAGAGCAGGGTTCAGGGACCCTGTCAATCACCTAAGGAGAAGATGAACTTCATGGACACAGACTCTAATTCTTGCTATTTCCCACAGTACACCCACACCCTCACCTCAGGTTTCTGTTTACTGGCTGCAGCAAGAAAATACATGTATACAGCACGTGACTACTGAAGTCAGTGATTGGCTGTAGCAGTCACTTGCCTTGTACAGCTACATCACCTCTACAGCCTGTAACCAGAAACCGGAGGTGAGGACTGGAGCGGCAATCCTGGAAATGGTCAGTATGACTGCTGCAGTCTCTTCAAACAGCTGATCGTCGGGGTGCTGGGACCCCATCATCACAAAGAATATGTTTTAGGCCCCATGCACACAACTGTATCAATTTTGCGGTCCGCAAATCGCGGATCCGCAAAACATGGATACCGGCTGAGTGCATCCCACATTTTCCCGTTACATACTTCCTACTGAACACAAAATGGACCAAAATAGGACATGTTCTATCTTGGAACGGACATATGGATACGGACATAGTTGCCCATAGCGTCATATTAACTATTTAGAACCAGATTGTTTATTCTGTCTTCATTGTTAATGGCTGCGCAGTAACTCACAATACTGTGTGGCCATTAACAATGAAGAACAACTAAACAATGGGATTCTAATTCATTAGAGAGGTTCCCTCATCTTAGAAATTGGTGGCATATCGCTAGGATATGCCCCCCAATGTTAGATAGGTGCAGGTGCCACCTCCGGGACCCACATCTATCTCCAGAACGGGCGAGGCATGCTCTCTATTCATTTCTATGGGAGTCCCAAAAAAAAAAGTGTGCTCGGCTATTTTTGGAAGACCCATAGAAATGAATAGAGAGTGCACCACACAAGCACGGTGCTCCACTCACTTCTATTGGACTGCTGGATATAGAGCTCGGCTCTTTTCACCAGTCCCATAGAAATGAATGGAGTGTGACTTCACATGTGCGGCTGCTCTCCGCTCATTTCGGGGGTCCTGTTCTGGAGATAGGTGTGGGTCCCAAGCAATACGCCACAAATGTCTCAGATGAGACAACCCCTTTAGGGTCCATTCACACGTCCGTAGAATGGATACGGATCCGTTCCGCAATGTTGCAGAACGAATCCGGACCCATTCATTCTCTATGGGGCCGGAAGAGATGCGGTCCGCATTCTATGGGGCCGGAAGAGATGCATCCGCATTTCCGGAGCGCGGCCCCGGTCTTCCGGTCCACGGCTCACGAAAAAAATAGAACATGTTCTATTCTTGTCCGCAATTGCGGACAAGAATATGCAGTTCTATGGGGGTGCCGGCCGGGAACCGCAATACACTACGGACGTGTGAATGGACCCTTAATATGATGTTGCAAGGCAGCCGCATCCCAACCGCGGCTGCTCCATGTGATTGGACAGTGCAGGAATGTGCAGGGACACATCACAACTGGTAACACCCAGATGTCAGGTGATAGTGATAGACTTTTACTGGAAAGAATAGAGACATAAATTATTGTTGACATCTTCATCACCGTGATAATATATTTCCCTTAAGCTACTTTCACACTCGCGTTTGGTGCGGATCCGTAATGGATCTGCACAGACGGATCCGTTCAGATAATACAACCGTCTGCATCTGTTCAGAACGGATCCATTTGTATTATCTGTAACAGAGCCAAGACGTTTTCTATTTTGCCAGATTGTGTCAGTGAAAACGGATCCATCCCCGTTGACTTACATTGTGTGCCAGGACAGATCCGTTTGGCTCAATTTCGTCAGACGGAAGCAGCGTTTTGGTGTCCGCCTCTAAAGCGGAATGGAGACGGAACGGAGCCAATCTGAGCCAAACTGATGCATTCTGAGCGGATCCTTTTCCATTCAGAATGCATTAAGGGCAAAACTGATCCGTTTTGGACCGCTTGTGAGAGCCCTGAACGGATCTCAGAAACGGAAACCAAAATGCTAGTGTGAAAGTAGCCTAAAAGGTGTTATGCACTAATCTCCAGATCTCTCAGACTGGCGGGACCCGCATTGATGATCATACTTGCCTGGGTTCTGGCTCGTTCGCTCCCCGGCCTCCGCTGCTTGTCTCAAGTCCTCTTCCACTTTGACAGCACTGCAGCCAGTCATTGTCCACTGCTCCCCTTGCGGTATGTCAAATGGCCATGTGATAATCACCGCTGCAGCCATTGACTAGCTGCTAGGGGGTCAATCCATACGTTTACATGGAGGGACCCAAGAGAAGCAGCAGAGGCCGGTGAGTAGACGAGCCAGGAGCCAGCTCTGGGGATCAGGTGAATATGACTAACATGGGTCCCGCCATTGAGAGGTCTGGAACTTAGTGCACAACCCCTTTAAAGCAAATGTAAATTTGTAAGCTGTAAAATGATCAGTACCTATACAGATGATTATCTGTTCGTTATGTTTCTTGGCGTTTGCTTCTTGACAGAGTTTTTTTTTTAGCTCATCTAGATTAGGTCAGAATTGTCATCAGTGACTTCAGTTTATCTGCGGTGCCTACAGGGAGTCTAAGGTAGTCTGGGACACGCCTCCAGTGTCGTGATTGGTTCAGGGTGCTGTTCGCTCCCTTCTACTCTTCCTCACACAGGTGATCCCTTATGTAATCCAAACAATCCTTAGCAATAAGACCTCATTGCCATCCATCGAAATTTTGCCTTTAACATCCTATTTCTATATATTGCTATACACATACCATGGCTGCTTTTGATTGTCTATTGTTTATTCGAACATACGTGAAACATTAAAATTTATTTAGATGTTTCTAGTTTTCTGTCTGCAAGGGAAGAGGTTTAGACTGTAATTGTAAAATCGTTCCTTCTGCCCTTGACCTATCTTAGCTGTTGCAGCCTTTTTTCGCTTTTATAGACATTAGTGTGGAGATCACAGACTTTTTATGACAGCCATTAAAATCTGAAATCTATCATTTACTTTTGTTAATTACGGAGAAGTAAATTCAATTTTTTCCATAGTAAAATGTATGGATTAAACCGTTAAATGCTTACGATGGATAAAGTACGTGGTATCTTTTACAGTATATATTATAGTAAAATAATATATAGTAACAATCTGTAAACCCAACATCCAGTTGTCGAAAATTCGTATAGTACTGTACCCCTTACAGTTCTACTGTAAGATAAGGCTACTTTCACATATGCATTTAAACAATCCGGCAGCCTGTTCCAGCAGAGGAATGGCCTTAGGCCTCATGCACACGGCCGTTGTGCGGCCAATCCGTGCATTTGGTCCCCAACTTGCAGTGGGCCGGACCCATTCAACTTGAATGGGTCCGTGGTCAGTCCGCACCGCAAAAAAATATGACATGTCAAATATTTTTGCGGTGCGGAACAACGGAAAGAAACACCACCGAAGCACTCCATAGTGCTTCCGGTGTTCCGTTCCGCATCTCCGGAATTGCGGACCCATTCAAGTGAATGGGTCCGCATCCGTGATGCGGGGTGCACACGGCCGGCGGCCGTGGATTGCCGACCCGCCGTTTGCGGGACGCAATACGGCCACGGCCTTCCAACGGCCATGTGCATGAGGGCTTAGCCGGATACTGCCATTCAATGCTGATGCCCGTTGATTATAATGCACAGTTACGGTATGTACACTGTGTAGTAGCCATATCTGGATATTGCAGTACTGCGCCTGTTCAAATTCAGACACCCTCTATTCTTATATTGATGTGACCTACCCTAAGGATGAGTAGTAGAGAAGTTCTGAAAAATCCCTTAGAGGGATCTTATAGAAATGGTGTTTTTTTTAATCACTATAAAAATTCAGAATATGCTCATGTGTTTTTTCTAGGGAAAGTATTTTTTGTTGCAGTTTTTGTGGCTTTTTTGTGATTTTTTTTCTAAATGGCTCTTTGAACTGTGGGGGAGATTTATCAAACTGGTGTAAAGTAGAACTGGCTTAGTTGCCCATAGCAACCAATCAGATTCCACCTTTTATTTTTCACAGCTCCTTTGGAAAATGAAAGGTGGAATCTGATTGGTTGCCTAAGCCAGTTCTCCTTTACACCAGTTTGATATCTCTCCCCCTTTTTTTTTTTTTTTTTTTTTTTTTCCTTTAATGAAAGAGATGTAAAATGACTGAAAAAAATCCAGAGCTACGACATGCTGTATTTATGAAAAGCATGCAGAAAGAAAAAAACAGCCACATAATGCTCAAAAATGCCCTGTGTGTCCTGCGTTATATTTCCCATAGACTTTCAGCTTACCTCTGGAGATGGCGTTTTTATAACAAAAGAAGCACCAAAATTGCTGAAAAACGCCAATAAAACACTACGCGTGAAAGCACCCTAACAGTGCGCTAGTGATAAGGGATGGATGGGAATAGCAAAGCTGTATATTACTGGGCTGCGAACCATTTTCATTGCAATATCCCGTTGCAGATAAATGCAGAGTTGAGATAATTCGTTTTCTGGCCGTTTGTCTTTTATCTCTATGTAAACACGGCCCGAGATGAATGGCTTCAGTTTCATATTGTAAATATCGTTTAGGAGTAGTACTAGAGGACATCCATAATGCTAGCGGCTCGGAGACCGAATGAACTGAGGGATGTTCACCTCCCCTCTGCTCTTTGAATTACAGATGAAGCTGGTGCTTTGAGCCTTTAGGATTTTGTTCTCTTGTGTGGCTACCGTGCGTTCCTACAGACTACTACATACGCAGGGCAGATTGGCAGCCCTTGGGCTCTGAACGAATGGAAATGTATCCCGTGTGTGCTAGCTCTGCTTACCAGCACTGCAGTGCAGCATGACCATGGCAGTGGGATTATGTGGAGATGTGAGGTACAGGGAGCTGTACATCAAAGGGATTTCCGAGACTTATATACTGATGACTTATCCTCTGGATAGGTCACCAGTATCTGATCGGTGGGGGTCCGACACCCAGGACCTCCGATGATTGGCTGTTTGAGAAGGCACCAGCGCTTGCAGTAACGCCACAGCCTTCACACAGCTTTCCCTAAGCCAAGTGACGCCAAGTGAATGGAGTTGAGTGCGATACCAAGCACAGCCGCTAAACAATGTATGGTGCTGGAAAAGGCCGCGGCGCTCACAACAGCACCGGTACCTTCTCAAACAGCTGATCGGCGGGGGTCCTGGGTGTCGGACTCCCAATTATCAGATACTGGTGACCTTTCCTGAGGGTAGGTCATTATTATTTAAGTCTCAGAAAACCCCTTTAATATAAATTATTGTCCAGGCAAACAACCAGTACTGTGTCTCATTGGAATAAATCCACACGGGACAGAACTGCTGTGGATCTGCACCTGCAACACCTATGGATTGTGCTGTGGATTTTTGTGTATACAGCTCCTATGTGGATTTAGGCATCTCTATGGTAACAGCACAGATCTGCATTTCCATAGGAGCTGGAGACACAAACTAGTAGGACATTTCATCAAGACCATTTGCAAAGTTGCTTTATTTTTCTTTTATGAGGCATTTGGACTGTAAAAAATGGTTCGTATTCTGTTCCCTGTTACTCCAATGGATTTTCAAAAGAACACATTCCCACGCCAGGAATTGTGTCAGGTGTATACTAATGACCTCTCTGTAAACAGTTGTCAAAGGCCAGCTACACACAGACACACTGCACTATGGGACACAAATAAAATAAAAAATGTAGGGGAGATTTGTCAAAACTGGAGGTAGAACTGGCTTAGTTGCCCATAGCAACCAATCCAATTGATCCTTTAATTTTCCAAAGGAGCTCTGAAAAATGAAAGGTGGAATCTGATTGGTTGCTATGGGAAACTAAGGCAGTTTTTCTCTGCACCAGTTTTGATAAATCTCCCCCAATGCATTTATAAATTACAGTTATACAGTTTTCAAGCCAAGTCCTTATGACAGTGAATATTAATTAGTGCAAAATTACTTAATGACTGCACTTTTGTCTAAAGAGGTTCTTTCATGAGTTCAGCCATTGTCTGTATGATATATGGGGGTCATTGAGAGGTAATCCTCCCCACGGCGTCCCCTCTATTAGTGCAGAGCAGCTTTAATTTGGAGGACATAGTGGGACTATATATAATATGGTTGGTCATTGCGCCTGCAGTTTTTCCAGTGATTACCAGGGGTTCCATCATTTGGACTCCTAGTTACTAACACTTTGCAAGAATAGAAAATACTTTTATATGGTAACAATTTCCCTTGTGGCAGTCGTTATGTGGTGGGTGGGCCCAAGCCACCCTGTGCACCCTTGCCCTCCTGCTTCCTCTGACAGACTCCCCCCTCTCCTTCTTGATTGACAGGGCCAGGTACCTGCATAGTCAGGTTGCATGGTCCTGTCAATCAAACGAGAGGGAGGGAGGGGCAAGGGTGCACAGAGTGGCCCACACCCACCCTGGAGGCACTAATCTGCCAATTTGCTTATGGATTAAAGGGGTTCTGCACTTTCATTTAACTGATGATCTATCCTCTGGATAGATCATCAGCTTCTGATCGGCGGGGGTCCGACACCCGGGACCCCCGCCGATCAGCTGTTTGAGAAGGCAGCGGCGCTCCAGCAGCGCCGCTGCCTTCTCACTGTTTACCGCTGGCCCGCCGGCCCACTGACGTCACGACTAGTATCAACTAGCGTGGGCGCGGCTAAGCTCTGTTCACTTGAATGGAGCTTAGCCGCGCCCACGCTAGTTGATACTAGTCGTGACGTCACTGGGCCTGCGGTAAACGGTGAGAAGGCCGCGGCGCTGCTGGAGGGCCGCTGCCTTCTGAAACAGCTGATCGGCGGGGGTCCCGGGTGTCGGACCCCCGTCGATCAGAAGCTAATGATTTATCCAGAGGATAGATCATCAGTTAAATGAAAGTGCAGAACCCCTTTAAAGATACAGGAGATCACTAAGTGAAAGGTATCATTACATTCAGCTGAGCTAGCCATACAAGGCATTGTGCCTGGTCTACCAGTGCCTGGTCTACAGAATTCTTATTTCAAGAGAGGTGACAGGTAGGCCCCTTTCACACGAGCGAGTATTCAGCGCGGGTGCAATTCGTGATGTGAACGCATTGCGCCCGCACGGAATCCGGACCCATTCATTTCTATGGGGCTGTGTACATGTGCGCAGCATTTTCTATATTCTGCGATTTTCACGCAACGCTGGCCCCATAGAAGTGAATGGGGCTGCGTGAAAAATGTTCACGGATGGTTGCTAAGAGATGTTGTTTGTAAACATTCAGTTTTTTATCACGAGCGTGCAAAACGCATTAAATTGCGATGCACCCGCACGATAAAAACTGAACAACTGAACGCGATCACAAACCAAACTGAATAGGCTTGTTTGCGAAATCACGCAGTTTTCACTGAAAGCATCCACAACGCTTCCGGACCTAATCCGGACATGCTTATCTGCAAGGGGCCGTACTCTTTAAAGAATTATTTGCGGCAGAAATAGAGAAATAAAGTATTTGTACTCATGCACTCTTCCAAAAATCTGCAGATTCAGATCTGCCATTGATGTACAGCATTTCATATCTGCCCATGGGACACTAGGAAGCCCATGTCTTCATTATAATGTCACAGGTTTCCATAGCAACAATTCTACATCTCCTTCATGGACACATTGCTGAGTTTTTGTCTGTCCGAATATCGGCACTTGTACCAAAAAGTGGCCACATCCCATTATAGTCATTGGGTCCGGCAGTGAACGGCAGTATCCGCCTAGGCCAGATCCAGTGAACTCCAGCAGGCTGTTCTTTGCTGGAGCAGCCTGTTGGATCCTTTAAATGAAAGTGTGAACCTATCCATAAAAGGGTTTCTTATACCAGGAAAGTGAATCCTCTAAGTCGGTTTGATGATGGCTAGATTAGGGTGGGAGATCTAAGGAATCTCCACAATCCTTACCTTTATCTCCCTCAAGAAGGTCATGGTGACCAGTATATTCACAGACTGGTGGCAGATGTGAATATGGGACAAATATATAGATAGGAGAATTGCACAGGATCCTTGCCAGGAAAATGGTCAGGATCCAACAAAGCAGTGGAAGAGACAGAAGCGGTCAAAGGATGTACTGCATCACATGAGGACAGGAGGTAGAGCTGTACAGATCGTGTAGTTAGCTCACATATAAACCTCTTGACTGTGCAGTGTTCTTGCTTGCCTTTAGCTAGTGTTCTGTCATATTTATAGATGCCCCATGTATCACCAAAAAAACAAAAAACAAAAATGATTTAAATAACCAAACAAAAAAGTTATGGCTTTTTAAAAAAAATGTCTGGCCAGGAGGACTTTTTCATTATAAGAAGAATAAGAAGAAATGAAGCAATGATAGAAGACTGTAAAATATTAATGAGGGTATCTTAAATAGATTTGATTCATACTGACTACTGTATGTCATCATTGGCAAAGGGGGTTTTCACACCAACATCTATTTAAGCATACTTGCCTGGGACATCCGGGAGACTCCGGGGAAAAAAGAGAGAGCTCCTGGGCTCAAATCTCTCAGGCGCAGAATGCTTACTTCAGGAAAGCAGTCCTCCATATACTGCAGCTGTATGTGGCGCCAGGATTCTCCATCATTAGACGCATCATCAGTGCCCTGATTGCCTTGAGTGTTGTAGTGTGCTGCATGCACCACAGCCCTCATTCTCCCTGATGCCAACCTTCAGAAGTTGACAAGTATGTTCCGTATTTAGGTTGTTAAGTTTGTATCATCTTATCCTCCCCATTTGCTAGAATATAAGCATGCCCTTTATTAAAATTAGGGCAATAAAGACAGGCAAGTGAGTAACTGTCTGTAAGAAACAAAAACAGCTGAACACGAAGGGGATCCCCTTTATGATGTCCATGTGCCCTAATTATCCTGACATGACAATCCTATTAAGCAGAGATGACACTTTGCATACAGATGTAGCAGGGTTAACACACAAACTCTTAACTCAAATTTCTTAACTCATCGCATTATCTTGAAACAAAAGCCATTTAAAAGCAATTGAAGGCGTTTGCTTAACGCATTTATTTTAGAAAACACGTCTCATAAAGCATGTGTGTTAACTCTACTACATCTGTATGTTCACTGATATACAGTATTGCCATTGACTGGCTTTGCTAGATACACAGTAGTAAGGAGGAACTTGTTTAGCAGTGTGTGTCGAGATATACCACCTTTGCTTTGGTGACATAAAGAATCATAGGCTATAACAATACTCATGATAGTGGCAATCATTTATCATAATTGTAGCTGGTGTAGATATTTCATTAATATAGTCTGCTTACAGTCCAATAAATCTTCACGTCTGTGTTTTTTTCATCAGCTTGCATTTTGTTGACTCAACGGAGAGTAAGAAACTGATAAATAAGCACATTAAACTTCTGCCACCTGCTGTTATTAAAATGGAAATATATTAATTACAGAATGTTTGCCCAGAATTATTTTTTTATGTTGTGTATAATTTATTTTCCTTATCCCTGGAGCGTATATTCCTGCCTATTGCATAGCAGGCTCTATCTTTAGACTGTCTGCATGGATAAGCCTAGAGCGCTTCGGATGAGGATGCGTCTGCAGCTGCTGTTCAAGCCTCCTTTCCTCCCATTTATTATGTAGCTTTCCATGGCCACACATTTTAGTAATATAACAGTTTTAACACAACTGGGTCTTATTTATCAAAACTGGCTAACAAAAAAAAAAACTGTAATTGTTGCTCATAACAAGCAATCAGTGCTCAGCTTTGGTTTCTTAAAGAGGTTTTCACATTGATGGCCTATCCTCAGGATAGGTCATCACTATGAAATTGGTGGAGTCTGACCTCCAGCACCCTTGCCAATCAGCTGTTAGAGGAAGTTGTGGTGCTCATCAGATTTCTGATGAGTGCTGTGCCCTCCTTGCACCTTACCAAGCACAGCACCATACATTATATAGCGGTTGTGCTTGGTATCGCAGCTCAGCCCATTGACTTGAATGGGGCTGAGCTGCTCCTAGGCCATGTGACCGATGAATGTGACGTCACTGACCTAAGTAGAGGCCTAAGTGCTCACAGAGTGCTGCTACCTCTTCATTTAGCTGATGCACGGAGATGCCAGGAGTCGGACCCCCACCAATCTCATATTGATGATATATTCTGTAAATAGGTTGTTTTTCAGGGGATGGCCTAGATCCATTTATTTCCAGTGAACAGGTTTTATCTAACCTTTACTAAATGATGGCATATCCTGACTTTAATGGGAACTGCACTGTAGTAGCGAGCTCCCTCCACTTCACAGTTGACAGAGCTGTGAAGTTCTGGTGCCAACTTCTGGCCACGGTACTACATGAGAACAACTGATTGACGGGGTGAGGGGTGTCTGTCCACCGCCGATCAGCTATTGATGGTCTATGCTGAGGATAGGCCATCACTTAGTAATGGCTGGACAACCCTTTTCATTCTTCAGCATACCAAGACATTTTGGACAATGATATGCCCCCAACTTTGTGAAACACCCTTTTCTGTTCCAGCATGACTGTGCCCTGGTGCACGAAGAAAGGGTCATAAAGGCATGGTTGGATGTTTTTTTTGTGTTAGAATGTGACTGGCCTGATCAGATCCCTTACCTCAACCCCATAGAGCACCTTTGGGATGAACTAGAATGGAGCCATGCCCTCTCATCCAACATCAGTGTCTGACCTCACGAATGCTCTTCTGGATGAATGGGCAAAAA